>NC_044549.1:78818129-79121160 GCF_007565055.1 Rhinopithecus roxellana | reverse complement strand
CTAGAGTTCTTTTATTCAGACAACATATATTTATTGAATACCTATTATGTAATAGGCATTATGTTCTTCTGTCTTCCTCCTTAGAATCCTCAAGTACCAAGAATATTCTAATATTCCAATACATCAATGACTCACAAATTTTATCTCTTCCCTCTCACTCTCCCAAGGGACAGAGGAAACACATCTCCAGCTGGGTTCTTTATGTGTGTTTATGTGCTACAAATGTACAAAACTGAAGATAGTTTTGTACACAAAACCTGTTCTTCTACTTTGGCTCTCTTACTTACTACAGGATCCATCCAGACATCCAAGAAATCTAGGACTCATTTTTTATTCCTCCTATTACCACAAGTCTTGTCAACTCATACTTAAGAAATATCTCTCCAAAGTACTCCTTCCTCTCCACTTTCAGTAACAACCTTAGCTGAGGCCTTCATTATATCTTTGCAAACTATTCCAATTCCTTTCATTGGATTCCCTCTAGTCTTGTCCTCTTCACATTTTCATTAGTATGTTTGTTCTATAACACAACTGCATGATGTTATTCACCTACTTAGAATCCTTTGGCAGCTATCCACTCCCTCTAACACAAATTTCAAGGTCATTAATATAGTAATCTGGTACCAATATACTTCTTACCCTTTCTGCCACATCTCCAAACATCTCCTTTACTGTCACAGAATACTCCTAACCTTTACACTCTCCCAACTCCACCATGTGCCTCTGAAAGGCTGTTTTTCTTTCAGGAAAGCAATCTCCAATTCCAAACTAGTGTTATCCACTTATCTTCAATGTAAATGTCACCTTTTAAAAGTGTAACCTTTGCTGGTCAGGTGCAGTGGCTCACGCCTGTAATCCCAGCACTTTGGGAGGCTGAGGCGGGCAGATCACCTGAGGTCAGGAGTTTGAGACCAGCCTGGCCAACACGGTGAACACCCACCTCTACTAAAAATACAAAAATTAGCTGAGCATGGTGGCTCACGCCTGTAATCCCAGTTACTGGGGAGGCTGAGGCAGGAGAATCACTTGAACCCAGGAGGTGGAGGTTGCAGTGAGCCGAGACAGCGCCACTGCACTCCTGCCTGGGAGTCAGAATGAGGCCCTGTCTCAAAAAAAAAAAAAAAAAAAGGCGTAACCTTTCCCAATTCACCAATCAAAGCTAACTGCTCCCCTCTCTGTGCTCTCTCAGCATTTTATTAAAACCCCTATTATTGTATTTAACTAATAACAGAGTTAATCCATGCCTTCTTGTCATCCTTGTACTTTGGTTCCTAGTCGACTTGCATGCCTTCACACAGGTAGCCTTCAATAAATGTGCAGTATCCAGTCTTTGAGGGCAGGAGTGAAGCCTATTCCCATTGTTCCCCCAAGGTACCCAACAGACTGTTTGACATATATTAGGTGCTCAATGAATTTTTAAATAAAATGAAGTTGGTGAAAAAGTGTTTTTTAAAATACTTTGAATAGCCAGAAGTAATGTAAAATATATCAAATTTGATACCTAGAGCCTTTGACTACTTCTCTAAGGCCAAGTGACTATTAGAGATCTCAAAATATATACATTTTATCAATACACCATTAAGTAGTAGTCTGCAGCTAAAATTAGAAAACGAAAAGGAAATCAATCTTCGTACTAAACTTTTTTGTGTGAGAAACATTTCCTTTGTCACAGTAGCTGTTGCACAGTAAATCGTACCCAACTATAGATTCCCACAAGCAGTCACTGCGTTTCCAACAGCAGCTGCAGCCAAGGCTACAGACACCAACACCCAGGCACAGAGATCACCTCAGTCACAAGCATCTAGAAAGACCTACACATCAAGCCTTGGACTAGGTGCTGGAGAAAGACATGATCTTAAGGCACGCCCAGAAGAACTTGTTAATATTCTGTTCTCTCATATTTACTTGAATGCATTTCTCCTCAAATATAGTGTAATATTTCTGTATTTCACTCCTTGAACAAATATCAAAAGATATATATTTCTGTAAATAAGGAGGGCCTCATAACAGAATTTCATTATGTGTGTGACAATTCTACTTCTTGACCACTCTATCTCAGAAGACATTTTTGAACACACATATATATTTAAACAGAAGCAATGCCATGTCATCAAAATACAAAGCAATAAGAGGCAATGTTATATACTGGGCATCAGTTACATTTCCAGAATAGTTATGTTTACTCATAACATCAAATTTTGGCCGAAGAAAGTATTTTGTTTAAAGAGATCAATGATTATCAGAAAGGTTTCAAACAGCTAGAAGGAAAGAATAAACTAAGAGTAATATAACAAAACATACAAAGTAACTCCTGGCTCTATTTTGATAGAGGAAAAACTAGACCACCTAATGAATAGTTGTTAATCATGACACTGAAGGAATAAATATGTATCACACCTTGTCATTTTCTCTTTTTTTGGATAACCGGCTATATCTGTTAATTGCAGCATCATGATCTGGAAAAAAGAAACGAGTGTTAACAATACAACAGTACTTTTCAAAACTTACAAATGCTTTCAATGGTCTTCACATGTGCATCTTTCCACAAACGTACTGAAGCAAAAATTTCCTACCACATGATCACTGAACTCAAATTTTCCCCACAGCTAAATTTCCCCTAAATTATGTGTCTACTTCTCAAACTGGTTTTTAAAAAATTAATTCCAGGAAACTAATGCAGTAAAGCTTTTTAAAGTATTTTGTAGTATTAAAAATAGCAAATGCAGCTTAGACACAGTGGTACATGCCAACAGTTCCAGCTAATCAGGAGGATGGGGCAGCAGGATCACTACAGTATGCTATGATTGTGGCTTGAATAGCCACTGCACTCCAACCTGGGCAACAGAGCAAGACCCCATATCTTAAAATATATACACATATATATATACACACACACACACACACACATATATATATCTAACACTCATTAAAGAAAAATTGGGATATATAAAAGAACAAGAAAGGTAAAATACTATAACATCTCTTTAGGCATTATGAAGATAGTAACCTATAAGACTTAATTTCCTTAAGATTTTTCTTAAATTACACTGGTTATACAGTGTAATTTAAGAAGCAATACTGATTTAAGTAATGTTCACTTATTTTTAATTGGGTTCTTTTTTTTTCAATTATTACAAAGAATCTAGCCACAGATATGCACTGATAAACAAATACATCACTGCAAGAAATAAGTATGCAAATTATAGGGCTTACCGTTACTTGCAATCTGAAATACTTCCTTTAACGTTAGTATTTCTGAAAAAGTTCAAGAATAATTTAAGTTTGGCATATTTATGAAATACATTTGTTTGGAAAACAATAACTGTTAAACTATAATTAAAACTCCAAATAATATTTCATACTTCAACATTCAGGTTGAAAAAGCTATTCTGTGTTTCAGCTAGTCTATGAAACATTTACTATCATTAGCAACAGTTACACTACCAGAAAATCTACTTGCTACAAATTAGTGATATGACAGAAAAACAAATTTAAACACCCACTGTAAATGCTAAGATATGCAAATATTCTGGTTTAGTGCCAGAATCATGCATTTTTGGTATATAAATCTAAACATTCAAATGCTAAACGAGAAACAAAACATCTTATTAATAAGATTATGCCATTCAGTCCCCTTACACTGAAGAAAAGAGATCTTGTTCTAGACCTTAGAAATGACCATTCTTGAGGATCACAACCACAATTAGTAACTCCATCTTTAAAATACATTAGAGATGTATTGGTGACTGAGTAAAGTAAAGGTGGCACAGGTTGCTGTCCAGAAATGGTGGTAGATATAGAATAGTATGATGATATGCATTTGTCTGTATTCCATGTATAATTTAAATACTTTACCATTCACTGATACATTAGTTCAATATTTTTAATCTCTCTACATATTTTGGAAGTAAGTCTGTATGGCTGAGATTACAAGTTATGGGAAAGCAGAACCAATTCTATAAAACTCATTGTATCACCTAGTAATCCTAAGTGGGTAAAAATAAAACCCACAAACAACCAGGTTGTAGACTGTTAAATGTGCCAGTACCCCTACCTCTTGCCACTTCAGCCCATACATACACCTCTGTACCCTGTGCCACTACCCTAACTCAGGCCTTGGTCACATCTCATGGGACTCCCACAACTTCCCAGTCTAGTCTCCTACATAACAAGGCTACTCTATTCCATCCTCCAAAGGAATTGTGTCTCTCCTTAAAGACCCCCATTGACTACTCCTTTGCTCATAAACTGAAGTCTAGCCTCTTAGCATGACCTACTCCCATCTCCTCTATTTCTGGATTCATCTCCTGCCTCACTCTAACACATCCAGCATTGCAGCCACACTGAGTTTCTTGCTACTGTCAAATAGGCTGTGTATTTCTAAAAGCCATACTTTGTGAACTCTAGTCCCTCTAACAGAACAATGACTCTTCTGGCAAATTCCTCTTCACTGTTCAATGCTCATGTCACATCCTTGAGTGAAGCCTTGCTGACCCCTCCTAACAGCCCCGCCAGCACCTTGCTCATTCCCTAATTATAAGAGACATAAGTGTTGTAATTATGTGTGTGCCCACTGCCTTCTCTAGAATTTCTCAAAAGAGGGGGTATCTTATCCATATTGGTATTTCTCAATGTCTAGTTTGACATCTAGCAGGAGCTCCTATAAATGTTTGATAACTGAGCAAAGTAAGAGTGGCACAGGTTGTGGTCAAGAAATGGTGTAGGTATAGAGTAATATGCACTTTACAAGCGTTGATCTCACAGCCAATGAAAGTAAACATAAGCTTGACTTCAATACCTTTCAGATCTCTTTCTTTAAACTGGGTAATGGGGAACATCATGGCATCAGCAAGTTGAGTTGAAAGTACTGCATGACAAGAGCTAAGCTAGAAAAAGAAAGACCAAAAAGGCCAAATAACTATACACAGACATTTAACCAGTGTTATGTAAATTAAACAGAATCTAGCAGAAAAGGTTCTGCTGTATTTTATATAGGCAAACACTAAAAATTATGTGATACAGTACAAAATACTATATAGTAAAAAAAAATTCCATTTACTAAACTCTTAGAAAATACAGAATGACCTTGGATTTGGTAACGGTTTCTTGCATATGACACTAAAAGCACAAGGAACAAAAGAAAATATATAATGGACATCATCAAAATTTAAAACTTCTCTGCATCAAAGCACACCATCAAGAAAGTGAAAAGAAAAAAAAACAACTCAGAATGGGAGAAAATATTTGCCAATTACGTATGTGATACGTAACTTGTATCTAGAAAGAGAACGTTTACAACTTAATAATAAAAAGACAACCAATTTAAAAACAGGCAAAGGATCTGTATAACTTCTTCAAAGATAAACAAATGGCCAATAAGCACATGAAAAGGTGCTCAATATCATTAGACATCAAGAAAATGCAAATCAAAACCACAATGAGAGACCACCTCACACTCACTCAGATGGCTATAATTTTTTTGTTTTGTTTTGTTTTGTTTTTTGTTTTTTTTTTTTTTGAGACGGAGTCTTGCTCTGTCTCCCAGGCTGGAGTGCAGTGACCGGATCTCAGCTCACTGCAAGTTCCTCCTCCCGGGTTTACGCCATTCTCTCGCCTCAGCCTCCCAAGTAGCTGGGACTACAGGCGCCCGCCACATCGCCCGGCTAAGTTTTTGTATTTCTTTAGTAGAGACGGGGTTTCACCGTGTTAGCCAGGATGGTCTCGATCTCCTGACCTCGTGATCCGCCCGTCTCGGCCTCCCAAAGTGCTGGGATTACAGGCTTGAGCCACCGCGCCCGGCCTATAATTTTTTTTAAAATTTTACATACACACAAACAAAAATAATTGTTGGCGAGGATGTGGAAAAACTGGAACCCTCCTACACTGCTGGTAGGAATGTAAAATGGTGCAGGCACTGTAGAAAACAGTTTGGTGGTTTTCTACATTATTTAACTTTTAAATAAACAAACATAAAATTACCATGCAATGACCCAGCAATCCCGTTTCTGGGTATCTACTCAAGAGAACTGAAAACTGTTGTTCAAAAAAAAAAAAAAAAAAAAAAAAAAAACCTGTATATGAATGCTTATCACAACATTATTTGAACTAGTTAAAAGGTAGAAACAACACAAATGAACAAGGATAAACAGATACAGATATATAAAGAGATGACTAGATAAACAAAACTTGATATATCCATAACAATGAAATTTTATTTAGCCAAAAAAGGAATGAAGTACTGAGGCATATTACAACATGAATGAACCTTGAACACATTATGCTAAGTGAAAGCAGACATTAAAAACTCTAAAATTATGAGTTCATTTATATGAAATATCAAAAGTAGGCAAAGTCATACAGAAAGAAAGCAGATTAGTGGTTGACAAGGACTGAGGGAGCAGGGAGGTGGAAATGACTGCTTGATACGGTTTGGCTGTGTCCCCACCCAAATCTCATCTTCAATTGTAGCTCCTATAATTCCCACGTTGTGGGAGGGGCCCCGTGGGAGATAAATGAATCATGGGGGCAGTTTTCCCCCATACTGTTCTCGTGGTAGTAAGTTTCATGAGATCTGATGATTTTCTAAGGGGTTCCCCTTTCACTTGTCTTTCATTCTCTCTCATGTGCTGCCATGTAAGATGTGCCTTTCGCCTTCCGCCACGATTGTGAGGCCTCCCCAGCCACGTGGAACTGTGGGTCTATTAAACCTCTTTTTCTTTATAAATTACCCATCTCAGGTATGTCTTTATCAGCAGTGTGAAAACAGACTAATATACTGCTTAACGGGCACAAGGCTTCCTTTGAGATGATGAAAATGTCCTAAAAACCAGACGGTGGTTATGGTTGCATAGCACTGTGAATGCACTAAATGTCATGAATGGCAAATTTTATGCTATGTGTACTTTATTTTTGTAATGATGTAATGGCAAATTTTATGCTATGTGTACACAATTTTTGAAATGAAAAAAATTACATTATTTCTTTATCTTGATTTCCTGGTAAAACATTTTGCTATAATGGGTTATTAAACTATTTCAAAAAAAATACTTTTCCAGTTAAGATTCTAGAAAACACAGGACTATCAAATGGTCCATGTGAAAAGAAGAGGTTTTACTGCAACAGTAGAGAACAGTTATTGATTCTCCATAAGCTCTCACTACCTCTTCTTCCTGTTAGCTTTCAGGTCTTTGTTTTAATGCTTTGTTGTGGTGACTGATTTGAGGAATTCAGGGTTGATTTTGGCTGTTTAGGATGGCAGGATTAATAAAGACTAAACAGTAAAATGTTGCTTAGAGCAACCACAAAGAAGCCAGATGTAGCTCACTACCTAACTCTTCTCTCCCTGCCTACATCTAATGACACATGTCAAGACTGAATGTTACATGGACTACATGCAGAAGAAGCACATCTATATGTTTATTCCTGGAAAACAATGTTTTAATCTGGTAAAGAAAGTATTGTTTTGATGAGCCAGCCACCAGGATGTGGAAGTAAGGTTCTTCTTTAGTCATCTCTGTAATAGAGCTTTACTCATAAAATAAAAGCCAAGCAACTGGGTAACTTAATTACAAGACCATTTAATCAAGCAAAATAAAATAAAAGTTTACCTCATCTATAACTTTTGAAAACTGTTGCAATGTAGAGCTCATAACTTCATCATCACCTCCCAATGGAAAACGCTGAAAAACGAGAAACAGAGATGAGGTAAAGTTTCAACGTCGTGTCTTTTGGGAATGACATTACTATAATTTACATTTTTAAATAACTTCAGAAAAACTTCCAAAATTTTGAATAAGCTCTAAAATATCATTTAACTAAAATTGTGTAATGTATATAATTAATAAACATTAATTGTTTAAGTAACCAATTGACATGGCATATTGGAATCTCCACCATACTCGAAGTTCAAAGATTTAGCATTTAGCTCCATTTCCTCCAATAATGGTGTAATGCTGAGCAAGTCACAACTTCTTCATTTGTAAAAAGAAAACAGGTAAACTAGATAGCCTCTGTATTTAATATTAAATCATTAAAATTATCTGAACATAAGTGCTATCACGAAATTTCGATGGTATATTCTGTGAATTCAAGAAAACTTAAGGATTCTTGTTGAAAGTCTATCTATACAGATACCATACTTTTAAAATTATGCTTTTAAAACTTTGATATACAATACCTGTTTTTCATATTCTTTTAAAAGTTTTGAGGTCAGGTGTGTTGCTGCACTTAATTCATTCTATGGAAAAAGCATTCAAATTAGCATGATCATACTGAGAAAAAAGTTTTAGTTGAATATACCTAATTTATTTATTATCACTTAACATAAATATTGTTAAAACCTTCATTAAATCACTGGAAAGGCGTACTACCATTAAAGCACTTTAAAAGAAAACTCAAACCATAAAATAGACACTCTCAGCAGCGTTCCTGGTGTTTGTTTGTTGCTAATAAAAACTAAGCACTAAATACTTTAAAGCCTAGAAATAAACTGATATAACCTTAGCAAAATCTTTAGAGAGTCTACGTTGATGACTGATTATTGCTCTCTGTAGATGCTGATACTAGACTACAGTAAGCACTTAATAATATACAACCAAAATGTGGTTGACCTAGTCATATAATACAGCAACACAGCCATATGAAAAACTTTAATTTACTTTTTTTAGTGACTATAACAAATACGATATTTCTTTAACATATTAATCATATATCTCTGTGGTCAGAAAGCAAAGCTTCAGAGCCTGATCACAAGGAAAAACTAAACAACAACATAGCAACTTTTAAGTATGTAATGAAAATGTGAAGCCAGAAAGCAAACAATATGAGAAGGGAAAAAAATAAAACTTGTACACTTAGTTAATCCCAAACAAAGTATATCACAGAACCTAGGTTGCTGTTTAAGCTATATAATTAAGTTATCCAAACATAGCTTCAAATTTTATTCCTGGTCAATAAGAAAACCTAGTCATACCCTTCATCTTCTTGTACTCCAGAGGTACATCTAATTTTTAGTGCCTTCTTTTAACTTGACAGAGGCAGCCAACTTTCAAATCCTCTACTGAAAAAGGGGAAGTGTTGGCCATTTGCAGTGGCTCACGCCTGTAACCCCAGCACTTTGGGAGGCCGAGGCGGGCAGATCACCTGAGGTCAGGAGTTCAAGACCAGCCTGGCCAACATGGTGAAACTCCACCTCTAATAAAAATACAAAATTATCCGGGCATAGTGGTGCATGCCTGTAATCCCAGCTACTCAGGAGGCTAAGGCAGGAGAATTGCTTGAACCTGGGAGGTGGAGGGCACAGTGAGTCAAGATTGCACCATTGTACTTCAGCCTGGGAGACATGAGCAAAACCCCGTCTCCAAAAAAAAAAAAAAAAAAAAAAAAAGGGCCAGGCACAATCCCAGCACTTTGGGAGGCCAAGGTGGGCAGATCACCTGAGGTCACGAGTTCAAGACCAGCCTGACCAACATGGAGAAACCCTGTCTCTACTAAAAATACAAAATTAGCTGGCATGCTAATGCATGCCTGTAATCCCAGCTACTCGAGAGGCTGAGGCAGGAGAATCAGTTGAACCCAGGGGGGTGGAGGACGCGGTGAGCCGAGATCACACCACTGCACTCCAGCCTGGGCAACAAGAGCAAAGCTCTGTCTCAAAAAAAAAAATAAATAAATAAATAAATAAAGTGCGGCCGGGCGCGGTGGCTCAAGCCTGTAATCCCAGCACTTTGGGAGGCCGAGACGGGCGGATCACGAGGTCAGGAGATCGAGACCATCCTGGCTAACACGGTGAAACCCCGTCTCTACTAAAAAATACAAAAAACTAGCCGGGCGAGGTGGCGGGCGCCTGTAGTCTCAGCTACTCGGGAGGCTGAGGCAGGAGAATGGCGTAAACCCGGGAGGCGGAGCTTGCAGTGAGCTGAGATCCGGCCACTGCACTCCAACCTGGGCGACAGAGCGAGACTCCGTCTCAAAAAAAAAAAAAAAAAAAAAAAAAAATAATAATAATAATAATAATAAATACATAAAGTGGGGGTGGGGAAGTGTTCCATAAGATTGTAATAAGCATGATTAGGGAAAATACCAGTGATGACATGGGATCTTCATTCAAATCTTAGGAAAGATCACTATCAGTGAGTTTCATGGGGGGTTTGCCCCAAACTATGTTTGGGGAGAATGGGCAGATGCTTCAATCTTCTATCACTTTTGTAGTACTACAAACTGTACTCTAGTAGTTGAAATGTCAGTTCTGTAATACACAATGTTCATTCATCCATTCAACAAATATTTATTACTAAGAGCCTAGTACAGGGCTAAGCACTAGTAAACAAGACAGACACTACCTGTCCTCATGAGGCTTAAAAATTCATGTTTTAAAAGCATCAAGTTAGTCCTCAGTGTTTTACCTGTGCATCATAAATCCGATGCATAGCTTGATACAACTGGTTCATATAGTTGGAAATAGCTGTGGCATCTTCTTCAAATACACCCAGTAAAGACCTTGTCTGTATAAAATAATAGCAGTAAGTTTATGTTAATCATAATACAAATCAGATGGAAAAATATTTTTTCTAAAGGAAGCAAAAATCATAGGATATTAAAGTTCTAGTAATTCTGAGTTTTAATCTATTTTCTCTCTTTGGTAGTAATGTTAAGAAGTCAGAATTTTTTTGTTCTCAGTTTCACTTCAACAAAGCAGAGGTATTTTCCAACTATGTCACACAAACTTTAAGAGAAACAACAGAGGTATATTTTCAGAAACCAAAAATTCTATAAGACAAATCAACAGAAACATTCAAAGCTAAATTAACAGCATTCCATGTAGTATAAATATTTTGAACGTCTTACTTCAGGATAATTTAGTATGATTATTTCTTTTCTTCTATAGTTTTTTCTAGAAGAGGCCAAACCCCTCCCTGTACTAATCTAAAAATACCACAGTACACCCTCCCCAACATGGCCAACTCTTCAGCACATAAAATGCTAACTACGTTTTTCTGAATGCACAATTTGGGGGTTTTCCTTTCTTCTTCTTTATACATGTCTATATGGTTTGGCTTTTGTTTTGTTTTGTTGTTTTTCTACTATGTACATTTAAAAATTATCTTCATTTTAGGCCGGGCACGGCAGCTCATGCCTGTAATCTCAGCACTTTGGGAGGCCGAGGCAGGCAGATCACAAGGTCAGGAGATTGAGACCATCCTGGCTAACACAGTGAAACCCCGTCTCTACTAAAAATACAAAAAATTAGCCAGGCGAAATGTCTTACTTCAGGATAATTTAGTATGATTATTTCTTTTCTTCTATAGTTTTTTCTAGAAGAGGCCAAACCCCTCCCTGTACTAATCTAAAAATACCACAGTATACTCTCCCCAACATGGCCAACTCTTCAGCATATAAAATGCTAACTATGTTTTTCTGAATGCACAATTTGGGGTTTTCCTTTCTTCTTCTTTATACGTGTCTATATTGTTTGGCTTTTATTTTGTTTTCTCGTTTTTCTACTATGCACATTTAAAAATTACCTTCATTTTAGGCTGGGCACAGCGGCTCATGCCTGTAATCTCAGCACTTTGGGAGGCCGAGGCAGGTAGATCACAAGGTCAGGAGATTGAGACCATCCTGGCTAACACAGTGAAACCCCATCTCTACTAAAAATACAAAAAATTAGCCAGGCTTGGTGGCACGTGCCTGCAGTCACAGCTACTCAGGAGGCTGAGGCAAGAGAATAGCTTGAACTTGGGAGGCGAAGGTTACAGTGAGCCAAGATCCCGCCACTGCACTTCAGCCTGGGCGACAGAGCAAGACTCTGTCTCAAAATAAAAAAAAATTTTTTTGATTATCTTCATTTTTTTTTTTTTTTTTTTGAGACGGAGTCTCGCTCTGTCGCCCAGGCTGGAGTGCAGTGGCCGGATCTCAGCTCACGGCAAGCTCCGCCTCCCGGGTTTACGCCATTCTCCTGCCCCAGCCTCCCGAATAGCTGGGACTACAAGCGCCCGCCACCTCGCCCGGCTAGTTTTTTATATATTTTTTAGTAGAGACGGGGTTTCACCAGGTTAGCCAGGATGGTCTCGATCTCCTGACCTTGTGATCCGCCCGTCTCGGCCTCCCAAAGTGCTGGGATTACAGGCTTAAGCCACCGCGCCCGGCCCAGATTATCTTCATTTTAAGGGGGAAAGCATATAAGTAAATGTTAAGAATGTCAGACCAGGCGCGGTTTCTACTAAAAATACAAAAAAAAGCCGGGAGTGGTGGTGGGCGCCTGTAGTCCCAGCTACTCGGGAGGCTGAGGCAGGTGAATGGCGTGAACCCGGGAGGCGGAGCTTGCAGTAAGCCGAGATCGCCCATTGCATTCCAGCCTGGGCAACAGAGCGAGACTCCTCAAAAAAAATAAAAATAAAAATTTATCAAAGATAAGGAAGCTGAAGCTATCAAAGGCAAGGTAGACATACTCACATTACATCCCAAAGGCAGGGGAAGAATGAAAATACCAACAACTATTGGAGATAACTGCAGCTTAAAATCTAAAAGATGACTTTGTAATTTATTCTAAAAATAATTTATGCCTCGACCTTAGATTTTTTTTTGAGACAGAGTCTTGCTCTGCCGCCCAGGTTGGAGGTGCAATGGCACGATCTCAGGCTCACTACAAGCTCCACCTCCCAGGTTCACACCATTCTCCTGCCTCAGACTCCCAGTAGCTAGGACTTCAGGTGCCCACCACCACGCCCGGCTAATTTTTTGCATTTTTTAGTAGAGACGGGGTTTCACCATGTTACCCAGGATGGTCTCGATCTCCTGACCTCGTGATCTGCCTGCCTTGGCCTCCCAAAGTGTTGGGATTACAGGCATGAGCCACAGCACCCAGCCTATACCTCAGCCTTAGAAAAATGTTGTGGTTGTTGTTGCTGTTGTTTGAGACAGGGTCTCATTCTTTCTCCCAGGCTGCAGTGAGTAACATGATCTCAGCTCACTGCAGCCTTGATCTCCCAGGCTCAAACAATCCTCCCACCTCAGCCTCCCAGGTAGCTGGGACTACAGACATGTGCCACCATGTCTGGCTACTTTTTTTCTATTTTTTTGTAGTGACAGGGTCTCACTATGTTACTCAGGCTGGTTTCAAACTGCTTGGCTCAAGCAATTCTCCTACCTCGGCCTCCCAAAGTGCTGGGATTACAGGTCAGGTGTCAGCCACTGTACATGGCCAGAAATTTTTCTTCTTATATCAACTTATTCCTTAGCTTCCTATTTTCAGAGGAGGAAGCTAGGTCAATATAGTATAAAGGAAGGGAAAAGACACAAAATCATTATATCAGTAAGTCCCTATTTTCAGTCTTCTACTTCCCCAGGCCTCAGAGATTTAGATTTGACAGAATCTTTTTCAAACACTCCACTACAATTCCCTATAGTGCTATTTTAAGATGTACAAAAGAAAGCATCAGGAAATCTTGTTTGGCTAGTGCCACTCTTAAGAAAAATCTGCCACTTCATTTTATTTTGTTTTGTTTTTTTCTAAAAATGGGTAATTCCAATTCAAGGAGTTACATATATATGTAAAAACTTGTAGCATAATTAAATTTAAAAGCTCTTCTTAACTCAAACAAAGTTGAAACAGATTCCCTATTTTACGCTAACAATATCAACTTCAACACTGGATAATTACTGTTTGTTTAAAGTTAGTAGCTTAAAAAATAGAATCAATATGGTACCATTTCATTGAATCTATGATGGTATCCATTGTAAGATGCATCATTTTTATTTTTGTACTACTCAAACAAAACAATGCTGGCAATTAAGCTATGATTTAAGGTTTTATGTCTTGAATTTTTTACCTTATATTTTTGGAAACAGACCTTCACACAGAATTTTATCATATACAGCTCTCATGTAAACATAGGAAATATAAGCATCATAAATTTATTTCTAAAACTTCATAGAGTTCAAATCTTATGAACCACTTTTTTTTTTTTTTTTTTTTTTTTTGAGTCAGAGTCTCACTCTGTCACCCAGGCTGGAGCGCAGCAGCGCGATCTTGGCTCACTGCATGCTCTACCTCCCGGGTTCACGCCATTCTCCTGCCCCAGCCTACCATATGGCTGGGACTACAGGTGCCCGCCACCATGCCCAGCTAATTTTTTGTATTTTTAGTCGAGACTGGGTTTCATCGTGTTAGCCAGGATGGTCTCGATCTCCTGACCTCGTGATCTGCCCACCTTGGCCTCCCAAAGTGCTGGGATTACAGGCATGAGGCACCACGCCCGGCCCATGAACCACTTTTCAACTCAAGAGTCATCAATATTCATGTTTTCCTATACATTATCATTCTCTGTGCCATGAGGAGATAAGTATTTCTTAGAAGTACTCCATTTTTGTCCCTAATATTTTCTTCAAGCAAGTTTTGATGATGTCATTTGACATCTCACCAGGTGTCAAAGGAAGGTTTTTGGACAATAATCAGGACTGATATTCCTTTCTCAAATGGTGGCAAAAATGATTTGTTAGTTGAACACTGAGAGACTACACTTGGCCAGTATGCTACCAGGAGAAACAACCAAGTATGTACATTTGCAGGCAATGTGAAATACATTACTACTGCTACCTGGCTGATAACAATTGTTAACATACCATTAACGCTATGAGGAATCCCAATCAGAGACATTAAAATGTTGGGGGGGAAAGGCACATCTCATGAGTATTTCATATTATGCAAAGAAAGAAGATCCCATTTGGGACTGGGGTTTGTCTTCACTGTTCTCTCATAGATGAATCACTAAGATACATATCTACACATAAAATCAATTAAGTTTTTAAAGATCATTATCTGTTTTTAGTAATTAACAAGGTTTATTTTGATTTTAATTTTCAAAACAACATATAAATATGGACAAGGCATCTAGTATAAGCTTAAGATTTTCTGGCTTAATGGATGATCTTTTGCAGAACTGTGTGGTTTCGGCAAGGTAATTCCAAACATGCTTTTTTGCCCCCGCAGGTTCCAGGCAGTATCCTTAAAAGATGCTTCTTTGATCAGCTGGATTTTGGACTTGCAAATTCTCCCTAATTTAATACCTAGTTACTATAAATCAAAACTAAAAGAAGGATAACTGTAATTCAGGATAGTCTTCCATCACTCCCAGGTTCTTTTTGTTTGTTTGTTTGTTTTTTAGAGCCAAAGCCTTGTTCTGCTACCCAAGCTGGAGTGCAGTGGTGTGACCATAGCTCACTGCAGCCACGGACTCCTGGACTCAATTGATCTTCCTGCCCTAGCCTCCTGAATAGCTGTGACTACAGGCTCATGCCACCATGCCCAGCTAATTTTATTTTTGGTAGAGATGAGGTCTTGCTATTTTGCCCTAGGTGGTCCTGAACTCCCACCCTCAAGTATTTACAAGCATGAGCCACTGTGCCAGGCCAAGACTCTTAACTTTTTTACATAGCAACTGGCAGGTCACTTTTGATTAGATCTAAATGATCTAAAAAACTTAAAAACTAATCAAATAAAAAACTTTTAGGGCCTGGTACAGTGGCTCACATCTGTAATCCCAGCACTAAGGCCAGGAGTTCAAGACTAGCCTGGCCAATTTGGTGAGACCCTGTCTTTAAAAAAAAAAAAATTTTTTTTTTTTAAATTTTTTTTTAAGACAGAGTCTCACACTGTTGCCCAGGCTGGAGTGCAATGGAGCAATTTCAGCTCACTGCAACCTCTGCCTCCCCAGTTCAAGCAATTCTCCTGCCTCAGCCTCCTGAGTAACTGGGATTATAGACGCCCACCACCACGCCCAGCTAATTTTTTGCATTTTTAGTAGAGACGGGGTTTCACTATGTTGGCCAGGCTGGTTTCAAACTCCTGACCTTGTGATCCACCCGCCTAGGCCTCCCAAAGTGCTGGGATAATAGGCGTGAGCCACCACGCCCAATCTTCTACAAAAGATTTTTAAATTAGTTGGGCTACTTAGGAGGCTGAGGCAGCAGAATCACTTGAACCCGGGGGGTGAAGACTACAGTGAGCCAAGATCATGCCACTGTACTCCAGCCTGGGCGACAAGAGTGAAACTCCATCTCCAAAAAATTAAAATAAAATAAAATAAAATTAGCCGAGCTTAGTAGCCTAGGAGTTTAAGGTTTCTGAGCTACGGCTGAGCCACTGCAATCCAACCTATGTGACAGTTGAGACTCTGTCTCAAAAAAAAAACAAAAAACTTAACTATGAGCTTTAAAAGTCTTCATATTCTTTGCTGCTCTACTTCTTGGACTCTATTCTAAATAAAATAGTTCAAACTGAGAAGAAAATTTATGTTCCAAAGCATTAATCTCAGCCCTGTTTATAAAAGCAAAACTTTGGGAAAACTCTAAAAGTCCAGCAGTGGATGGTGGAATCAGTTAAGGAAGTGTGTGGTCTTCAAATTTTTTTATTTAGAATGTAAAAACATATGAAGACACTTAAGTTATAACGTTAAGCTAAAAGCAGGATAAAGATCATTATGCACAATATAATCTCAATTCCATTAAAACATGTAGAAGAAAAAAAAAAAAAAACAGTAGAATAAAGAAACCAAACTGTTAACAGGTTTTTGCTGGGTACCCAACAGGTAATTGTGTGTTATTCTTTTCTGGGCCTTCCAATTTTTCTGAAGCAAGCAACTATTATTTTTTTTAATCAGGGTCAAAAATTCAGGCACAACAGCTGAGGTTCAGAGAAGTTGAATGACTTGCCCTAAAGCAGAAGGTAGTAAGTGACAGTGATGACTAAAAATCTCCTCAACCCTAGATTCAAGGCTTTCCATTCTGCCACAGGTTCAACCTAAGAATCACCTCCAAGTATCTATACTTCCTAAATCCCAGTTGTCCCCATTAATTTTCCCAAGTAAATTTTACCTAGTTCAAATTTATTGCCTTTAAACATTGAAGGAATATCAATGTGACTACTTCATTAAAAATTAGCTGGCACAGGCCAGGTGCTCATAGCTGTAATCCCAGCACTTTGGGAGGCCAAAGTGGGCGGATCACCTGACGTCAGGAGTTCAAGACCAGCCTGGCCAATATGGCAAAACCCCGTCTCTACTAAAAATACAAAAACTAGGTGGGTGTGGTGGCACGCGACTATAATCCCAGCTACTCAGGAGGCTGAAGCAGGAGAATCACTTGAACCTGGGAGGCGGAGGTTGCAGTGAGTTGAGATCACGCCATTGCACTCCAGCCTGGGCAACAAGAGCAAAACCTTGTCTCAGAAAAAGAAAAAGAAAAAGAAAAAAACTAGCTGGCACAGTGACACACGCCTGTATTCCCAGCTGCTAGGGAGGCTGAGGCAGGAGGATCACTTCAGCAGAGGTGTTCCAGGACACAGTGCACTACGATAGTGTCTGTGAACAGCCATTGCTCTCCAGATTGGGAAACATAGAAGATCCCCATCTCAACAAACAAACACATATACTGTAAAACTGATACTAGTATGATGCATGCTTGTAAAAAAAAAACACACACAATTCTTAAGTTGTAAACTAATCTGTGCAAAAAGCTCAAGAAATTAGATGAGTCAAGATTTTACCTCTGCCTCACAAGTCATATCTAGGGCAGTATGCAATCCATTCTGAGCTGTTTATAGTCTTTATGGGCTATTAAAAAAAAAAAAAAAGCCAAGTAAGAGAAGAAAGATAAGGCAACCTGTTGAATCTTACATAATAAAAAGTAAAATGACAAAGTACGCCTGACCAATTCCACAAACTTTTTGCAAATCATCTGAAACAAATACAGTTTATAACTTTATATGGAGAAATCATGAAGAAAAAAATTGAACCGGCTATATTGGCAGTCAAGATAAACCAAATGTGTTTCTCTTTTTGTCAGTATAGGCTAAGAGTACATTAGCAGCAGGCAACTGGTCTGTGAAGATAACTTTCAGAATAAAAAAAAACAAATCAATTCTACAATCAGAGCCCCATTTCAACTTGGCAATTAACACTGACACAAAATCCATGGCAGAAGTGTCATCCAGGAAAAGGAGATCTAGACCTCTTCTGCTTTTCTTCTTTGGGGGCCATGTTCAGCTGTAAAGACACACGAAATGGTGCAACTGCATTTCTAAATGAGCAATAATTCAGAAATGTTTCATTCTAAATAGTGTCCAACCAGCAACACCGTCTTAAACCGTTTAAATTATCGTGTAAAAAGGCTTAGAGATGAAGTTTAATCTATGGAAGTTACAGCCCCTGCCAACGTTTTTAAAAATATAGCTGATTTCATTCTTCAGTACTTAAAACATATTAAATGGTTATATTTTCCAAAACTGTCTTAAGCTAGAGCAACCACACCAGCATCATTCCGACGCACAGAACACAGGGCTTTTATTTTGATGAGTTTATTAAGGCCAAGTCTGCAGGGAGCGGCGCAGCAGTCGAGGAGCGGCGAAGGCACCGTCCATCCCTGGCCATACACAGCTCGAGTGACAGCGACCACAGTAACGGGCGGGGAAAGCGGTCTTGGGCTCCGGGACCCGTCACGGGCTTTGCCGTTAGGTCTCCACACACAACCTTACAGCCTCTCTCGAAGAAAAACGATCCATTTCCTTCCCTAGCTTGCTGAGCCTCGGAAATCATTAAATAAGACTACCGGGGTTTCTCTCCCTTCTGCATTTTCTCTGAAGAGGTTCTTGGGGAGAAAATTCCAGGATCGAGATTTAGCACCTCACATTACGGCGATAAAAACGGCGCCTTTCGTCAAATAAAAAGGAGACCCGCGAGCGTACGTGACCGCCCCGGCCCACGAGCACCAGCGGCTCGGTCTCCGCCTGCGGCCCTCGGCCCAGCCGAGCAGGCCCACGCGGGCCTTTGGCGGCGGGCCCACCCTCCACAACCCGGGGTGCGGCCTGCGACGGGCGGTGACCCGGGGCGGCGGCGGCGGCGGCGGCGGCGCCCACCTGGGCCGGGGCGGGCACCTGCGGGAGCGGCGGAGGTGCCAGACCTGGGGTCCGCCCGCTGGGCTCTCCCTCGTCGCCCACCAGCGCCCGCGCCTCACCTGCGGGCTGTCCTCCAGCGTCTCCTCGATGGGCAGTTTGTCGATCCCCGGCATCGTGGCGGAGGGAGGGCGGCGGCAGGAGACGCAGCGGCCGCCCACAGCTCCCCGCGCCGGCCCACCCGCCGCAGCTGACCCCGGCCCGCCCTCTCCGGCTGGCGCGGCCGCCGTCCCCGCCCGCACCGCCTTCAGACGCCGAGCGGCCGTGAGGGAAATCCCGCCCCCTCGGCCTCCCTGCCCCGCCTCCCGGCGCGTCCATTGGCTCCCGGGGACGCCCATCCGCTCTGCTGCGGTGGACTGGAGGTTCCCGTGCGGCGCGAGGCTCTCCCCTGAGCGCGGGCGTCGGAAGCGGCGGAGGTGGCAGTGGCTGCCCTGGGATGGCCTTCCCTGCACGCGCGTGTTTGTATCTAAATCGCAGGAAACTGTCTCTTCCTCAGCTTGCTGGCGCGAGGAGCCGGAGCCTCGAGTTAGGGCCACACGAGGGAATTTGGGGCGGGTTGGCTTTTCCCGCAACATATTTTGTCAGAGACGTTGGAAAAAGCCCTACTGCTGGCGCCTTTTAGTTTCCTCAGATGATAATGTTCCCAACTCCGCTCCAAGCATCCAGTCTTAATCCCCTCCAGCAGAATGGTGCTAACTCAGATGTCTGAGATCCGCAGCTGTGTCAATAGGGCTTTCTGGCAAACTTGTGAACGTAGCCTCGAAATTATTTTTCTGGACACTTGAATATCAGTATATTCAGTTGAAAACATGTGATTTTGTTGCCAGTTTTTAACAGTTCCTACCTGGCCTCCCAAGATCAGTCCTTCAGGAAAATAACACTGGTTAATTATGTTAGTAACTAACTGGCATTTCTGTTTCATCAAAAAGTTTTGGAAGCTTTAAATAGTTTTAGCCTCTAATTTTACAATAAAGTGAAGCTCAAAGTTGGGAATTTGACCGGATGAGGGCTACAAGCCCATCCTTTCCTCCTCCCTCTTCATCTTTCCCGGCCTCTCACCCTGGCTCGTTTATGTCTCTGTATAGTTGTAGGCTTTCATCATTATACAGAGAAAATAACAAAGTAGTGTCTTCTAAACATCTAGCCATTAATTCCACCAATCCATTCCATTTTCATTCAAGAAATACCCAGAGATGCTAGGTAAAGATTATTAGCTGCCTGGTTCCACAGATACATGGGAACAAATCCAGAATAGTGGTAGCACAAATCCAAATACAGTAACAAATAGAAGTTATATATTTTAAACGAAAATAGTAGATTTTCCCATGATTTCTTGAAGGAAAGACAAAATTATATTTTTAAAGTTTTGTTGGGTAGACTTGCATTGTAGTTTTACGGAATTATTTTTAGTGTTACAATCTTTAGAAGTTCTCCCCTTAGATTGTTTATCAGCTAGTCTCGCTCTCTCGAAGAGTTCTTTAGTTTTTGAGGAAGTTGATTTGGAGGCAGTTCTTACAATGAGTTAAGGGTTCCCAGTGTGTTACAGGTTCTTTTTCCTTGATACCTTGTTTCTACTCTGCCAGGAAGAACACCATGCACCCCAGCTCTAAAGAAGGAAGACTTTCAAGGTAAGTGACCTTCCTGATTGAACTGAGTTAGATTTTAAATGGAGAAGAAAGGTTGTGACAACTGTTAAGAATCAGGAGTGAGGAGTGTAAACAATGTATAAGAAAAAAACAAAAAGGCCAGGCGCTGTGGCTCACGCCTGTAATCCCAGCACTTTGGGAGGCCGTGGCAGGTGGATCACCTGAGGTCAGGAGTTCAAGACCAGCCTGCCCAACATGGCGAAACCCACTCTCTACTAACAATACAAAAATTAGCTGGGCGTGGTGGCGTGCCTGTAGTCCCAGCTATTCGAGGGCGGCTGAGGCTGGAGACTCAATTGAAGCCGGGAGGCCCAGGGGCAGTCAGCCGAGATCACGCCACTGCACTCCGGCGTCGGGGACATAGCAAGACTCCGTCTCAAAAAAAAAAAAAATTAACTTGGCCAAACCAAATAATTCGAATGAAAAATTCTATTAGGTATCTGAATTATCTGGGTGTGGTATTGTTAAGTTAAATGATTTCCTTCTTAGTATGTTATGTACATCTAAACTGTGTTTCTGTGAAGGATTCTCAAGAGGCCATTATATTATGGCAGAATGGCAAGGAATTCTTGCCAGACTCAGTTGGTTAAAAAATAAAACAGGCTGGACACGGTGGGGCTCACGCCTGTAATCCCAGCACTTTGGGAGGCTGAGGCAGGCGGATCACGAGGTCAAGAGATCAAGACCATCCTGGCCAATCTGGTGAAACCCCGTCTCTACCAAAAATACAAAAATTAGCTGGGCATGGTAGCGCGCGCCTGTATTCCCAGCTCTTCGGAAGGCTGAGATAGGAGAATTGCTTTAACCCGGGAGGTGGAGATTGCAGTGAGCCAAGACTGCACTCCAGCCTGGGCGACAGCGTGAGACTGCATCTCAAAAACAAAAAATAAATAAATAAAAATGAAAAAATAAAAAACAAAAACAGGTTCACATTCATTTGGATGGAGAGGTAGGTTTAGTCAAATCTAGTTTTAACCTGTTTGTACTAGAATCCAGTTTGAGCCTTCCATTTGGATTCTCTAGCTTTAGGCCACTGTATACCCTGCTCATCCAAAAATATGGTTGTATTTCCTATGTTAAAACATCTCCAAAGCTGCAGAATTCATAGTCATTTTTGATAACCAGTTTAATCAGCCTAAGTTTTGTGCAGTTAACCAAACTCAGTTCATTTTAAGCCAGTTTTCTTTTATACAGGAAATGAGGCTTGTTCAGAGAATGCCTTAGGGGTTACTGGAGACTCATCTGTGGGTAGTAGAGTAAAAACTTTGGGCAACTGGTTAATTTTATGGAAGGCAAGTCAGGATTAAACAGCATCCACCAAAGATTTCTTTGAGACGTTTCACATCTATCCCTTGAGACATTTCACACGTATAATTTACAACGAAAGGACATACAGTCTTGTAAATAGAGTTGTTAATTATTAGTCTCCTAAAATTATATTTGGTCTTATAATTAGGTTTTTACATGATACTCCTTGAAGTTCTCGTCTGTGATCTGTAATAGGAAAGAATCCAATAACCCAAGTGATGCTGGTTCTTTACTTTTAAAAATTATCCCTTTAGGTCAGTGGTTTCCAAACTTCATGCACACATAAAAATCATCTGGGAAGGTTGTTAGAATACAGATTCCTGAGAGAGTTGGGAAGTACGGCTTCGGAGCAGGAATCTTCATTGCGCCAGTGACTAAAAAGAGAATTAAATATGGGTGATGTTGAGAAAGGCAAGAAGATTTTTATTATGAAGTGTTCCCAGTGCCACACCATTGAAAAGGGAGGCAAGCACAAGACTGGGCCAAATCTCCATGGTCTCTTCGGGCGGAAGACAGGTCAGGCCACTGGTTACTCTTAACACAGTCGCCAATAAGAACAAAGGCATCACCTGGGGAGAGGATACACTGATGGAGGATTTGGAGAATCCCAAGAAGTACATCCCTGGAACAAAAATGATCTTCGTTGGCATTAAGAAGAAGGAAGAAAGGGCAGACTTGATAGCTTATCTCAAAAAAGCTACTAATGAATAATAGGCCACATTTTATTTATTACAAAACAAATGTCTCATGACTTTTTTATGTGTACCATACTTTAATAGATCTCATACACCAGAATTCAGATCATGAGTGACTGACAGAATATTTTGTTGGGCAGTCCTGATTTAAAACTAAGACTGGCTTGTGGTTAAATGAATGTGTTCAGTTTTTGAATTTTAATAGTAATTCCAATTCGGTAAATGCTATCACTATTTACCGCTTCTAAAGATAATGATTAGACTTCGTTAGTAATGTTCAACTTTTCACAAAGATGGTGAGTGCCATCTTAAAACTTACTGGAGATTGGTTTTATATTTAGATTTATATAACTGGTTTGTGAATATATTTAAATACTGGGGAAATTCCTTCACTGTCTCAGAACCAAGCAAGATTCACCTGTGTTTTGTGTTCATTTGCCTCTTAAAGGCAAGGGTTGAAGATAAATAAGGTAGCAATATCTAGAGTTTTGGCCTTAACTATGCCAATCTAATTATAATTCCCTGTATTTAAAATGGTTCCTTTTACTTATTGAAAGGCATTTTAGTGTGGTTTATGTGTAATATTAAAGATTATTCAACACTTCTCACATCTTATAGATCTATAAGGTCACATGCTTTTAAAATAGTAGCAAGTTAAACTTCACTCTTGAATTCTTTACAATCTAAGTCAAACTAAGTTATAATTTAGGACTGTCTTTAAACAGCCATTCAGAAACTTATAAAACTGTAGAACTGTGTATTTGTGATTGGGAATGGTGCTTTTGCCAACTTAAAGGGATTAAAGTAGCAGAGATATACACAAATTTTAAAATTATGTGTGATCACAAGACTAAAGATAATTAAAAAGAAAACCACACACACGCACACACACACACACACAAAGAATACAGATTCCTGAGCCCTGCTAGAAGATTTTGGTGTAGTAGGTCAGAGTCAGGGCTGGGAATCTCTGCAGTTAAGTCTGAAGCGGGTAATCCACAAACCACATGAGGAAAAACTCTATCCAAGATGGAGAATGATCATTTCCCTTTCCTAGATCACTTTGTATTTAAAAATTTTTTTAAAAGAGTCAGGTGGGCACAGTAGCTCATGCATGTAATCCTAGTACTTTGGGAGGTCAAGGTGGGAGGATTGCTTAAGCTCTGGAGTTTGAGACTAGCCTGGGCAACACAGAGACACCATCTCTACAAAAAAAAAAAAAAAAAAAAAACTGAAATTAAATTAAAATTTTAAAAAATAGGCCGAGCACAATGGCTTATGCCTGTAATCCCAGCACTTTGGGAGGCTGAGGCGGGTGGACCACCTGAGGTCAGGAGTGTGAGACCAGGCTGGCCAACATAGTGAAACCCCGTCTCTACAAAAATTAGCCAGATGTGGTGGCAGGTTCCTGTAATCCCAGCTACTCGGGAGGCTGAGGCAGGAGAATCGCTTGAACCTGGGAGGCGGAGGTTGCAGTGAGCTGAGATCACACCACTGCACCCCAACCTGGGTGATAGCGAGACTCAGTCTAAAGAAAAAAAAAATTAACAAAAAATAAAGGGTCAAGCAAACATTTAGAAAAGGAATCCTGGGTTCCAGGTGAGGATAGTGAGAGGGACATCATTTCCAGGCTAACAAGCCTGGAAACCACCTACTCACAGATATCCTCTGAAAGACTCCATCAGTTTAAAATTCTGGGAAATCCATACTCCTTTTAAAGAGTGTAATGTATAATGCAAAAAATTCTGGTTGTTACTAGTAAATCACTCCTTAGTAGGACTAACTTTAACAGATAATTCAATTATTTTCTTGATACTAGCTGAGATAAAGCAGATTCAGGAAATAGCAGATTTCAAGAAAATTTGGGAACTTGAGTCATTTAATCTATTTTAAAACATTAGCACCAGTAGCAGAGTAGGGGGAAGCTTTGGACAATCGGAGGGTAGAACAAAAAGTTCTGAGGAATGGGTTGCAAAAAGAGGTGGGAGGGCAGTAAGGACCAACTGGTTCTTCATTATGCCACTGCAAACTAGCTTCTGCCTTTGACCTTGACCTTGATGTCACTTTTACTCATTGCCACAGCATCCTTAGAATGGGGGACAATTCTGCAGCTTCAACTTTCTTGACTGTAAAAAGAAAAAACAAAATTCTAGGAAAATTGTATATGCTTTTGTTTATCTATGGTTGTCTTGATTCCTTTTTAGAATAACACCTTAATTAATTTGTTTGACCAGGCCAAGAACTTTAACACAAAATAGCATCATTCCCCTTCTGTGGGGAGGTAGATGAGAACATGGTTATGAGCTCATGGGCTTGGGCTGTAATTTAAATTCTGGCTCCACTGTTTAGTAGCTCTGTTACTGAAGTCAAGTTATTTAACTTCTCTGTTTCTCCATTCTGTCATCCAAAAAGTGGAGCTTAATACTAGAGAACCTACATTAATAGGGTTGTTAAGATGATTAATGAACTTTTACAGTAGCTCCTAGCACAATAAGTATTCAGTAAAATATGAACTAATTATCTTTTTCATTATCAACTATTAAATATTAAAACATTTTAATGCTTTTAAGGAAGTTTTTTTGGCCTCTATCATATTTTTTTAAAAAAAATATTTTTTAAATCAGAAAATTGGGCTCATTACCTTAGAGAATTCTGATGCTATTTTAAATAACATTAGTTACCCTTGCTAATGTTTTATCACTTTGATTTGGGGGTTTTTGAGGCCAAAACCAAAATTTCAAAATCAATAAATATGTACTTTGAAATTCTGGAGGAAAAGTGTAGCAAAACAATTACCAAAAGAGCCAATGTTATTGCCATTTTGAGGTTTTTGAGAGGTTTTTTTGTTTTTCTTTTCTTTTTTTTTTTTTTTTTTTTTTTTTTTTGGTGAGTGGTGAGTGGGTAGAGGTGCCCCAAAGTTAAAAGAAGACTTTCATGATGCTTTCCCCGCATGGGAATTCTGGAAGGAACAGTCAAATCATTGGGGACAAAATTGCTCATAGGCTGGGGGCAGTGGCTCACACCTGCAATCCCCAAATTTTGGGAGGCTGAGGTGGGAGGATCGCTTGAGCCCAGGAATTTGAGACTAACCTGGGCAACATAGTGAGACAGTGTCTCTACAAAAAATTTTAAAATTAGCCAGGTGTGGTGGCACATGCCTGTAGTCCCAGCTACTCAGGAGACTGAGGTGGGAGGATTGCTTGAGCCCAGGAGGTCAAAGCTGCAGTGAGCCATGATCTTGCCACTGCACTCCAGCCTGGGTGACAGTGAGACCCTGTCTCAAAAAACAAAAAAAATGCTTTTAGGGAAATTAATATGTCCTGTGCCTGTTTAATCATTGAAAACATTTTAATATTTTCAGAGCCATAGAGGGCAGTGAAAAACAAAGTAGCAGAATTGATTATACCAGTACTATTTATCCCATGGCTAATGCAAATAAGACTCTCAGGGTTAATGCACACATGCTTCCAAGAACACTAGATGGCGCCAATTATTTAGGATTCAGACTACCTCGGGGAACAGCTGTCTTCATTCAACAAATATTTATTAAATAATGAACAAAACAATAAAAATCTCTGTCATTGTGGAGCTACAGGTTAGTAGATATGGTGGGAAGAAAGACAATAAAAAATAAACATAGTAGTCTTAGAAGTATAGCATATTGGCCAGGTGCAGTGGCTCATGTGTGTAATCCCAGCACTTTGGGAGGCCGAGGTCGGTGGATCATGAGGTCAGGAGTTCAAGACCAGCCTTGCCAATATGGTGAAACCCCATCTCTACTAAAAATACAAAAATTAGCTGGGCATGGTGGCACATGACTGTAGTCCTAGCTGCTTGGGAAGCTGAAGCAGGCTAATCGCTAGAACGTGGGAGGCGGAGTTTGTTGTGCCACTGCACTCCAGCCTGGGTGAAAGAGCGAGACTTCATCTCAAAATAAATAAATAGATAAATAAGAAGTATAGCACATTACAGCTACAAGGCTGTAGTGAGCTATGATTGCACCCCTGTACTCCAGCCTGGGCAAACCTTATCTTATATAGTAAAATAAAGAATAGTAAGTT
This sequence comes from Rhinopithecus roxellana, assembly GCF_007565055.1. Classification (NCBI taxonomy): domain Eukaryota; kingdom Metazoa; phylum Chordata; class Mammalia; order Primates; family Cercopithecidae; genus Rhinopithecus; species Rhinopithecus roxellana. The sequence continues at coordinate 79,094,504 of NC_044549.1, read as the reverse complement.
AGAATGTCATAAGTGCTATAGAAAATAGAGTAGCGAAGGCCAGGCAGAGCAGCTCATGCTTGTAATCCCAGCACTTTGGGAGGCTGAGGTGGGAGGATGGCTTGAGCCCAGGAGTTCAAGACCAGCCTGAGCAACATGACAAGAACCCATCTTTACAAAAAAAATTTTTTAATTGGCTGAGTATGGTGGTATGTACCAATAGTCCCAGCTACTTGGGAGGCTGAGGTGGGAGGATCGCTTGAGCTGGAGAGTTGGAGGCTGCATTGAACCATGGAGTAGAGGCTACACTCCAGCATGGGTGACAGAGCAAGGCCTTGTCTCAAAAAAAAAGAAAAAAAGGAGTAGGGAAAACAGAGCCGGGGCAGCTGCAGTTTTAAACAGGTTCTTCAGAATGAGCTTCATTAAGAAAGTAACACGTGAACAAAAGCTTGGAGTGGCTGGAATGAGCCCTGGGGATGTCTAGGGAGCAAACATTCCAGAAAGAGACCAACAGGGCAGAAGCCGTCACCCCTAAGGTAAGAGTGGCCTGGCCTAGTTCAAGAATTGCGCAGAGCCCAAGATGACAGGAGAAGAGCAAGCCAGGGGAAAGCCTGAGGAGTAAAGGAAGGGAGAAGAGGCCACATCAGGCAAAGCCTTGTTCCCTCTATGAGGACTTTGGCTCTTACCCTAATTTTGGACAAAAACACCTTTAATAAAGGCAGCGATTTGAAACAAATGTTGGGGAAACTGGAGAATTGGTGGTATACTAAACAATAAAATATGGGTGGCCAGATGCGGTGGTTCTTGCCTATAATCCTAGCACTTTGGGAGGCCGAGGTGGGTGGATCATTTGAAGTCAGGAGTTCAAGACTAGCCTGGCCAATATGATGAAACGCTGTCTCCACTAAAAATACAAAAATTAGATGGGCAGTGGTGGTGGGCGCCTGTAATCCCAGCTACTCAGGAGGCTGAGGCAGGAGAATCGCTTGAGCCTGGGAGGCAGAGGTTGCAGTGAGCCAAGATCACACCGCTGCACTCCATCCTGGGCGACAGAGTGAGACTCTGTGTCAGAACAAAATAAATAAATAAATAAATGGCAAATTAACTTTGTCTTAAGTAAACTCAATCATTTACAAGATCCTTTGATTTAAAGGGAAAAAGACTACATTAGTGATTTAGCTTAATCACATTCATTATAGACAGGACCAAAAGCAATGTCTTAAGACAATGTTTTTAAAAAGTCATAAAATATGACTTCATGCTCTACTGCAGGGCTACAGTAAGCAAAACAGCATGGTATTGGTACAAAAATAGGTACATAGACCAATGGAACAGAGTAGAGAGCCCAGAAATAAGGCTGCACACCTACGACCATCTGATCTCCAACAAAGCTGACAAAAACAAGCAATAGGGAAAGGACTCCCTATTTAATAAATGGTGCTGGGCTATCTGACAAGCCATATATCGAAGACTGAAACTGGACACCTTTTTTACACCATATACAAAAATCAATTAAAGATGGATTGAAGATTTAAATGTAAAACCCAAAATTACAAAAACCCTGGAAGAAAACCTAGGCATACCATTCTGGACATAGGATCAGGCAAAGATTTCATGATGAAAATGCCAAAAGCAATTGCAACAAAAGCAAATTTGATGAATGGGATCTCACTAAACTTAAGAGCTTCTGCACAGCAAAATAAACTATCAACAGAGTAAACAGACAACCTACAGAATGGGAGAAAATTTTTGGAAACTGCATCTGACAAAGGTCTAATCAGCATCTATAAGAAACTTAAACAAATTTACAAGGAAAAAAACAACCCTATTAAAAAGTGGGCAAAGGAGGCCGGGCGCTGTGGCTCACCCCTGTAATCCCAGCACTTTGGGAGGCCGAGGCGGGTGGATCACGAGGTCAGAAGATCAAGACCATCCTGGCTAACATGGTGAAACCCTGTCTGTACTAAAAATACAAAAAATTAGCTGGGCATGGTGGCAGACACCTGTAGTCCCAGCTACTCGGGAGGCTGAGGCAGGAGAATGGCATGAACCTGGGAGGCGGAGCTTGCAGTGAGCCAAGACCGTGACACTGCACTCCAGCCTGTGCGACAGAGTGAGACTCCTTCACAAAAAAAAAAAAAAGTGGGCAAAGGACATGGACAGACACTTTTCAGAAGAAGTCATGCATGTGGCCTACAAGCATAAGAAAAATAGCCCAGTATCATTGATCATTAGAGAAAAATGCAAATTAAAACCACAATGAGATACCATCTATAGGGAACTGTAGGCCATCATCATTAGCAAAGTAATGCAGGAACAGAAAACCAAATACCACATGTTCTCACTCACAATTGGAGCCAAATAATGAGAATACATAGACACAAAGAGGGGAACAACAGTCAGAATGGCTACTATTAAAAAGTAAAGCCGGGCGCGGTGGCTCAAGCCTGTAATCTCAGCACTTTGGGAGGCCGAGACAGGCGGATCACGAGGTCAGGAGATCAAGACCATCCTGGCTAACACAGTGAAACCCCGTCTCTACTAAAAAACACAAAAACCTAGCCGGGTGAGGTGGCGGGCGCCTATAGTCCCAGCTACTTGGGAGGCTGAGGCAGGAGAATGGCATAAACCCGGGAGGCCGAGCTTGCAGTGAGCTGAGACCCGGCCACTGCACTCCAGCCTGGGTGACAGAGCGAGACTCCGTCTCAAAAAATATAAAATAAAATAAAAAATAATAATAATAAAAAAATAAAAAGTAAAAAGATAACACATGCTGTGAGTTTGCAGAGAAAAGGGAACACTTATACACTATTGGTGGGAGTGTAAATTAGTTCAGCCATTGTGGAAAGCAGTGTGATAATTCCTCCAAGAGCTAAAAACAGAACTACCATTCAACTCAGCAATCATATTACTGGGTACAAACCCAACGTAATATAAATCATTCTACCATAAAGATACATGCATGTGAATGGTCACTGCAGCACTGTTCACAATAGCAAAGACATGGAATCAACCTAAGTGCCCATCAATGGTAGACTGGATAAAGAAAATTTGGTACATGTACACCATGGAATACTATGCAGCCGTAAAAAAGAGAGTAAGATTGGCTGGGCATGGTGGCTTACGTCTGTAATCCCAGCACTTTGGGAGGCTGAGGCAGGCAGATCACCTGAGGTCAGGAGTTCAAGACCAGCCTGGCCAACATGGCAAAACCCGTCTCAACTAAAAATACAAAAATTAGCTGGGCATGATGGCGGGTGCCTGTCATCCCAGCTACTTGGGAGGCTGAGGAAGGACAATCACTTGAACCCAGGAGGTGGAGGTTGCAGTGAGCTGAGATCATGCTACTGCACTCCAGCCTGGGCAAAAGAGTGAGACTCCATCTCAAAAAAAAAAAAAAAAAGAGAGAGAATGAGATCATGTCCTTTCCAAACATGGACTTTCCTAGCTCTTCCACTGAGAGGGCCTAGAAGCAGAGATGCCCCAATGGCAATGAACACAAATACGTCCCAGATTTTGCCCTCTAAACACCATTCTCCACTAAAAAAGCTTGGAGGGCTCCTTGGAGGAATGGCTTATCCTAGGTCCCTGGAAGAAGAAAAGAACAAGATGTACCTGGGACATCTTGTTGTGCCAGAAATTAGAAAGTGTTCAAAAATGATGTCAGACTTGAAGGGGACTCCCACTGGCCAAATCTGGGGAAATTTGAATGTCACAATAAATAATGAGATTATAATCTATTAAAATAGGAAACTGTGAGTCCATACTGATATAAATAAATGATATAAATAATTCAAAAATTTGATGAGAAACAGTATTTACATAGGCTTAAAGTACCTCCTCCTCACAAAATACTATATTATGAAGGGGAAAAGAGTAACTTTACAGTGGAGAAACCTGGTAGACACCATCTTAATCAAAATTAAATATCACCAGTAATGGGACATATCAAAATCATGTGCTACCTGATTGGAAATAATGAGAACACAGCATTACTTCTGTGACATTCCTACCAAAGATGCTTAACCTGAACCTAGTCACGAGGAAACATCAGACATAACCTTATTTTTCATTTTTTGAGACAGTCTTACTCTCACCTCGCCTGGAGTGTAGTGACACGATCATAGCTCACTGCAGCCTTGACCTCCTGGGCTCAGGTGATCCTCCCACCTCAGCCTCCCAGGTAACTGGGACTACAGATGCACATCACCATGCCTGGCTAATTTGTTGTGGTTTTTGTAGGGATGAGGTCTCCCTCTTTTCCCAGGCTGATCTCTAACTGCTGGGCTCAAGTGATCTGCCCGCCTCAGCCTGCGGCCTCCCAAAGTGCTGGCATTACAGGTGTGAGCCAATGTGCCCAGCCCAGATAACCTTAAATGAAGGACATTCTACAAAGTAGCTGACTGTAATCTTCAAAAAGTGTCCAGGTCATGAAGGTCAAGAAAATACTGAGGATCTGTTGCTGACTGAATGAGACTTAAGAGACATGATTGAAGACAATGTATGATTCTGAACTGGATTATTTTACTGTGAAGGATGTTATTTGGGGCAATGAATGAAACTTGAATGGGGTTTGATGATTACATGGTAGTGATATAACCAGTGTTACTTTCTTGATTTTGATGGTTTGATTGTGATTATATAGGAGGAAATCCTTGTTTGCAGGAAAAACACTATTCAGGGTTGATGGGGCATCATGTCAGCAACTACTCTAAATGGTTGGAGAGAGAGGTTTTTGTACTGTACTTGCAACTTTTTTTTTTTTTTTTTTTTTTTTTTTTTTTTTTTTTTGAGACGGAGTCTCGCTCTGTCGCCCAGGCTGGAGTGCAGTGGCCAGATCTCAGCTCACTGCAAGCTCCGCCTCCCGGGTTCACGCCATTCTCCTGCCTCAGCCTCCCGAGTAGCTGGGACTACAGGCGTCCGCCAAGTCGCCCGGCTAGTTTTTTGTATTTTTAATAGAGACGGGGTTTCACCATGTTAGCCAGGATGGTCTTGATCTCCTGACCTCGTGATCCGCCCGTCTCGGCCTCCCAAAGTGCTGGGATTACAGGCTTGAGCCACCGCGCCCAGCCGCAACTTTTAAGTAAGTTTGAAATTGTTTCAAAATTAAATCAAAAACATTACAAATTAAAACCAGGTACATAGCTGTAATCATGAATAGACCATTGAACATGATACATTGCTAAATTCTTTATTTTGCCTTAACATTTTTCTGTGTGTGTGTGTTTTTGTTTTGTTTTGTTTTGTTTTTGTCTGTTTGTTTGTTTTTTGAGACAGAGTCTCGCTGTGTCGCCCAGGCTGGAGTGCAATGGCGCCACCTTGGCTCACTGCAACCTCTGCCTCCCGGGTTCAAGCGATTCTCCTGCCTCAGCCTCCTGAGTAGCTGGGATTACAGGCGCCTGCCACCACACCTGGCTAATTTTTATATTTTTAGTAGAGACAAGGTTTCACCACGTTGGCCAGGCTGGTCTCAAACTGCTGACCTCAGGTGATCCGCCTGCCTCGGCCTCCCAAAATGCTGGGATTACAGGTGTGAGCCACTGTGCCTGGCCAACATTTTTCTGTTTTTAAAGAGAGAGTATTAAACAGGTGTCTTTGCTATAGAAAAGAAGAAACTTTGTGTCCTGGAAAGTGGTAAGACCTCTGGGCACTCAAAGTAAAATATTCCAAAGTTCATCTTTACTCTTTTCTATCTCTGCTTTTATGAGGACCTAGACACCACTGAGAATTCTCGTACCTCCCTAGAAGAATCCATTGGCAACCATGATAGCTGCCTTATTTGATCACAACCTTTTAGAAATACATATTTATTTTAAAGTATTTCTAATATCTGAGTTGCTAGATTTCTGAAATGTTATTTGCAGTCTTCTGGTAGTAAAGTGAACTCACTTATTTAGGTTATATATGTGAGATATAGGACAATAATATTTACTATTCTAGATAAAGTTATTCCCTAAAATATTTTTAGATCTTTATCATTTATCACATTCTGTCAATTTTCACTAGAGTTTTACCATCTCATTCTGGGAATTTTAATTCTGAAGTAATTCAGTTTGCTAAATACTTGCCCATTTGTGTATATAATTAGAAATATAATTTGTATTGTATTTTGATTGATAAACCCCCCTTCCTCTATATTCCCTTCTTAGTTAATGATACCATCATTCATCTGGTCATCTAAGCTAGAAATATTGGAATCACATTAACTTTCTCCTCATCCCCTCAACAGACAAGCACACACATACCCCTGTCTCTGACGGGCCTTATGTTATGTTGCTTTTCTCTGACCTTTTCTTGAAACATCTCTGCCTCAACAGATCTCTGAAAAGCCTTTATAATAACATTGATAACAGCAATAAGTGAGTAATGGTAGGCAGTTTATGTAATGTCTACTACATGTCAGGCTCTATTCCAAGAGCTTTGCAGATTAACGTATTGGATCCTCAGTTGGGCACTATAATTATCCCCATTTTATTGTAGAAGAAACAGGCTCAAAAGGCTAAGTTATATGCGCAAGTCACATAGCTAAGAAGAGCTGGAATTTGGACCCAGATAATCTGACATCAGAGTTGGATTCTTAACCCTTCCTCAGTCCTATTCAATCTCATCCAAGTAGATTTGGGCCATTTTCTATTCCCATAGTCACTTGTGCCTGTATCTTTATTTTATTATATTGTAATTGTGTATGTACATACTGGTGTCCCTAGAAGACTAAAGAGAATATTACTATTTATATTTACAAAAGTAGAGAGAATAATGAATCCACATATACCGGTCTCTAATTCAACACATCAACATTTTGCAATACCTACTTCAATTATCTCTTTCTTGGTTTTCTTCCTGTTTTCCTAAAATATTTGAAAGCAAAACCCAGACATCATGAAATTTCACCTGTAAATACTTGAGTATCTTTTAAAGGGGCATATTAGGTAACCATAATCACATTATCATACCTAATAAAATCAACATTAATTACTATCCTCTTAATCATAAGTTTCTTGAAGGCAGAAATGATTTCATCTCTGTGCTCTGCAGAGCACTCCCTGATATATGTTGGAGTTTAACAAATGTTTGTGTTGATTGAAAAATTTATTTATTTATTTGAGATGGAGTCTTGCTCGTTGCCCAAGCTGGAGTGCAGTGGCACGATCTCGGCTCACTGCAACCTCCGCCTCCCGGGTTCAAGCAATTCTTCTGCCTCAGCCTCCCGAGTACCTGGGATTACAGATGCGTGCCGCCACGCCCAGCTAATTTTTGTATTTTTAGTAGAGATGGGGGTTTCACCATGTTGGCCAGGATGGTCTTGAACTCCTGACCTCACAGTCCGCCTGCCTCAGCCTTCCAAAGTGCTGGGATTACAGGCGTGAGCCACCGCGCCCGACTAGAAAGTTAAAGTTGTTTAAAACTGTAACATTGGCCGGGCCTGGTGGCTCAAGCCTGTAATCCCAGCACTTTGGGAGGCCGAGATGGGTGGATCACAAGGTCAGAAGATCGAGACCATCCTGGCTAACATGGTGAAACCCCGTCTCTACTAAAAAATACAAAAAACTAGCCTGGCGAGGTGGCGGGCGCCTGTAGTCCCAGCTACTCGGGAGGCTGAGGCAGGAGAATGGCGTGAACCCGGGAGGCGGAGCTTGCAGTGAGCCGAGATCCGGCCACTACACTCCAGCCTGGGCGACAGAGCGAGACTCCGTCTCAAAAAAAAAAAAAACAAAAAACTGTAACATTGATCCCCCAGGAACAATGTTATAAATAACCATCAGGTTCTTGGGTTAACTGACAACTCCCATTTAATCTACAGCGATTAGATTAAATAGCACTAAAGTTTAGGCCTGAGCCCTTTGGAGCCTTAAATCCTAAACCATTTTATCTTTGAATATTGAGTCTGAGAAAAACCTGAGTCTAATTTAGCTCAGCCCTGAGTTTTCTTGTTCCCACTGTCAATCCAGGCAGGACATAAGAACAAGGGCTCAACAGGATGAGAGTGTTCATTGGTAAAGATTTTTTAGAAGGAAATATGGCAGCATCCACTAAAAAATAATATGCACTTCAAAGAAATTTTTCCATGGATTTCCATGCACCCCTGCATGTGTGCTAACATGTATGTAGAGGATATTCATTGCCAAAATGGTATAGTAAAAAATTGGAGACAACCTATATCCCTCATTATCCAGGGTGTAGATTGATAAGTTGTGGTTCATCCACTTGTAGTGCCAAGCAGGTGTTGAAGGGAGAGGAAGAGCTATACATGTTTGTGGTGTGTGTGTGTTTGTGTGTGTCACACAATGGGAGAGTGGACCACATTGCAGAACAGCACACGTTTGACCCCATGTCGATGAAAACATGTGCATGTGTGCCAGGGCAGGGAACATCACACACCGGGGCCTGTCAGAGGTGGGAGACTGGGAGAGGGTTAGCATTAGGAGAAATACCTAATGTAAATGATGAGTTGATGGGCACAGCAAACCAACATGGCACATGTATACCTGTGTAACAAACCTGCGTGTTGTACACATGTACTCTAGCACTTAAAGTATAATAAAAAAAAATATGTGCATGTGTGCATCCTCCTATTTAAGTCAAAGTATTTTGAAAGGCAGGCAGGAGAAATGCTACATTGTTAGTGGTGATAGCCAGTAAGCTGGGGAGGTAAGATGGGTAAAAGTGAAGGAGACTATCATATTTTACTCCATGTACTGTTGTACAGAATAAATCTTTTTTAAAATTTACATTTTTTCTCTTTGCTACTTCAATCAGCAGAGAATGAATCTTTTTTTTTTTTTGGAGACAGGGTCTCACTCTGTCCCTGTGCTGGAGTGCAGTGGTGTGATCTTGGCCCACTACAACCCCTGCCTCCCTAGGTCAAGCGATTCTCCTGCTGCCTCAGCCTCCCAAGTAGCTGGGACTACAGGTGCGCACCACCACGCTCAGCTAATTTTTGTATTTTTAGTAGAGACGGGGTTTTACCATGTTGGCCAGGATGGTCTCGATCTCTTGACCTCGTGATCCACCCACCTCAGCCTCCCAAAGTGCTGAGATTATAGGTGTGAGCCACCACGCCCGGCCTATAGAATGAATCTTTTCAAAATAAAAATGCATTTGTCTTTTGGTTGACTTCATATCAAATTTTTTAAATCAAGGGCTTGATATGTACAAGACATTATACTGTAAACAATTTTAACTGGTTTGAAAATGAAAAATATAATACTTTACTCTTTTGAGATTTGAGAATAACAAAGGCTGAAATGCTTTTTAATTGTTATAAACTGGACGTACTCAATAAACTTACTTAACATTTCCTATGTGACAGGCACTGTGCTGGGTGCAGGGGAGATCGAAGACTGTATGAAACAGACCTTGCTCTCCTGAACCTCGTAATCACTGGGAAAGCTCCTGTGTGTCTCTAGTAACAATGGCAGACAAGGGCCATAGAAACCACAGAGTGCCACAAATATGAATTGTTCAACATGACTTGAGATTTTTAGATTTTAAACTTGGATTTTTTTTTTTTTTTTTTTTTTTTTGAGATGGCATCTCACTCTGTCGCCCAAGCTGGAGTGCAGTGGCGCTATCTCAGCTCACTGTAACATCTACCTCCTCGGTTCAAGCACTTCTCCTACCTCCCTCCCCAGTAGCTGGGATTACAGGCGCTTACCACCACATCCGGCTAATTTTTGTATTTTTAGTAGAGATGGGGTTTCACCATGTTGGCCAGGCTGGTCTCGAACTCCTGACGTCTTGTGATCCACCTCCCTTGGCCTCCCAAAGTGCTGGGATTACAGGCATAAGCCACCGTGCCTGGCCTTTTTTTTCTTTTTCTTTTTCTTTTTTCTTTTTTTTTTTTTGACAAGGTCTCCCTCTGTCACCCAAACTGGAGTGCAGTGGCACGATCACAGCTCATTGCAGCCTTAACCTCCTATGCTCAAGCAATCCACCTCAGCCTCCTGAGTATCTGGGATCACAGGCGCATGCTACCACGCCTGGCTAACGGTTTTTCAATTTTTGAAGAGACAAGGTCCCACTGTGTTGCCCAGGCAGGTCTTGAACTCCTGGGTTTAAACAATTCTCCCACCTCGGCTTCCCAAAGTGCTTGGATTATAGGAATGAGCCACAGCACTTGTCCTCAACTCAGATTTTTAAATGAATGCCCTATCTCAATTTTTATTAAATTTTAGTTACAGAATGCCATAATGTCTTCTCTTTTATAGATTGCCCTGGAGTGATACACATGTAGTTCACAGAAAACTGGGGTTACTTTACACATTAAAAAACAATGGCAACAATAGTTAAACCCTGTTCAAGTAAACTTAAATAATAAACAATACTAGTACAGTATTTACGTTGCATGTCAGGTTTCATGTCACATCTTGCTCGTCCCATCTGTCCATCCATCCATTTAATTCACTTATTCAACAAATTTTATTGAATGTCTACTTGGGCATTGTTCTAGGAAACACTGAAGGCATTGCAGTGAAAAATAAACTTATATTTTAGAAAACACATTTTAACATTAAAAATACTGAAAGTGTGAAATCAGAACAATTCCTATGCAAAAGTAAGGAAGGGGCAAGGTTCACTGGAGCTTTGCTTATTCCATTTCTTATTACGCTCACAGCATAATACTTGTATGGCTGGTTTACAGAAATCTCTGCCAAAACACCTCAGACCTAGTACATTTTTCCTGATGTTAATGATTTGGATATTAACTGAAATACACAATTTAAAAATAAATATTTATCAAAACATGAATGGACTTTAATGTTCCTAAAACAAGAAAAAACATAAACCTCTCAGTTTTTACTTCATCTTGTATGTATAGATACTTGAAATATAGACTGTCCAATTTTATTCCTAAAACCTCTTCTCTCTAATGTCAATATGTTAGACTTTTCTTTCTCATATCAAAGTAAGTGTTGAAAGATACTGAGTATCATATGCAAAGTTTTCACAGTTTTTTTCTTAATTGATTAGTACACTTTGATATTTATACTATGAGATCATTGGTGAAGATGTTACAATGGCCATTAATTGGTGAAGTCAATAAAACAGGATTTAGAGCAGAAAATGCAAGTCAAGGCTTCCTAGTTAGTGACTTCTGGTATTACAACGGTACTCTCAATTTCTGTTTTCTCAGCTACCAAATGATAAAAGATTTGTGAGAAGATTAAACACAAATATGCTAAAATGCTGGAGAAGCAATAAAGCTCGGTAGATATTTTGCATTTGTATTCATTATAACATTGTGCTAAATAAACAGCATTTATTAGAAACCAGCAGAAGATACTATTTTAATGGTGAAATACTTTTCTCATGTCAGAACAAAACAAAGGTGTTTGTTTTTTGTTTTTATCATCACTATTTTCTTCTCTTTCCCTTCCTTTTCTTTTTTTCTTTTCTTTTTTTTTTTTTTTTTTTTTTTGAGATGGAGCTTCACTCTTGTTGCCCAGGCTGGAGTGCAATAGTGCGATCTCAGCTCACTGCAACCTCCACCTCCCAGGTTCAAGCAATTCTGCTGCCTCAGCCTCCCGAGCAGATGGGAGTACAAGCCCCACCATACCCAGCTAATTTTTTGTATTTTTAGTAGAGACAGGGTTTCACCATGTTGGCCAGGCTGGTCTCGAACTTCTGACATCAGGTGATCCACCCCGCCTCCGCGTCCCACAGTGCTGGGATTACAGGCGTGAGCCACCGTGCCCAGCCTATCATCACTATTTTCAATACTGTTCTATACTTCTAGACCAGCAGTATCCGGTAAGACTTCTTGCAGTTATGGAAATGTTCTCTGTCTGTGCTTTTCGGTTTGGAGCCACTAGCCATGTGTGTCTGTCCAAGTTTAAATTAAATTAAACTTAATTACATTTGAAATTCAGTTCCTCAGTTGCACTAGCAACATTTCAAGTGCTCATAGCCACATGTAGCTAGTGGCTACCATATTGGATAGCTCAGATGCAGAACATTTTCATCATCCCAGAAAACTCAATTGGTTTAGAAGTTCTAATCATCCAGAATTACACAATAATGTTGAATAAGGGTGATCATGAAAGCATCACATATTTATCCATCCATCCATTTTATGTTTTATGCATTTTTTCTTTTCTTTTTTTTTTTAGATACAGTCTCACTCTGTCACCCAGGCTGGAGTGCAGTGGCATGATCTCAGCTCACTGCAACCTCGCCTCCCCAGTTTAAGCTATTCTCATGCCTCAGCCTCCCAAGTAGCTAGGATTACAGGCGTGTGCTACCACGCCCAGCTGGTTTTTGTAGTTTTAGTAGAGACTGGGCTTCACTGTTGGCCAGGCTGGTCTCGAACTCCTGACCTCCAGTCATCTGCCCGCCTCGGCCTCCCGAAGTGCTGAGATTACAGGCGTGAGCCACCGTGCCTGGCCTACAACTTACTTTAAAATGCGTAAAACAAGTCTGGGCTGCAGTGAGCTGAGATCGCACCACTGCACTCCAGCCTGGGAAACAGAGAGAGACTCCATCTCAATCAATCAATCAATAAAGTTGTAGCCATCAATATGCTTCCCCCTTAAACTCTTTAGCATACATAACATTGACTAGTTAAGTACTTGTTTATGGTTTTATAGATAAAATTTTACAGTGAACAAATTTTAGAGTACCAATCAATGAGTATTGACAAATGCATACAGCTGTGTAATCCAAATCCTGTCAAAATATAGAACCTTACCCTCACCCCAAAAAGTTTCCTCATTTTTCTTCCCATTTAGTCCCTACCATCACCCCCACCTTCTGAAGAAAGTGAAGAAACAAACAAAAAAACACCTTAATAGAAAAATGAGCTGAGGGAATACACTATTATTTCACAAAAGAAGAAATACACATTGACCAATAAACCTGTAAAGAAATTAATGCCCAACCTTACTTGAAGAAATGTGAAACAAATTATTTTATGTGTCATATTGGCAATAATTTAAAATGTTTATAACAGTGAGTATGGGCCAGGGTGTGGGGAAGGGTGCTGTCATGATGACCCAAAATGCTCTTTAACTTATCCAGAGTATATTTTAATAATTATATACATTTTTAATTTTATGAATTCCATTTAGTTCTTTTTAAAATCTTCCCAGTCATTTCCGATCATTTATTTTTGCTTGTCCCTATTGATGATTCTAACTTTTAGTTCTTTAAACTTTCACTTGTTAGATATTTCATATTCTGTTGTTGTTAACTCCCATATCTGAATTTCTTCTAGATCTATATTAGTTACAGTATAGACTTGACTGCTATAACTTACAGACCCCAAATAACAAGACAGACATTTATTCTTTGTCCAAGCAGGTAGTCCAGTACTGATATGGAAAGTCCAGTCCACAATCCACAGGGCTTCAAGTCCTCTCTCTCATTACACTGCTATTCTCAACATTTCATCAGCTCCCACCGTCTTGTCCACAGTCCAGACAGTAGAAAAGAGAAAATGGGAACACAGAGGGGTCACCCCTAACTTTTAATAGCTGGGCCTGAAAGTTAGACACGTTGCTTCCGCTCACATCTCAGAGGTAAGAAGTCACATGACCACACCTATATGCAAGGCAGTCTGGGAAATGTCATTATCAACCTTTACCTAAAAACTATATTGTGGCCTGGTGTAGTGGCTCATGCCTGTAATCCTAGCACTTTGGGAGGCTGAGGTGGGTTGGATCACTTGAGGTCAGGAGTTCAAGACCAGCCTGGCCAACATGGTGAAACCACATCTCTACTAAAAATACAAAAAATTAGCCAGGCATGGTGGCACGCACCTGTAGTCCCAGTTACTCAGGAGGTTAAGGCAAGAGAATTGCTTGAACCCAGGAGGTGCAGGTTGCAGTGAGCCAAGATCATGTCACTGCACTCCAGCCTGGGCGACAGACTGAAACTCAAAAAAAAAAAAAAATTATATTGCTACTGAGGAAGGATAGAATGGATATTGGTGGACAACTAGCAGTCTCTGGAACAAGCTATAAATCTCATTTCTGCTGGCTTTCCCTCATGAGGTGGCTAGTCTCACATGCTTGATGATCTTTGATTATGAGCTTATGTTTGCTTGCTCTTAATCTGTGGAAATCTTGTGGACCTAAATTAGGGATGCTTTCCTCCAGAGAGGGTTTAGTTTGCCTTTTCTAGGAACCAAGAGGAATCTTCAGCTCTCTCACCTACTGCTAGTCTGAGGATTAATATCTTGGTTTTTGATGCTAAAGTTATTTGCCCTTGGAGGTGATCCCATGTTTACCATTTGGTTGCTGATCACTGTTCACTAAAATACAAAAATTAGCCAGGTGTGATGGCATGCGCCTGTAGTCCCAGCTACTCGGGAGGCTGAGGCAGGAGAATCACTCGAACCTGGGAGGCAGAGTTGCAGTGAGCGGAGATTGCGCCACTGCACTCCAGCCTGGGTGACATTACCAAAAACAAAAAAAAACAAATGGGCACACTGAGCTTCTGTTCACATCACTTCCCATTGGCCAGTCACACAAACAAGCCCAAAATCAGGAGGTGGGAAGTATACTGTATTCACCATGAAACCACAGCAAGGAGATGGTTGTATGAGATATTATGGGGATTGAAGAATTGGGACCAAGTATTCGATTATTCAATCTCCCATAACCTTCTAAAGAATTGCACTTCTCTCCAAATCTACCCTCTCTCCTCACACTTCTTTCAAATGATCATCTTTTGCTGCTAAACAATTGTCTTTGTTTTCACCACTGTATCCCTCACACCTAGAACAATGCCTAGCAGGTAGTATATGCTTAGTAAATATGTGTTGAATAAGTAACTCCCAACTGATCTCCCTGGTTGCACCCACTTCTCTCTAATCCCTTTCCACAGAGCAGCCAGAGTAAGGTTTAAAAACATAAATTCTATCATTTTGGTCCCAGCTTAAAACCCTACCCTGGCTTCTCTTTGCACCCTCCTTACCATGTCCTTTATAGAGGCCATCCACTATCCAACCTGGCCTGGCACTCCAAGTGCACCTGGTATCACTAACTTCACTCCAGCTACTGCCTTCTTCCTCCTCAAACATTCCAAGTGATTTTCAACTGCAAGACCTTTGTACTTGCCATTCTCTCTCAGCGCAGTGCTTTTTCTCGGGCTCTTGGCATGCTAGCTCATCTTCAGTGAAAATGTCACTTCCTCAGGCCCTCCTCCACCATCGACCACCGACCACTGTACTTTAAGTCATCCTCTGCCATTATGTTGCATCTGCATCACCTTGTTCACTCCTTTCAATGTATTTATCATGCCATGAAATTAGCATATTTTGTTCATCACTGATCTCTAGCACCTATAATAATGTCTGGCACACATTAAGTGCCCTGTAAAAGTCTGTAATCCCACCACTTTAGGAGGCCAAGGCAGGTGGATCACTTGAGGTCAGGAGTTTGAGACCAGCCTGGCCAACATGGTGAAACCCCCGTCTCTACTAAAAATAGAAAAATTAGCCATGCGTGGTGGTGCACATGTGTAATCCCAGCTACTCGGGAGGCTAAGGCAGGAGAATTGCTTGAACCTAGGAGGTGGAGGTTGCAGTGAGCTGAGATGGTGCCACTGCATTCCAGCCTGGGCAACAGTGAGATTCCGTCTTAAACCAACCAACCAACAAACAAACAAAAATCTGTTGAGTGAGTGTACGAGAAAATGCTTCCCTCACGTTTTTAGATAATTTTTCCTGCCTTTTATTTTCATCTACTCATCCATATACAAAATGATATTATGTAAATCCAAAGAAAATCAATTTAAGCTGAATAAAAATATTGGAACATCTTTGTTAATAAAGAAGAAGTTGAAAACTGGAGTTGCTCTGGCATGTGCTGTGGCATCCTTCTGCCTTGTGCCTCTGAGGCACTCAACTGCGGGGCTCAGGGGCTCAGTGACACCTACACTGACATCTATCCCTCCACCTACACTAATTCATCTTACCTGGCTCACTTGTTTCCTTTTCCCATTCTTACCCTGGCTAACATACTAGATAATTTACCTATAATTATTATTTGTTTCCTGTCCCCCACCCTGCACCACTGTGAGCTCTATGAAGCCAAGGTAGTATTTTGTTTTTTTCTGATTCTGAGTAGGTGCTCAACCAATTGGGGAAGGAAATAATGAATGTCTCAAAGGAGAGAAAGAAAACTGAGAAGGTCATGTATTCTCTCACTTCCTCCTAGTCTTCCCAGATTAAGATACCCCCCACCTTTGCACAATCTACATCTCAGCACTATATACAAAATCTCCATGAGGTGTAAATGTTCACCAGTTTATTCATCCACAGAATGGTTTTACACATATATTTATAAATCCATGTGCCTGTTGATGTTTTGCATGTGAGATCCGTTATTTACCCGAGAGTTTTCATCAGGAGGAATTTAGCTCAATATTTGTGAGATCATAATAGGATAAAAGCTGATGAAGATGAGCTCCATCCTATAGAGGCTATTTCCTCTATGAGTGGAGACTATTTTTCCCCTTCCCTAAAGGAAAGACCAGCAGTTGTTTAAATAATGAATAAAGTTAGGCACTTAAATGTGTCTTCAGGAAGGTACTGGAAGAACAGGAGGAGCAGAGTACAAGAACTATAAGCATACCTTTGTGGGGGGAACAGCCAGTTCAAAATCTTCCCAATCAGCAGTTATACTTTTCTTTTAATTTCAAGTTTTCTTTGGATTATGAAATTAAAACATTCTGTTCTTGGTTATTTTCACAAGCCTTATCATCTTGAAAGACTCCATCCTCTGCCCATCCCTCAAAAGATCAACAGAGATAAATTTTTCTTTAGAAAGCAAACTATGTTCTTTTCTTTAAAATAACTGTGATAGAGAAAGTATTCACTTTAAGTAGTTATGCTTCTACGTTGCTTGGAGGTGATTACATATGAACCTTCATATAAACTTGTGTCTCTCTCATTTAAAAGAGGAAGGAAAGGAATTACCCATTAATTATTTAAAATAATTGGTGCAACTGTTCCTATGAATTAATCCAGGCACTTGGAAGACAATTACACTCCGTGTTAATAACATTGCCAACCTTTTCCACTATGCTGCACTCCAAATACTATTGTGTTTTCATTGACAACATTCCCTATTACATATGCATATGAAAAACAGGCATTTTCATCAGAATTACTGTAATAGCATTAAGAGATTATTATTTTTTCCAATTTCCTTGGAAGAAAATTCACTTAAATTAGATTATTTATTACTCGACTGCTCTCGTATCTTGCCTGTATGTTTAGGTAAGTGGAGCCCATGAAAGTATAAAGTTCAGAATAAAAAGCATGATTTTATACATTAATGATTTCAAATAAAAGAGGAGTGCCACATTTGTGCATCACTTCTTTCGAGAAAGTTAAGTCTGTGTTCTGCTTAGGAGAGATAACACTTTTTGTCCCTGTAGGTGGCCCCCCTGGTGTAGCCATTAGTTGCTAATTACTTGCAAACAAATAAACAATTAACTCCTTAAGCTGCTGGCTGGGCAAGTGTTCATTGACATGCTAAAACTTTCTAAGACAGGATTTTAATTAGTGACGTTCTAAATCCAGCCCCCTTGTCAGCGGAGCTATAAGGTGAACTGCAGGAAGATCCCAGCCCTATACACGTGGGGCAGAGCCAGCAGAGGCCAGAGCTATTGCTCCGTGCAGACCACAAGAGGATGTCTCCCAGCCTTCAGGAAGGCTCTCAGCTCGGGGAAAGCAAACCCTCAACTTGCTCCTTTTCAATTGAGAAAATCTTAGGACTGGACCAGAAGAAAGACTGTGTTCCATTAATGAAACCCCACAGGCCCTGGGCAGACACCTGCAGCTTCTCAGGTATGCCACAGCTTAATTGTTTCAATTCTTTGTTACTTCATTTACTGTGTTTAATTTGCCCTTTATTTCATACTACATAGAGCTAGAGTTTAGGACTTTTATTTTATTTATTATTATTATTTTTTTTTTTTTTTCTGAGATGGAGTGTTAGTCTTGTTGTCAAGGCTGGAGTGCAATGGCATGATCTTGGCTCACTGCAGCCTCCACCTCCCGGGTTCAAACGATTCTCCTGCCTCAGCCTCCCGAGTAGCTGGGATTACAGGCATGCGCCACCATGCCCTGCTAAATTTTTGTATTTTTAGTAGGGGGGGGGGGTTCACCCTTTTGGTCAGGCTAGTCTCGAACTCCTGACCTCAGGTGATCCGCCTGCCTTGGCCTCCCAAAGTATTGGGATTACAGGCATGACGCACCACGCCCAGCCAGAGTCTAAGACTTTAATGCCTCCAGCTGAGTCCTAGGAGAAATGAAAAGAATATCAGCTTTGGATTGAGCGAAGTAGATAAGTTCACTCACAGGAAATACCAAGAACCTGCCTTTAATTCAGAAGATCTCTCCCTGTTTGACACATCGGATATTTGAAATCTCTTTTCACTGAAAAATACATGACATTCAGACACCAAAGAGGCAGTATTACCAAGACAGGATCTTCATTTTTTATTGGTTTTTGGTTAATGGGGGGCAATTCTCTTGTGAATCCCAGAATTCCACTAGGAAAAGAAAGATGAGTTCCTGAAACTACCTCTATAGAACTTTGTGAAACGTAAGATTGACCATCTAAGATAGGGCTTATTTTTCTGTCTTTAGGGAAAGATGGTAACTTATGTCTACATGTCCCAAATCCTCCTGGTGGGATTTCATTCCCCAGCATGGTGGATCACCCAATGCCAGAAGAAAGAGCTTCGAAATATGAAAATTACTTTTCAGCCTCAGAAAGACTGTCTTTGAAAAGAGAGTTGAGTTGGTATAGAGGCCGAAGACCAAGAACTGCTTTTACTCAAAACCAGGTGGGAAGTTTTTTCACCCAATAATGATAATACAAAGGCTTTAATTGACACCAAGTTGAGCAAAAGCCCATTCACTTTGGTATCTCAGTTTAGAAGCTTTATTAATGAAACAATAGACTATCATATTTTAACAATTTCCAGGTAATCATTTTTAAAAAGGCATCCAGATTAATTACCAAGATTTAAATGTAGTCATTTTACTCTAGAAATTAAAGCTCATTTTTGGTGACATACTGAATATCAACTTTTTTTTTTCTTATTCTTAGATTGAAGTGTTAGAAAATGTCTTTAGAGTAAACTGCTATCCTGGCATTGATATTAGAGAAGACTTAGCTCGAAAATTGAATCTAGAGGAAGACAGAATCCAGGTAATTTTCAAATTTAGTTGTTATTCATGGTGTTGAAATGTTAAGAATAATAAAATAATGTTTCTGAGACCTATTTTATTTTTCCTTAACTTTAGATTTGGTTTCAAAATCGGCGTGCAAAACTGAAAAGGTCCCATAGAGAATCACAGTTTCTAATGGTGAAAAAAAATTTCAACACAAATCTCCTGGAATAGATAGAAAACTAAACAAGTGAAATTATCTTCTAATTGCAGAGCATGAAGAATCAGTGGAAATATTAAATGTTAAAATGTGATGTTTTCTTTCCTGCATTTAATCTGAACATTGTCATTTTTTCTGAAAATATATTGTATGTAATTACTATTATAGCATGGTACATATTATATTTGGGTACTTTTAGTTATAGTAAAGACCTTTTCTATATATTTTAATAAACATTTTCAGAAAAGTTTGCTATTTTTTAAGTGATCCAAATTAATCTAATACATTAGTTTGTTAAAATCAATAGACTCATGACTAAGTGACTCCACAAGCTGGATTCTAATTATAAAGTATTTCAAGTAAAATAATCTGAAGAACAAAAGCGTGAGTTGTTTCCATTAGTTTCCTCCATGCACATTTTGAAACATAATTATGCTTCACTATATTATAGATTATGATTTATTCATGAATCTTCAACTTCTCTTGATTTATAGCATAAAGCAGTGAGAATTTCTTACCATCTATCAAAACAAATTCTTACAGCATGTTAGTTTCAAGGTTTTTTTTCCAAGTAAAGTCATTATGCCAAAGTACAAAGATACAAGTATCAGCTAGCATATTTATACCAGTGGTATTGAATTGCACAAAAGAAGTAAGCAGCAAATAAAATGCAAAATTTTAAAGTTTTCTAGTTTAATTTTGTACTTTACTTTCATTCATTAGTGATAGTGATCATCTAGCTTGTATCTATTTCCAGTTTAATGATTTCTAATCAACTACAATATTAAGTTGACTGAGAAGGTAGCATAACTGACCCACCTTTTGTAAGTGCTCTGACATAGTCACTGGAAGTAATCAAGGTACTTTCTAAGTAACAAAACCTATGTGTTTTCATTTCCCATTTTCCCTGCCAATTAAAGATGGGAATAGGATAAGATATATAACAAGAAGGGGGCCCTCTCCACTGGAAATCTGGGCATTTGTTTTCTAGTTAATGGAAGACTTAAGTGGGTGGGTTTTTTTGTTTTTTTGTTTTTTTTTTTTGAAATGTCAGCTTAAGACTCTGACTTTGTCCACTGAAAGCCAAATTTCAGCTTTGTCCATTTGAATTGAGTTCTCCCTTGCTTCTCTTTTCTTTCTGTCCTCTGTCCTTTCTGATGTCCCAGTGATCAGGGTAGAAGGTTCTCATTGAATTATTGAATCTATAATCATTATATATTTTTATATATGAAAGACTAGAGGGAGTTTGCATATTATTTCTAAGGAAAAGCAGCATGACTCAGATTTTAGAGCTTTTTAAAATTATTTACTGAGAGCACATTTGGGGTAGAGAGCTATGTGTCCCAACAATTGGTCAGCAGTAAGTGTGCTTATTCTATTCCATTGTTGCTGAGATGGAGAGGGAGGTGGAAAAGAAGGGCAACAGGGTAGATAGGAAGAACAGAGGCATTACCTGTTTTCCAAGAAAGACTGGACCATTTTTTCCAATATAAAAAGCTGCTTCCATTCATATAAAAATTAGAAGCACTATTTATGAAATGTATTAGTTAAAATTTATCCACAAAGAGTTTTCTTCATTCTCCATTAGGTTTTTATGAAATTATGTTAAATTGAAAGACTGGAAGTTACCAGGAGTAGGCTCTGGGGGAGTGGGTTGGAGGAGAATGTGTCGCATGATGGGTAAGCTTTTATTTTAATTCCAAATTTATTGTCATTCTATATTCTGCAAACAATTTAAGCAGTATAGAAATAGAGTAAAATCCCCCTTGAATCTCATCCTTCAGAGATAACCATCATTAAACACTTTTATAGATCTTTTTGTGTATCATAAAAACATCTTTATATATATACACACACACATATTTGTTGTTTTTGTCGTTATTTTTTAAAATGTGATCACACTTGACATTCTGTTTTGCATCTCTCTGACATCCTGCCATGTCAGAATTATAGCTCTGTCTCCTGAATGTCTGCTTGGTTTAGGATAAGATTTCAAGTTTTGTACACAATAAGAAACTATTCCACATTATTAATATTAATATTAATATTAAAGTATTTTTGAAGTAGTGCTTTTCATAAATTGAGATTTTTCAAAGAATAATCATAGTTTATCTAGAATTTCTAAAATTAAACCTAATTCCCAAATCCCTGAGGAATGTGAAGATTCTGTGTAAAATGATAGAATCTAGAAAAAAATGAAACACCGTCACAGATATCAATCAACAACTAATAATGCACTTAAGTTTTTTTTTTTAATTATAAAAACTGGTCATACCTCTAAAAAGTCTGGTGAGGAGAGAAACATAATAACCCTAGACCACCATTATCTCAGTATTTTCCAATGACAATTTTACATAACTGATTTATGTGGCCCTAAAATTCAATTTTATTTATAATTGAAATAAATTGTGTTTTTAACTGAATTTATATATCTATAACTGAAGCTACATATATATAACTGAAATCACTTATAATAGAAATGATATATTTATAACAAGCATTTCTAAGTCAGAAAAATTAAACAATAATTTATAATATTAAATAAATAACTATAAATGTAATATACCTTTTTTATATTTTTTGATACTAATAACAATATAAGTTCTATTATAACTTTTGTGAAGCAAGTTCATAATGTATAAGAATATTCAAGAAACAGGATAATATAAAAGATTGCTAGTGTATTTCCCCTAAAATCTTTTTTAAAAACCCAAAGATAAAGGCTGATCTTGTTAAAAGAAATAATGAATCAGTAACATTTTTGGAATTACAATTGCTAGAAATTTGGAGAGAATATAATGATATTCGGGGGAAAACTGGACTCAGGAAAAATCAAGCAAAATGAAAACGGAAAGGAAAACCCAAGATAGAATTATCTTTCCCTCAAAACACGTAGGCTCTAATCCACAGCTTATCTCTGTTCCTGGTAATTCTAGGCCTTTGTCTCCATTAATGCTCAAGACAAGGTGAACAGTAGTAACAAATCAAACTAATGCAGTCAGGCTAATACCTGGAGCGTCTCTATTATCTGACAACTGCCTAAATAAGGTTATTTGGTCTCCTGTAATGGCATTTGTCTTTTGTGAAGCCAGCCAGACAAAGCTCATCACTAAAGAGTGCTGCTGGAAACAATGGCTGTGTGTGCTGGTGGTCAACTTTTGAGTTAATCAGTGTTAATAGCCGCTTTCACCTCCTGCATCTTATCACACATCACACGAATGGCATAAATCTCGCATTACCGAACCCAGCACACAGCATCAACCTGGGCCTTGTTCCTCCCTCTTGTTCCTCCCAGCAGAGATCTGGGAACTGCTCCATTTTCTCAATATGGAACTCAACTCACAGTCTGACAAAGGGTGACTTGCTATCTCCATTTCACTGAGCCCCATAGGAATAAAACCCCCTCCAAAGTTAGTCTTTGGCTACCTTTCATGGTCATTTTGACTGTCCTGACTCCCGTTGGAACATCGGTCCCCGGCACAAGGCAGCTCCTGGTGGCTCTCAACAGTCCACACCCCATTAAACTCACTTCTTCTGCCCATGCTTTAATCTTGGACTTCACAGCCTCCAGAATTGTGAGAAATAAATTTCTGTTGTGTGTATAAGCTGCCCAGTCTGTGGCATTTTTGTTATAGAAGCCCAAATGGACTAAGTGTCCACCATGAGCTATGCAATATGGTTCTTCACATGAATATTCCCATTTAATTTTCACAGTCACTCTGCAAAGTGAATATAGGCAATCCACTTTACAAATAAGAAAACCTAGCATCAGATATTTTTATTATGTTTTTTTTTCTTTTTTTTTTTTGAGATGGAGTCTCACTCTGTTGCCCTGGCTGGGGTGCAGTGGCATGATCTCGGCTCACTGCAACCTCTGCCCCCTGGGTTCAAGCGATTCTCCTGCCTTAGCCTCCTGAGTACCTGGGACTATGGGCATGCGCTACCATACCCAGCTAATTTTTGTAGTTTCAGTAGAGACGGGGTTTCTCCATGTTGGCCAAGCTGGTCTCAAACTCCTGACCTTAAGAGATCTGCCTGCCTCGGCCTCCCAAAGTGCTGGGATTACAGGCATGAGCCACCACGCCGGGCCTTTATTATGATGATTATTATCCCGTTTTACAGATGAGCTGATTGAAGGAAAGAGACTAAATGTCTTGATCACAGCCACACAGCTGAAGCAGCTCAGCTAGAATTCAGACCAAGTTCTGCCTGACTCCAGAGTTGCCTCTTCCTCTTCAGCGTTCCAGTAGATGGAGTTACTGGCTGTGATGCTAATACCTAGAAAAATGTACTACATTTTTCTTTTCTTCCTCCCTTTCTTCCTTCCTTCCACTTTTTTTGTTTTTTTTGTTTTTTTTGTTTTTTTTTTTGGCAGGGTTGAGTGGGAGCAGGGGGATGGGATTAAAAGTCCGAGTGTTTGATACCTAAAGTAATCAAATTCTCCTAAGTCCCAACAATTTTTTGGAAATAATCTTTTCTTTATATATAAACGGTATTTTGTCTAGATAGTATGTACATCCTTACCTGTATAAATATTAAACCTCATTACAATTTTTTTAAATTTTAAACCTTATTAAGATTTAACAGCAATCACTAGATTTAAGTCCTTTTTCCCTGAAATTGCCATCAGAAATTTGTGGAGGCCAGGCATGGTGGCTCACACCTGTAATCCCAGCATTTTGGGAGGTTGAGGCAGGATGATCGCTTGAGGCCAGAAGTTTGAGATCAGCCTGGGCAACATAGTGAGACCAAGGTCTACAAAAAATTTAAAAATTAGCCAGCCACAGTAGTTCATGCCTGTAATCCCAGCACTTTGGGAGGCTGAGGTGGGCAGATCACTTGAGGTCAGGAGTTTGAGACCAGCCTGGCCAACATGGTGAAACCCCGTGTCTACTAAACATAGAAAAATTAGCTGGGCATGGTGGCAGGTGCCTGTAATCCCAGCTACTTGGGAGGCTGAGGCAGGAGAATCGCTTGAACCCAGGAGGCAGAGATTGCAGTGACCCAAGACCGCCCCCCTATACTCCAGCCTGGGCAACAAAGCGAGACTCCATCTGAAAAAAAAAAAATAGCTGGGCATGGTGATGTGCACCTGTGGTCCCAGCTACTCAGGAAGCTGAGGTGGGAGGATTGCTTGAACTCAGAAGGTTGAAGCTGTAGTGAGTCATGATCATGCCACTGCACTCCAGCCTGGGTGACAGAGTGAGACCCTTTCTCAAAAAAAAAAAAAAAAAAAAAAAAAAAAAAAAAAAAAAAAATTAGTACAGAAAAATCTCAAATCAGAAATCTAACATTTTACCTTAAGAACAACAAAAAAAGAGACCAAAATAAATTCAGAATAATCAGAAAGATAAAGATCAGAAAAACCATGGAGAAAAGTCAATGAAACCAAAAACTGGTGCTTTACAAATATTAATAAAATTGATAAACCTTTAGCCAGACTAACAAAGAAAAAAGGAGAAGATATAAGTCACTGACATTAGGAATGAAAGAGGGGCTATAACTACAGACCACATCAACATTAAAAGAAGAGTAAGATAATACTTTGAATAACTCTATGCACACATTTGATAGCTTAGAAGAAATAGATCAAATCTACAAACTACTAAAATCCACCCAAGAAGAAACAAATAACCATAATAGTTCTATACTTACTAAAGAAATGTGAAATAATAATTTTAAACCTCTGAAAAGGTAAACTCCAGGCCCAGATGGTTTCACTGGCAAGTTCTCTATAACATTTAGAGAGGAAGTAACATCAATTCTACACAATCTCTTCCAGAAGATACAAGAAGATCACTTCTGTACTCATGTTGTGAGACTTATATTACCCCGATACTAAATTAAAGACAGTAAAAGAAGGAAAAAAAACCCCAAGTTAACTATCCCTCATTAACATAGATGCAAAAATCCTCAACAAAATATTAGTAAATAAAATTCAGCAATACAAAAAAAGAATAACACAGTATCACCAAGGGGGGTTTACTAATTGATTTTCAAATATTAAACCAGGCTTGTCAACCCCTAAGTAAACCCCCCTTGGTGATACTGTGTTATTCTTTTTTTGTATTGCTGGATTTTATTTACAAGCCTGGTTTAATATTTGAAAATCAATTAATGTTATCTACCATATTAATAGGCTAAAGATAAATCACATTATTATTTCAACTGATATTGAAAAGCATTCAATATCCATTGAAATGCAATAGCCATTTATGATAAAAATTCTCATCAAACTAGGAATAGAAGGGAACTTTCTTAACATCTACAAAATATCTGCAAAAAAACCATGAAGCTAACATGATGTTTAATGGTGAAATACTAAATTCTTTCCCCCTAAGACTGGGAACAATGCAATGTCCACCTCATCACTCCTATCCAGTGTTGACTTTGTAGTTCTAGCCAGTACAATAAGGCCAAAAAAAAAAAAATGCATAAAGATTGGAAAGAAAGGAATAAAACTATCCCTATTCACAGCAACATGATTATCTATGTAGAAAATTCCAAGGCATCTACAAAAAGTGCCTAGATTTAGTGAGTTTAGCCAGGTTGCAGGATGCAAGGTCAACATACAAAAGTCAATCATATTTCTATATACCAACAACCAACAATTAGAAACTTAAATTAAAAAAATAGTTCCCTCCAGAGCATGTACAGCATCTGTATACTGACCACAAAAAGCTAATGAAAGAAATCAAATAAGACCTAAATAAATAGACGGATATACTGAATTTAGTGATTGTAAGACAAGATGGTTGAGATGTCAGTCCTCCCCACAGTGATGTATAAATTCAACACAATTCTCATCAAAATCCCAGCAGGATTTTTTGTTTTTTTAAAAAAAAAAGCATATGAAAAGGCAAAAGAACTAGAATAGACAAAACAATTTTGAAAAATCACGGAAAATTTAGTGCAATCATACTACCTGGTTTTAAGATTTACTGTAAAGCAGTAAAAGAAAAACATAGATTTCACTAAAATATGAAACATTTTTGCTTTTTGAAAGATATTGTTAATAGAATGAAAAAACAAACTATAAACTAGAAAATATTTGCTAATGGTATATCTGACAAAGGACTTGTATCCAGAATATATACAGTGTAGAATACAATCACAGGCTGGGTGCAGTGGCTCACGCCTGTAATTCCAATACTTTGAGAGGCTGAGGAGAGCAGATCTCTTGTACCAGGAGTTCAAGACTAGCCTGGGCAATAAAGTGAGACCCTGTCTCTACAAAAATTTAAAAAGTAGCTAGGTGTGGTGGCATGCACCTGTGGTCCCAACTATAAAGGAGGTTGAGGCAGGAGGATCACTTGAGCCCAGGAGGTAGAGGCAGCAGTGAGTTATGATTGTACCACTGCACTTCAGCCTTGGCGACAGAGCAAGACCTTGTCTCAAACTGCACCCCCCCACACACACACATTTGGTTCAGGAAATAAACCAAATAAATATGAACAAAAGGTTCGAACAGACACCTCATTTAAAAAGATATACAGATATCCCAGCACTTTGGGAGGCCAAGGTGGGCAGATCGCCTGAGGTCAGGAGTTCGAGACCAGCCTGGCCAACATGGTGAAACCTCGTCTCTGCTAAAAATACAAAAAATTAGCTGGGCGTGGTGGTGGGCACCTGTAATCCCAGCTACTTGGGAGGCTGAGGCAGGGAGAATCACTTGAACCCAGGAGGCGGAGTTTGCAATGAGCTGAGACTGTGCCATTGCACTCCAGCCTGGGCAACAGAGTGAGACTCGTCTCAAAAAAAAAAAAAAAAAAAAAAAAAAAGATATACACATAACAAATAAGCACATGAAAAGATGTTCAACATCATTAACTATTAGGGAAATGCAAATTAAATCACAATGAAATACCACCACATACCTATGAGAATAGCTAGGGAGAAGGGGGGAAAAGCTGATAGTAGCAAGTTTAGACAAGAATGTGGAACAACCAGAACTCTCAACTATTGCTGGTAGGAATGCAAAATGGCACAACCATTATGGAAGACAGTTTGGCAGTTTATTATAAAGTTAAACATATGTTTACCATATGACTCAGTAGTCCCACTTCTAGGTATTTACCTTCAAAACTCTACACAGATGTTTATAAGCAGTTTTATTATAATCAGCGAAAGCTGGAAACAATAGGTGAGTGCATTTATAAACTGTCATACATCCAAATAATGAGGTGCTATTCAGAAATAAATTAAAAAAAAAAACTACTGGTCCACATGACACATGGATGAATGTCAGAGATATGCTGAGTGAAAGAAGCAGGTCTCAAAAGGTTATATTCTATAGCAGTCCAGAACTTGCACATGTAGATAACACTGAACAAGTCCTAGCTATAAGGGTGAAGAACAGATCAGTGGTGCACAGGATTCATGAGAGGGAAGGTGTTTGACTACAAAAGCGGCAGCATGAGGGAATTTTTGGGGAGGATGGAGTAGTTGTTCTGTGTCCTGACTGTGGTTACATGAATCTATACACATGTTAAAATTCATGGAACTGTGCACCAAAAGATAGTTTGTGTGTGTGTATATTATTATATATAATATATATACATATATATAATATATTTTATATATATATTTATAATTTTTTTTTTTGAGATGCAGTCTCTCAAGGTTGCCCAGGCTGGAATGCAATGGTGCGATCTCGGTTCACTGCAACCTCTGCCTCCCAGGTTCAAGTGATTCTCCTGCTTCAGCCTCCCAAGTAACTGGGATTACAGGTGCCCACCACCACACCCGGCTAATTTTTGTGTTTTTGGTAGAGACAGGGTTTCACCATGTTGGCCAGGCTGGTCTTGAATTCCTGATCTCAGCCTGCCTGAAGTGATCCGCCCGCCTCAGCCTGCCAAAGTGCTGGGATTACAAGCGAGAGCCACCAAGCCCGGCCTATATACATTTTTTAAAAACTGCACTGAGATACCATTTCTTACCTGTCACATTAGCAAAAATTTTAAAGTTTGACAAAGCACTCAGCTGGCAAGTCTGTGGGAAAACAGACACTTTCATATGTTGCTGGTGAGTATGCAAATTGCTAGAACTCATATGAAGGGAAATCTAATAATATCTAACAACACTACGTATGTGTTTAACTTTTCATCTGGCAATGCAACTTCTGAGGGTTTACTCTTAAAGAAACATTTCTGGCACGGCACAGTGGCTCACGCCTGTAATCCCAACACTTTGGGAGACCAAGGTGGGCGGATCACGAGGTCAGGAGATTGAGACCATCCTGTCCAACATGGTGAAACTCCATCTCTACTAAAAATACAAAAATTAGCCAGCGTGGTGGAAGGTGCTTGTAATCCCAGCTACTCGGGAGGCTGAGACAGGAGAATCACTCGAACCTGGGAGGCAGAGGTTGCAGTGAGCCGAGATTGTACCACTGCACACTAGCCTGTGCGACAGAGTGAGACTCTGTCTCAAAAAAAATTTATATATCTATATATATCCAACAATACAAAACTCCTTATGCATAAGATTATTCACTGAAGCACATTTGGAATTACAAAATATTAGAAACAACCTAAATGCCCATACACAAAAGAGTGGTTGAGTAAACCCTAGTACAGCCACATGATGGTGTCCTACATAGCTGTACAGAAGCTCAGATGCCTCTACGAACTGTTAAGGAATGATGTCC
Source organism: Rhinopithecus roxellana (assembly GCF_007565055.1). NCBI lineage: Eukaryota > Metazoa > Chordata > Mammalia > Primates > Cercopithecidae > Rhinopithecus > Rhinopithecus roxellana. Next base: position 79,065,527 of record NC_044549.1, on the reverse strand, counting down.
AGCATATAAGTGAAGAAAACTGCTAGAGAGTGTCTATAGTGTGAAAAGAAGGAGAAATAAAACCTAGATGTATCTGCTTACTTTTGAAAAGAGATATGCAGGAAGGATAAACTAGGAAATGAAATTGGTTACTTCAGGGAGTAGAGATATGTGGTAGAGATGGGAGCATAGGAACAAGGTGGAAGGGATGGGTGGGGGAGTTACACTTGCCTGCATATATTGATATTATTATTATTTTTTTTTTTGAGACAAAGTCTCACCCTGTCACCCAGGCTGGAGTGCAGTGGTGCAATTGTGACTCACTGCAGCCTCAACCTCAGGGGCTCAAGCAATCCTTCTACCTCAGCTTCCCAAGTGGCTGGGACTACAGGCGTGAACCACCACGCCCTGTAGTAACAGGGTTTCGCCATGTTGCCCAGAATGTTCTCAAACTCCTGAGCTCAAAAGATCTGCCCACCTCCACCTCCCGAAATGCTGGGATTACAGGCATGAGCCACCGACCCCAGCCTCTGCGTATACTTTTAATGGTGTGTTAATGTTTCACATATTCGAAATTAAAACCAACAAAGATGAAAGAAAAAAAACCTTAAATTTGAATATTAGCAGAAGCAATGAACTTGACATTATTAAAATGAATAACGCAAAATGATGCTAACAAGTAGGGCAGAATATGGGAAAACCAACCCAAGTGACTTTTGCATACTGTGTTTCAATTATATACCCTCAGACTAAAGATAAAGAACTATAAGCAAATATTGAACTCTAGTTAGTAGGCTTCTTTTTTTTTTTTTTCAAGACAGAGTCTCACTCTGTCGCCCAGGCTGGAGTGCAGTGGTGCAATCTTGGCTCACTGCAGCCTCTGCCTCCCAACTTCAAGCAATTCTCAGCTTTCTCTACTGGATGGGTGTGATGCAACTGGACAACACAAGGCTCATCTCTGGCCAATTTGGGAAGCCAGGAAGAGAGGAGGCCTGACTCTGAGTCTGTTGAAGTCTCAGGGAGGACTCTGATGGACCCAGCTCCTGGGGTTGGAGAATCACTCCTAATGTGAGGGTTGGCTGGTACAGGGCCACCTTGATTGGCAGCCCCCTAGAACTACAGGGAGGGAGGAAAGTGTTCCTAAAAGAACTCACAGAGAGGAGAGGATGACAACAAAGTCATGGCTCTTTACCGCTTGTCCTTGTCACGGCCTTTTTGTGAAGTTCTCACTTCTGCTTATCCTTACCACCTGCCTACCAGGTGAGAATAGAAAAGAAATCCTCAAAAACAATAAAAAATAAAACTACTCAATCTACTTTGCCCCATGACAAGCTCCGGTGAAGGGCTATAAGCCCTTGTGGGCAGGCTAGGCAGACTTGGGCCCACCGTCTTGCTTCCCCTCACACTCCTAGCATAGGAACTTGCCTGTAGTTTCAGCTCAGTGTTTGCTTAATGCTTCCAATACCTTCCAAAAGGGTATTTTAATTTGACCCAGATAATTTGTCCTCTGTGAACCTTTCAGGGTGACTAGTTCTCAGGCAGTCAATATCTGAATATACCTCAGTTCCCAAACCCCATTTTAAAGGAAGGTCAGATTTGTTGTAGTTACCTTATGTTTAGCTTAGTAATAGATGAATACATAATTGTCAGCAATAAAAATCTTCCTGGGCCGGGCATGGTGACTCATGCCTGTAATCCCAATACTTTGGGAGGCAGAGGCGGGCGGATTGCTTGAGCTCAGGAGTTCAAGACCAGACTGGGCAACATGACAAAGCCCCATCTCTACAGAAAATACAAAAATTAGCCAGGCATGGTAGCATGCACCTGTAATCCCAGCTACTTGGGAGGCTGAGATGGGAGGATCACTTGAGGCTGGAAGGTTGAGGCTGCAGTGAGCCGTGATTGTGCCCCTGCACTCCAGCCTAGGTGACAGAGTGATGAGACCCTGTCTCTCTATATATTTAAAATAAAATAATAATCTTCCTAGCTAGAATGTCGGCCATTCTGGTCTTTGGTGGGGCACTTTGAGCCCTAAAACGCCATCCTTCTGTAAGCCAACATACCGTACCCAGGTCCTTCTTGAGGAGCATCTTGGTCCAGGGGACCCACCTTGTCTCGCAAAAGGCTGAGAGAGAATAGCTATACTCCAGGCATCTGTCAGAAGTTGGTTCTTGAATGCCTTTCCCCTTAAACACTCGTTCAAATCCAGGAACTCTGGAATATGAGTGTGCATGAGCATCATGTGAAATACATATTTAAAATGCAGATTCCTGGAGACTCTGGAGGAGCGGGGCTGACCATGTGAGGAGCTGAGGGAAAAACATAGGAAACAACAAGTACAAAGGCCCTGAGGCAGGAAAGAGTGTTCCAGGAATGATCAACAAAGTGAGCAAAAGGAAAATGGGCAGGAGAAGAAGGAGCAAGGGCAGGAGGGGCCAGGCCTTGAGTGGGATAAGGAGATTGGGTGTTTTTGTTTTTATTTTTTTTTGAGACAGAGTTTTGCTCGTTGCCCAGGCTGGAGTGCAATGGTGCGATCTCAGCTCACCACAACCTCCGCCTCCCGGGTTCAAGTGATTCTCCTGCCTCAGCCTTCTTGAGTAGCTGGGATTATAGGCATGTGCCACCACGCCCAGCTAATTTTGTATTTTTAGTAGAGACAGGGTTTCTCCACGTTGGCAGGCTGGTCTTGACCTCCCGACCTCAGGTGATCCACCCGCCTTGGCCTCCCAAAGTGCTAGGGTCACAGGCATGAGCCACCACGCCCAGCTGGAGATTGGGTTTTTATCCATGTGCAACTGGAAGCCACTGAAGGTCGTATATGGAGGGAATAATGGATCAGATTTTCATTTCAAGTAAACATTCTGGCTGTTCTGTAGAGACAGATTATTGAGGAGCAAGAGCAGGCAGGAAGACCAGACAGAAGGCGTTGCTAGAGGTGTGGGCCAGAAGGGAGAGTGGCCTGGCAGGGGAATGGATTTGGAGCTGGACAACAATTGAGTCTGTGAGGAGTTTGAGTGTTAACCTCAGTCCTGACACATCTTATTGTTCCTGTTCTCATTTTTTTCTGTTCCAGTTATTTCATCCCTTATTCCCTCCCCACATTTTTTGTTGTTGTTCCAAAAAGAAAATGTTCTTTTTATTGTAAAAATAAAATATTCTCAATATTCAAAATTAAACAATACAGAAAATTAGAATAAATTAATTACCAGCAATCCTACTACCCTGAGATACTGCCGTTCTTCCAGATATTCTCTACATGAGGACAGATGTGTTTTGCGCAAATATAATTTTTTCTTTGCTGTTTGCACAAATTTTTTGAATCAAAAAGAAACCTTCAAAAGGAATAGCTTTGAGTCTGTAAGGTCAGAAAACACAAGTAATTTTCCTAAAAGGCAGGAGAGGGGCCAGGGGATTTAAAAATTAAAATACCAGAAACTATACTCCAAACAGAGAAGCTAAAAAATGAGTGTGGTAATTTCCTCCTAGAAGGGAATGTGATGCCTGGGCAAAATACCGTTGTTTATTTTGCATGGTCTTAACCCGAACTACACAAAAACAGAGAGCGGTGGCAGGAAGTGCCTTCCCATGTCAAGGCAGGATGGGGCTCCCCATGTGAGGCCTCTAGATGTCTCAGGATTAGCCAAGAATCCTCAGAGCAACTTGCTCTAAACACTAATTGTATTTGTGTCTCTGTCTTTGATTAGTGGCTTAGTGAGCTTTCTGGCTCATTATCATCTTAATCTTTTTATTTTTTTTTTTTTAGTGTAATAAGCCTAAGGCTCTAGTTTTATTTTTTCATTTTCCCCAAGGGAAATATAATTTAACTATATACTTGAAAAGTATTTTATATACTTTTTATCTTTAGAAATATATTTAATAACCTCAGTGTGAGAATGTTGTCTCCTCTCTGATCTCAATAATCACATGGTTGAAATAGAAAGCAAAGGACTTGGAGTACCCGAATTCTGTCCTCAGCCATCAGTTGTTTTACTCACGTGGAATATCCTAAACCTTAGCAAAGAACAGAATCAAAGCAAAGCATTGAGAGAAGTGGAGTTTTACATGTCAATGATCGCATGTGAGAAAGCAGGAATAGTCCAGCATTAATTGTAGCGTGCAGATGGTGGGTGTACGGTGTTCACAGCAATTTTAGATTCTAGATTCTTTCTTTGCTTGCACTGCTTGGTTTTATTAGCAGACAACAAGCTTTAGTTAAGCAGGCAATTTTCATTTATTTATTTTTGTGTGTGTGTGTGTGTCTTCTTTTTTTTTTTTTTTCTTTTTCTTTTTTATTATTATTATACTTTAAGTTCTAGGGTACATGTGCATAACGTGCAGGTTTGTTACATATGTATACTTGTGCCATGTTGGTGTGCTGCACCCATCAACTCGTCAGCACCCATCAACTCGTCATTTACATCAGGTATAACTCCCAATGCAATCCCTCCCCCCTCCCCCCTCCCCATGATAGGCCCCAGTGTGTGATGTTCCCCTTCCCGAGTCCAAGTGATCTCATTGTTCAGTTCCCACCTATGAGTGAGAACATGTGGTGTTTGGTTTTCTGTTCTTGTGATAGTTTGCTAAAAATGATGGTTTCCAGCTGCATCCATGTCCCTACAAAGGACACAAACTCATCCTTTTTTATGGCTGCATAGTATTCCATGGTGTATATGTGCCACATTTTCTTAATCCAGTCTGTCACTGATGGACATTTGGGTTGATTCCAAGTCTTTGCTATTGTGAATAGTGCCGCAATAAACATACGTGTGCATGTGTCTTTATAGCAGCATGATTAATGATCCTTTGGGTATATACCCAGTAATGGGATGGCTGGGTCATATGGTACATCTAGTTCTAGATCCTTGAGGAATCGCCATACTGTTTTCCATAATGGTTGAACTAGTTTACAGTCCCACCAACAGTGTAAAAGTGTTCCTATTTCTCTCCACATCCTCTCCAGCACCTATTATTTCCTGACTTTTTAATGATTGCCATTCTAACTGGTGTGAGATGGTATCTCATTGTGGTTTTGATTTGCATTTCTCTGATGGCCAGTGATGATGAGCATTTTTTCATGTGTCTGTTGGCTGTATGAATGTCTTCTTTTGAGAAATGTCTGTTCATATCCTTTGCCCACTTTTTGATGGGGTTGTTTGTTTTTTTCTTGTAAATTTGTTTGAGTTCTTTGTAGGTTCTGGATATTAGCCCTTTGTCCGATGAGTAGATTGCAAAAATTTTCTCCCATTCTGTAGGTTGCCTGTTCACTCTGATGGTAGTTTCTTTTGCTGTGCAGAAGCTCTTTAGTTTAATTAGATCCCATTTGTCAATTTTGGCTTTTGCCGCCATTGCTTTTGGTGTTTTAGACATGAAGTCCTTGCCCATGCCTATGTCCTGAATGGTACTACCTAGGTTTTCTTCTAGGGTTTTTATGGTATTAGGTCTAACATTTAAGTCTCTAATCCATCTTGAATTAATTTTCGTATAAGGAGTAAGGAAAGGATCCAGTTTCAGCTTTCTACTTATGGCTAGCCAATTTTCCCAGCACCATTTATTAAATAGGGAATCCTTTCCCCATTTCTTGTTTTTGTCAGGTTTGTCAAAGATCAGATGGCTGTAGATGTGTGGTGTTATTTCTGAGGACTCTGTTCTGTTCCATTGGTCTATATCTCTGTTTTGGTACCAGTACAGGCAATTTTTAGAAAGGGATTCTCTCATTCTATGAGGGTAGAGGGAGACTCTGTCATTTCCCAGCATTTTCTGTAGGAGGAAGATACTGATACTGAGTGAGTCTGCGTGCTTCCACAATAGATTGTAGTCACTTTTTCAAGGGTTTTGAGGTCTAATTAATGTAGTCTGTGTTGCTTATTTGTTGTGGTTGTTTGTTTTTAATTATACAAATAAAAATTACATTAGGATTGAAAAAGCGAACACATTACAGATAGAAGCTCTTTTTGAGACCCTTCCTCCCACATCCCCAGTCTCCTCCCTCCAATAAAACTACCTTCTTCAGTTTGATACCTTTGCTTCCAAAATCTTTTTCTTATGGATTTTTATACAAGGGTATGTACCCACATAAAACATGTGGCATTGTTTTGTAGTTCTATTTATTTGTTGATTTTTCATAAATGGTATTTTAACATACTTATTCTATAATTAGCATTTTTCCTCCACTCAACAATATGCCTCAGTGCTGTATCTAAGCCCCTCGTAGCCGTACCTTGTTAAAACAAACCTATTGCATTGTGTAGTGTGACAGGGTGGGTGTTCCACAGTGTGTTTTTAGCCATTTCTCTCTTGATAGACACTAAGGTTGTTTCTGTTGTTGTTGTTTGTCCCACCATTAAAAATAGTGCTATTGCCTTGGGCTGAATATTTCTCCCCGAAAATTCAAATGTTGAAATCCCAGCCTCCCAGATGATGGCATTAGGAGGTAAAACCTTGGAGAAGTGATTAGATTATGAGAGTGGAGCCCTCATAAATCAGATCAGTGCCCTTATACAAGAGGCTTGAGAGTGCTCCCTTTCCCCTTCTGCCATGTGAGGACACAGCAAGAAGGAATCATCTATGAAGCAGGAAATGGGTCCTCACTATGATGGCAGTGGCTGCTGCCATCATGCTGGCTGCAACAGGGAGGCACCGCTCCGCTGCACACTCCGTAGAGCCGGTGGGAGGCCCACCACTGCAGCCACCCAAACCCCAGTGCAGGACCCGGGTGTCTCTGCAGCCCGCACCCCAGGAAGAACTGCTCCCTCCCCTACAAGTCCCTGCAGGCTCGGGGGTGTCTACTCCTGCTGCCTGGCCTCTCTGCACTCGTGGTGCCTGCTCCAATCTTGGAGCAGGGTTTGGGCTGAGCCCCAGGGGCCATGAATAGCAGCAGGAGGCAGATTGATTCCTGGGTGGAAGGGGGCAGGTTTCCAGTAAGGCCCCATCTTCAGGCCAGGGAGGGCCTGAAGGCTGGGGGCCAGGCTACCAGTCCGGTGGACTGGAGTGGGGACTCATGGTACCTCTTCTGGCCGGCCCATGGCCACTCATGGACCAATTGGTATGTGCTTCTTCCCCTCTGAGGTCCATAAAAGCCCAGAGCTTAGCCAGAGCAGTGCAGACAATGGCCAGAGGACAAAGAGGGCAGAGAGACAAGGAATGACCAGCTGTCAGGGAGGAGTTACCCTCTCTGCTGATAGCTGGAGATGGCAAGACAACCAGCAGCAGAGAGGAGCTATCCTCTCTGCTGAGACCTGCGGAGAGGAGCTACTCTCTCTGCTGAAAGCTGCAGAGATGACCTGCTGGCAGGGAGGAGCCACCCTCTCCAGGGACTCCTCTCTGCTGAGAGCTGCAGACATTGGGGCAACCAGTTGCAGAGAGGAGCTACCATCCCCAGGGCCTCCTCTCTGTTGAGAACTGAACATTGAAGGATTACCTGCCTACGGAGAGGAGTTAACCACTGCAAGTCTCCTCTGGCTGTTGTAACACTCAATAAAGTTCATCTTCATTTTGTTCACCCTTTACTTGTCTGTGTACCTCATTCTTCCTGGATGCAGGACAAGAACTCAGGTGCCGCAGCTACAGAGGTTTCTGGCCAGAAAATCAACACCCCAAAGATCCTGTAACAACTAGACACCAAATCTGCTGGCGCCTTAATCCTTGACTCCCCAACCTCCAGAATTGTAAGCAATAAAATTGTGTTGTTATTAAGCTACCCAGTCTATGGTATTTTGTTGTAGCAGCCTTAATGGATTAAGATTGTTACTAAAAACAGCTTTGTATATATCTACCTGTGCACAGACATGAATTTTTTCTGAGGTTAAACATCAGGAAGTAGAATCGCTGTGCATTACAAATTAGAGACTATTCATATGTTTTATTTTAATAGAAATGGCCATTTCTATGGTCCTCCAATGTGACTTTCAGTGGTCAACTCCAGTAAATATTTCTTGTCTACTTTAGGATGGACACAGCCTGGGCTCCAAACAAAGTAGGGAACAAGGGGAATATGAAACTATGTCTTTACTCCCTAGGAAGGCTTAAGACTCATCTTTAGACCTCCCATACATCATCTGGTTAAAACATGGGGTTAATAAGATGCAAAAGAGTATCTATGGTATAAAGAAAGGGATACAAGAAAATACGCATGCATCTGCTTATCTGTGCAAATGAAATCCAGTAGAGATGAACCAGAAGCCAAAAACTCTAGTTACTTATAGAGGGTGAGTGGATGGGGATGGGATGGAAACAAGGAGGGAATAATGGGAATGGATGCTGGGAATATGGGAGCTGCAGAGATGACCTGCTGGCAGGGAGAAGCCACCCTCTCCAGGGACTCCTCTCTGCTGAGAGCTGCAGACATTGGGGCAACCAGTTGCAGAGAGGAGCTACCATCCCCAGGGCCTCCTCTCTGTTGAGAACTGAACATTGAAGGATTACCTGCCTACGGAGAGGAGTTAACCACTGCAAGTCTCCTCTGGCTGTTGCAACACTCAATAAAGTTCATCTTCATTTTATATACACTCACTTCTCTGAGTGTATATATACATAATATATATACTATATGTACAGAGTCTAGCCCTGTCGCCCAGGCTGGAGTGCAATGCCACAGCCTTGGCTCACTGCAACCGCTGCTTCCTGGGTTCAAGTGATTCTCATGCCTCAGCCACCAAGTAGCTGGGATTACTGGCATGCGCCACCATGCCCAGCTAATTTTGTATTTTTAGTAGAGATGGGGTTTTACCATGTTGTCCAGGCTAGTCTCGAACTCCTGACTTCAAGTGATCTGCCTGCCTTGGCCACCCAAAGTGCTGAGATTACAGACTGAGTAGATCCTTTTATGTTGCTGTGACTCTTAGAATCACGGTAATGCTTCACATACACCCAAAATAAATAAATAATTTAAATCAACCAGGATGAGAGGAGAACCCGAAATGGAACACCAACACCAATGAACCTCAGTATATCCCAAATGAATAGTATGACCATACAGGAAATAGTTAAGAAAAGACCTAACTTATATAACTCTGGAAAACAATGTTTTGACTAGATACTCTACGACTAAAGATAGAAAGAGCTGTACACACAGATTATAGTTTCATTAGGCCGGGCATGGTGGCTCATGCCTGTAATCCCAGCACTTTGGGAGGCCAAGGCAGGCGGATCACGAGGTCAAGAGATCGAGCCCATTCTGGCCTACATGGTGAAACCCCTCTCTACTCAAAAATACAAAAATTAGGCCGGGTGCGGTGGCTCAAGCCTGTAATCCCAGCACTTTGGGAGGCCGAGACGAGTGGATCACGAGGTCAGGAGATCGAGACCATCCTGGCTAATACGGTGAAACCCCATCTCTACTAAAACACACAAAAAACTAGCCGGGCGACGAGGCGGGTACCTGTAGTCCCAGCTACTCGGGAGGCTGAGACAGGAGAATGGCGTGAACCCGGGAGGCGGAGCTTGCAGTGAGCTGAGATCCGGCCACTGCACTTCAGCCTGGGGGGCAGAGCAAGACTCCGTCTCAAAAAAAAAAAAAAAAAACAAAAATTAGCTGGGCGTGGTGGCGGGCGCCTGTAGTCCCAGCTACTCAAAAGGCTGAGGTAGGAGAATTGCTTGAACCCGGGGGGCGGAGGTTGCAGTGAGCCGAGAGCATGCCACTGCACTCCAGCCTGGTGACAAAGCAAGACTCTGTCTCAAAAAAAAAAAAAAAAAAAAAAAAAGAAAAATAATTTAGTTTTGTTAGCAGATTTGTTTCGTTTCTGTCTATGGCTCTCACGGGGGAATGAGTTAGAGTTAGCAATTCTGAAACTATTCTTTGCATAGACTAGTCTGTGTCCAGTCAGTAGACAAACTACATAGTAATTTGAACAAGGAAAGTTTAATATAAGGGATTATTAACTATAACAAAAGATTGGAGAAGTGATGGCTTCGCTAGTAAGAAGTGGAGAGAATGCTAAACAATGTAGGAATAGCATATAGGAGGAACAGCCACCACCTAGGGCTGAGAGAGACAATGCAAGGAAGAGCCCTCTCCCAGGTCAGAGATCAGACCCCATTGGAGGGGACACAGCCATACCTCACTGAATGGCAGAGAAGTTGCTGTGGGGCTTCCGTGTCAGAACTTGTCACAAATCCACCCAGTATGGTGGCAGGGAAAGCTGTTCATGGGAAGGTGTTTCTCTGGAGGCACTCTGCTATGAAACTGTTCAAAGGGAGTGCCAGGAGAAGCTGCTGGCCACGGGCACTTCTGGCTGCCATGCACTGCAGGAACCAGCTGCTGTAAGAACATGGTACTGAGGAAGCTGTGTTTGTAGCAGGAGCTGAACACTGGAGAAGCTGCCTGCAATGCAGGTGCTAGAAAAGCCACCAATGCTGCAGGAGTGGGTGCTGGAGAAGAAGCCCACACCGCAGAAGCCTGATGGAAGGAACACAGCAACCAGTTTTTCCTCCTTCTTCCTACAATGTCTCTCCATCACCCTCTACTGACAGAGTTTAACATAGTGCTAGCTGACAAAGGAAAATAATTAAATGGACCAGATCCATTTTTGCTTAGCATCAGATAATGAAGGGTGAATTTGGATCTGAGAGGCAACAAATTGATAACTGGTAGAGTTCTCTTCAGCTATTTACCTTCCATTTGCTCCCTTCTACACACATTTGAACCTTTTTTTTTTGAGATGGAGTCTCACTCTGTCACCCAGGCTGGAGGGAGTGCAGTGGCGCAATCTCGGCTCACTGCAACCTTCGCCTCCTGGGTTCAAGCCATTCTCCTGCCTCAGTATCCCAAATAGCTGGGACTACAGGTACCCGCCACGACACCCAGCTCATTTTTTTTTTTTTTTTTTTTTTTGTATTTTTAGTAGAGACGGGATTTCACCGTGTTAGCCAGGATGGTCTCGATCTCCTGACCTCGTGATTCGCCCGCCTCGGCCTCCCAAAGTGCTGGGATTACAGGCGTGAGACACTGTGCCTGGCCACATTTGAACCTTTTACAACAAATCTCCTCTACAATTCTACCTAACAAGATAGAGATATTCATCTTAGAAATGAAGATGTCCTCATGCTCTCCCCCAAATGAGAAGACACTCAGTCCCAACAATCATTACATCCATTCCTGGCTCTATTAATTATTTCTTATATTCATTCACAGTCCCATGAAATCTTCTGTTACCTAAAGACTAAACTGTAGCATTAACTTTAGCAACTTGTATATAAAATTAAAATGGCAAGAAGAGAAAGAAGGAGAAAATGATTTAGATAGACAAACATGTGTAACAAGCAAATAGAATGTCTTTGCCTTAATTGGTCATAAGACATAATTGATATACATGACTTCCTTCTCCCTCTACCCATTCAATATTTCCCTAACCTCAGCCAGAAACTTAGCTAGTTGGGGTTCTTTACCTGGTGGACTGACCCATACCTTAGTCCCCCAGAACTCTGAGTACTCAATTGCCCTGCCTTTTCTGGTTGCTCTAGTTGTTCATTAACCCTTACTATTGGGCATGGAAGTACTAAGGGGTGCCCTGGAGAATCCCTGGGTTCCAAACATAGTCTTCCTTTTCCCCATTGTGTAGCAATGATCCAAAAATTTCCCCCATGTAACAGAGATCAGTCACTTTGGCCAGTATAGTAACACCTTTCAGTGGCATAAGGAGTCCAAAATGGCCATGTGGCAGTCCTATCTTTCAATTCAATGGAACCATTATTGGGTTCCCTTTGGTGATTAAGACCTCTAAACCAGCAGAGCTTAAAGTTGCAGGGAAGGGAAGCAAAAATCCTGCAAGAGGGTTAGCATATAATAGTGAGAGAAGCCACTTCCCCTTCTACTCCTTGCATCATGGAGCTATTTATTCTGGCTAAGAGGGAGACAGCACCATATGATGATCCCTAATTCAAAATATATACTGCATCCTATAAGACAGAATCCATCCTGTCAGGGTGTTATTTCCCAAATGGCACCACAATAAAGTCTTCAGTAAATTTTGCCAACTTTTAATTAGGTGTGCTGCCTCAGGGTAATGGGATATGTAATAAGAACAGTTAATTTCATGAGCATGAGCCCACTGTTACACTTTCTTTGCTGTGACATTTCACTTTTTATAAGATGCAATAATTTGGGAATGATGTTGGATAAGGTATTCTGTGAGTCAGCAGCAATATTGTGGTGCCGGCAGAAGCAAATAAGAGAATGTATTGTGAGGCCGGGCGCGGTGGCTCAAGCCTGTAATCCCAGCACTTTGGGAGGCCGAGACGGGCGGATCACGAGGTCAGGAGATCGAGACCATCCTGGCCAAAACGGTGAAACCCCGTCTCTACTAAAAAAATACAAAACCTAGCGGGCGAGGTGGCGGGCGCCTGTAGTCCCAGCTACTCGGGAGGCTGAGGCAGGAGAATGGCGTGAATCCAGGAGGCAGAGCTTGCAGTGAGCTGAGATCTGGCCACTGCACTCCAGCCTGGGCGACAGAGCGAGACTCCATCTCAAAAAAAAAAAAAAAAAAGAGAGAGAATGTATTCTGAATAAAGACAACCAGTTTTCTCGCTGTGGAAAAAAAAAAAGTGACAAGGAAAGGCAGAAGCTGGATTGAACCTACAATGTTGGATTATAATTGAATTTATTAGTATGAACTCGTGGCTTCATGTGTGTGTGTGTATGTGTGTGTTAGTATACATACATACATTTCCCAGCTCTGTCTGCTGGGAGGGCCTAGGAGTAATGATACCCCAGTAGCAATGAGCACACCTAGTACCTAGGTCTTGATTTCTAAATATCATTCTCCAATAAAAGGAAACAAAAATCCTTACAGAAATTATTGATTCCACATACCTGTAATCCTAGCATTTTGGGAGGCCAAGGTGGGTGGATCACCTGAGGTCAGGAGTTTCAGATTAGCCCGGGCAAACCCCGTCTCTACTAAAAATATAAAAATTAGTCGGGCGTGCTTGTGCGCTCCTGTAATCCCAGCTACTCGGAGGGTGAGGCAGGAGAATCACTTGAACCCAGGAGGTGGAGGTTGCAGTGAGCCGAGATCACTCCACTGCACACCAGCCTGGGTGACAAAGTGAGACTCCATCTCAAAAAAAAGACATTGTTGATTCCAGTACTAGGACACGAAAAATACAACATGACCCTGGGACATTTTTGTGTACCAGGAAGTAAGGACATAACTAAAAAAAAAAAAAATGATAGGGCATACAGAAAGGACACAGGACCACCCTGAAGGTGTTCTCAACAGCCAAACCTGAAAAAATTTGAGCACCAAATTAAATTATAATAGTACCGGAATAAAACCTACCAAATAAAATATTCGCGAGTCCATATTTATATAAATAATTGAATAAATAAATTAATGGTAGAAAAGAGACAGGAAACTTCTCCTTACAGAATTCCAATTAATAAATAAAGAGCGAATAAGGGAAATTTGAAAATCACTATTAGAACACCACAGTAATAATTTTTACATGCCAGATCCACTGATGGATGCTGAAATCAACAACAAAAGTTTGAGGAGTAACAGGGTATTTCTACCATCTAAAAGTATCTCCACTAAGCAGGCTGGGCGCGGTGGCTCACGCCTGTAATCCCAGCACTTTGGGAGGCTGAGGCGGGTGGATCATGAGATCAGGAGATCCAGACCATCCTGGCTAACACGGTGAAACCCCGTCTCTACTATAAAAAATATATATACACACACACACACACACACATATATATATAAAATCAGCCGGGCGTGGTTGTGGGCACTTGTAGTCCCAGCTACTCTGGAGGCTGAGGCAGGAGAATGGTGTGAACCCGGGAGATGGAGTTTGCAGTGAGCAGAGATCGCACCACTGCACTCCAGCCTGGGCGACAGAGCAAGACTCCATCTCAAAAAAGCAAAACAAAACAAAACAAAACAAAAAAGAAAGTGTGTGGCACATCCCCCTTCACTCTTTCTCTCCTGCCGCCATGTAAGATAAGCTTTGTTTCCCCTTCACCTTCCGCCATGATTGTAAGTTTCCTGAGGGCCTCATAGTCATGCTTCCTGTTAAGTCTGTGAAACTGTGAGTCAATTAAACCTCTTTTCTTTCTAAATTACCCAGTCTCAGGTAGTTCTTTGCTTTTTGTTTGTTTGTTTGAGACAGAGTTTCTCTCTTGTTGCCCAGGCTGGAGTGCAATGGCGCGATCCCAGCTCACTGCAACCTCTGACTCCCAGGTTCAAGTGGTTCTTCTGCCTCAGCCTCCCTAGTAGCTGGGATTACAGGCACCCTTCACCACGCCCAGCTAATTTTTTGTATTTTTATTAGAGACAGGATTTCACTATGTTGGCCAGGCTGGTCTTCAACTCCTGACCTCAGGCAATCCACCTGCCTCAGCCTCCCGAAGTGCTGGGATTACAGGCGTGAGACACCACGTGGGGCAGGTAGTTCTTAATAGCAGTGTGAGAATGGACTAATACACACAGATTAAACTAGACCATGGAGACATAACAACTAAGTGCAATTAGCATTATGTCCAGGATTCTGGATTGTATTCTGGACCAGAAAAAGGACATTAGTGGACCCTTGATAAGATGTGGTGAAAATGGCACTTTACCTCCATGACCTTGTCTTAAAAATCCATAACGCGGCCGGGCACGGGGGCTCACGCCTGTAATCCCAGCACTTTGGGAGGCCAAGACAGGCAGATCACGAGGTCAGGAGATCGAGACCATCCTGGCTAACATGGTGAAACCCTGTCTCTACTAAAACACAAAAAAAATTAGCCGGGCGTGGTGGCAGGCGCCTGTAGTCCCAGCTATTCAGGAGGCTGAGGCAGAAGAATGGCGTGAACCCAGGAGGCAGAGCTTGCAGTGAGCCTAGATCGCCCCACTGCACACCAGCCTGGGCGACAGAGCAAGACTGCGTCTCAAAAAAAAAAAAAAAAAAAAAAATCCATAACCCTGAACCAGGCATGGTTAGCACCTGTAGTCCCAGCTACTAATGTGGCAGAGGCAGGAGGATCCCTTGAACTCAGCACCTCAAGGCTACAGTCCACTATGATTGTGCCTGTGAATAGCCACTGCATTCCAGCCTGGGCAACGTAGCAAGACCCTATCTCTAAATAAAAATAAATCCACAAGCCTAGTCTACTTATGAGAAAAACACCAGACAATTACAATTGAGAGGTAGCCTACAAAATATCTGACTAGTACTCCTCAAAACTGTCAAGGTCATGAAAAAACAAGGAAAGTCTGAGAAACTATCATAGCCAAGGGGAGCCTAAGGAGATATGACGACTAGATATTACATGGTATCTTGGATGGGATCCTGGAACATTACATTAAAAACTAAAGAAATCAAAATCAAGTATAGGTTTTAGTTAGTATAAGTTATTAGTACTGGTTAATTAATTGGGGCAAATATATCATACTAATGTAAGATGTTAATAGTAAGGAAAACTGGTTGTGGAGTGTATGGAAATTCTGTACTATCTTTTCAGTTTTTCTGCAAATCTAAACATTCTAAAATTTAAAAAACTGTTTTTAAAAATGACACATTAGAACTGGGCGTGGTGGCTCATGCCTATAATTCCAGCGACTCAGGGGGCTGAGGTGGGAGGACTGCTTGAAGCCAGGAGTTCAAGACCAGGCTGAACAACCTAGTGAGACTCCTGTCTCAAAAAATTTTTTTTAAATTAGCTGGGCATGGTGGTATACTCTTGTAGACCCAGCTGGTTGGAAGGTTGAAGCAGGAGGATTGCTTAAACCCAGGAATTTGAGGCTGCAGTGAACTACGATATTGCCATTATGCTCCATCCAGGGTGACAGGGTAAGAGATTCCATCTCTTAAAAAAAAAATAGTGGGAAGATTGGTGGATTTCCAGTAAGGTCTGTAGATTATGCAGTAGTGTTTTAGTGTTAAATTTCTGGTTTTGATTATTGTGCTATGGTTATACTATAAAAGGTTAACATTAGAGGAAAGTAGATGGAGAGCTATATGGGTACTCTGAGCTATTTTTGCAACAAATTTCATAAGTTTAAAATTATTTCAAAAACTTTTGAAAAACTTAGCCTGAAATGTTGCCAGAAAAAAGGAACGCAATCTATGCCCTTGCATACCATTCTCAACCTTGGCCTCATGATGATATATGCATACTTTTAGAGGTACAAACTATGTTGAGAGTAGCCAACGTACATATGGCTCAATTTTATGGAGAGCAGTTTGGAAGTCATGAACAAAGCTGGAAGAGCACCCAAAGCAGTAAATGAGACTGCCTGGAGGGTCCCTGGGAAACATTGTGAGACATTACATAATGGCAGCCAGCAGCAATGGAAGAATTTATTTTAGGTTTCGGGTTTTAATGTATATCTTTAGTCAAGTTGAGAAAGGCCAATGGAAGTTATCATCTGACCTCTCCAGTGAAAGACGGAGTGAACCACCTTCTTTCACACTCCTCCCCTCCCCACCCATGCCTTTGCCAACCTGCAGGGGATTCCACATGTCCCAGGCAGGGATGCAGAGCTGCTGTCCCACCTGAATCTTTGGGTGGCTCCTGTGGGAGGAGGAAGCAGCCTGGCAGGGAGGGTGCTTGGTGGATTTCATTGCTGACATGGGGCTGACTTGTGCTCATGAATTTGGCTCAATGTTTTGCTCTGCTGCTGTTTTTGAGATCTGTAATCCTTGCTCCACCTCTAGCAAAATTTAGCTTACATTCAGAAATTTAGAATTTCTTTTCTTTTCTTTTTTTGAGACAGAATCTTGTTCTGTCACCCAGGCTAGAGTGCAGTGGCACAATCTCGGCTCACTGCAACCTCCACCTCCCAGGTTCAAGCAGTTCTCGTGCCCCAGCCTCCCGAGTGGCTGGGACCACAGGCGTGCACCACCATGTGCAGCTAATTTTTGTATTTTTAGTAGAGACAGGGTTTCACCACATTGCCCAGGCTGGTCTTAAACTCCTGATCTCAAGTGATGATCTGTCTGCCACTGACTCCCAAAGTGCTGGCATTACAAGCACAAGCCACCGCACCTGGCCAGAAATTTAGAATTTCTTGCAATGTCTTGCAATGGCACTGGGTTGGCTGAGAGACCAGAGTCACAGCCCATTGCATATTTTCACAACTGAGGGTCATTGGCCTTCCCCCTGCAATGGAGAGGACACCCTAGAAGGCTCTGACCCACCCAGTTGCCAGCCACTGCTTCTAGGTATATAAGTTATTCAATTTGAGGATTATTGCCCACGAGGATTTAACTCTAAAAGAGTAGCGAGAACATTCCCTGCAACTGTAAATGAACACAGCGTGTCTCTTCCTCTCCTCTGTCATCTCTTCCCCAGAAATTTCTCCTTGTCTCCTAGGTGCTCCTGCAGGCCCTGTTCCCCCACTGAGTGCCCTGAGCCAGTCCCTGCTAAAATGTAAACTGGGGAGGCTAGGGCCTGAGCAAATACTTTGAAACTCTTTTTCCCCTTGGTTTCCTTTTGGTTCTCCCCCTGAACTCTGAACTCTCCTTTTGTGATTCATTTTCTCTGGCTTCTCTTTATACCCCAGCCTTTGAAACAAAGAGTGTGGGAGAGGAAGATTTGGGTTCATGATGCAGCACAGTCTCCAAATACCTGCGTGTCATTAGGCAAACCAGGGAACCACCCAGAGCCTCATATCCTTCACGTCTGTTAAATGGAACTGCAAGTGGCAGCCCCTCAGTCTCACTGGACTCTGCTAAGTGTAAGGGACTGCCCTGGAGAGTGACTTCCTGGAGGGCAAGGACATCATGACCTTGATCATGTTCCTTTCCAGTGCCTTGCACAGTGCCTGGCATACACGAGACACTCAATAAATGCTTGCTAGATTAACAGTTGAATATAAAAATGCTATTCATTATGATTATGCATTCATTTATATCACAAGCCATATCATTTAGGTTCATGATGGTATCAGAGAAAACAAAAAACAATTCATCTAGGTGAAGGGAGAACTAAATATTATAGGTGTGATAATTCACAAAGTAAAATGGCTAAGAGTTGCCATGGTTGCTCCAGGTTGTTTATCAACCACATCTCATTTGATTGGTTCAGTGGAACCTCTTTCCTCTTGATATATGTGACCTGTCTTCGATCTTTGTTTGTTGATGTCAATTACCCAGTTTAAGTCCTAACCTGCTAACATAGCATATCTATTTTCCACTTTTAGAGGAGTCATAAAAAGTTGATTCTGTTTTAAAATTTCAAACAAACAGAAAGCAGGCATTTGGAGGAAACAGAAGAGGGCTTCAATAAAACTATTTCCTCAGAGAGATAAGAGAAAGAATTACTTTTTAAAGCAAGAACAAGATGCTCAGCAAAAGGGACAACAACCAAATAAGAAAGAGCTTCTCTTTTTTTTTTTTTTTTTGAGATGGAGTCTCGCTCTGTCACCCAGGCTGGAGTGCTGTGGCCGGATCTCAGCTCACTGCAAGCTCCGCCTCCCGGGTTCACGCCATTCTCCCGCCTCAGCCTCCCGGGTAGCTGGGACTACAGGCGCCCGCCACCACGCCCGGCTAGTTTTTTGTAGTTTTTAGTAGAGACGGGGTTTCACCGTGTTAGCCAGGATGGTCTCGATCTCCTGACCTCATGATCCGCCCGTCTCGGCCTCCCAAAGTGCTGGGATTACAGGCTTAAGCCACCGCGCCCGGCCGAAAGAGCTTCTCTTGGATGTTAAGAAATATAGGCCAGGCACAGTGGCTCAAGCCTGTAATCCCAACACTTTGGAAGGTAGAGGCAGGAGGATTGCTTGAGCCCAGGAGTTTGAGATCAGCCTGGGCATCATGGAAAAGCCCTGTCTATGATTTTTTTTTTTTTTTTTTTTTAATTAGCCTGGAATGGGACTAACAATCAAGGAAATGCAAATCAAAACCACAAAGATCCTGATCATTTATTCATTCACTCAACCACATCACTCCTGCAAGAATGGCCATAATAAAAAAATAATGGTTGTTGGCATGGATGTGGTGAAAAGGGAATACTTCTACACTGCTGGTGGGAATGTAAACTAGTACAACCACTATGGAAAACAGTGTGGAGATTCCTTAAAGAACTAAAAGTAGAACTACCATTTGATCCAGCAATCCCACTACTGGGTATCTACTCAGAGGAAAAGAAGTCATTATACAAAAAAGATACTTGCACATACATGTTTATAGCAGCCCATATGCCCATCAATCAATGAGTGGATAAAGAAATTGTGGTGGTACATGTATATATATATATATGATGGAATACTACTCAGCCATAAAAGGTATGAATTAGGCCGTGCACAGTGGCTCATGCCTGTAATCCCACCACTTTGGGAGGCCGAGGTGGGCGGATCACCTGAGGCCAGGAGTTCAAAACCAGCCTGGCCAACATGGTGAAACCGCGTCTCCACTAAATACGAAAAAATTAGCTGGGCATGGTGGCAGGCGCCTGTAATCCCAGCTACTTGGCAGCCTGAGGCAGGAGAATCGCTTGAACCTGGGAAGTGGAGGTTGCAGTGAGCCGAGATTGAGCCATTGCACTGCAGCCTGGGCGACAAGAGTGAGACTCCATCTCCAAAAAAAAACCTGTCAAGGTCATCAAATACAATGGAAGTCTGAAAAACTGTCATAGCCAAGAGGAACCTGAGACATGGCAACTAACTGTAATGTGATACCCTGGCTGGGATCCTGGATAGAATAAGGACATTAAGTAAAAACTAAGGAAATTTGAATAAAGTTTGGACTTTTAATGTTATCAGCATCAGTTCATAAATTGTGCCCTAATAATGTAATATGTTATGTAATAACATATTAATACATACATACAATACATAACATACATGTTATGTAATGTAATAAGAACTCCTAGGCCGGGCGCGGTGGCTCAAGCCTGTAATCCCAGCACTTTGGGAGGCCGAGACGGGTGGATCACGAGGTCAGGAGATCGAGACCATCCTGGCTAACACGGTGAAACCCCGTCTCTACTAAAAAAATACAAAAAACTAGCCGGGCGAGGTGGCGGGCGCCTATAGTCCCAGCTACTCGGGAGGCTGAGGCAGGAGAATGGCGTGAACCCGGGAGGCGGAGCTTGCAGTGAGCTGAGATCCGGCCACTGCACTCCAGCCCGGGAGACAGAGCGAGACTCCATCTCAAAAAAAAAAAAAAAAAAAAGAACTCCTGTACTGTCATACTGTCATCTCAGTTTTTCTGTAAATCTATAATTGTTCTTTTAAAAGTCTATTAAAAATAAGACAGAACTTTACAAAATAAAAATAACCTCAAATGATGATAAGAAAATGTTTCTGCACTTTGCTTTGCTTCATTCGCATTATTTGGAGCTTTGGTAGGGTTGGATGTTTTCCTAGGCTTTTTAATGAGTTTTGGATTCATTCAAGATATTAAAACTCAGAATTTCAGTAAAGATCCTGATCATGTATTCATTCACTCATCAAGTATGTATCAAATGCTGGCTAAATGCCAGGAAATACCCTGTGCTCAGCACTTGGAATACAGGAATCTTTTCAAAATATAGCCCCACTTCTGCCCTTAAAGTAATCCTAAGAAGCTGCTAGCTACTTTTACTTTATGTCAAACCAGGACATAAAGTACTGCCTGGCTGCCCCTGCAGGCCTCACCAGCTCACCTTGCACCATTCCCCCACACCTGACTGCTCTCCAACCACATTAGCCTCTTTCAGCTCCTTGAAGTTGCTATGTTCCCTACTGCCCCAGGGCCTTTGCACATGCTGTTCCTTCTGCCCAGAACAGTCCTCCTCTCTCTGCTCCCCTCCCCTTTGCCAAGGTAACTCTTATACTTGGAATCTCAGCTCAGGGATCCCTTCTTCAAAAACAACTCATCTACTAGTAATTCCTCCCTAGTCATAGGGCTATTTGAGTAATGCCAGTGTCCTCCATGGAATGTTTGTTTGCAGGTTAATGACAACTATGACAGTGCCCTGTTGTTCACACTGATCCCCACTGCTGGCATAATGCCTGATATGGTGCAGAGATTCCATCGGTACTTATTGAATGAATTAATGAATGAATGGAAAACAGGATATGGTCCTTAGCCTTCCGGTATAGTGCGGATCCAAACCAGGGTGTTATCTCCTGAAGATTAGACGTGGCCATTTCCCCAGGTCTTATCTGAATTGCAAATAAGAGCCGGCCCTGGCTGCATCAACTCCTGGTCCACTACCTGCAGTAACATTCACACAGGCTGTAAGTCATTTGCTTACTTCAGGTTCGAAAAAAAAAAAAAAAAAAAAACCGAGGTCTGCATCCACGTCATTCCTGTGTTGCCATCTGAGAAAAATGACATCCAGAGTTGCCCAAAGCCACATAGCTACTGAAAGGCCCCATTTGATCCTGTTTTCTTACGACCCCCTGGACTCTACTTCCCCTAAAGCTTAGCACCAACTCTGGGTAACAGCAGAGTACTCGCACCTACCCTGGGGGCTTTGATCTGGAACGACTTGTTTGTGCTGGCGCAGTGCAGGGTCGTCTGGGGGTGGGGGTGGTCTCCGACCTGGACTGCGCGCGCCCCCTCGCGGTTACTGTGGAGACCAGACGTCTGCTCTTCTTTTCCTCCGAGAAAAGAAACGGGAAGTGGCCGTGGGCCGTTCAATTCCGTGTAGTGGCCAAGGTACGCGCCGCCCAAGAACTATGGGATGGGCGTCCTGGGATTCCTGGGCGCAGGGTTGGGTCCGCCGCCCCAGGTTTTCTGTCGTCCGCCGCCCTGGGTCTCTGGGCTGTGCAGGAAGCCCCACAGCTGGATTTAGGAAGGCTATGTTGTTGGCGTCCTAGACAGGAAGAGTCTGGAGGAATCAGCTGAGTCTGGGGCCTTTCGTACCAGGCAAGGTGGTCCCAGGTCAGGCGATCGGGGTCCGGTTTGAACCCCAGCTCTGTGATCCCGAGCAGACTTCCCCTCACTGAGCCTCAGCTTCCCCATCTGTGAACTGAGGATGATGACACCTACCCCATTGGAGCCAAGACTGCCAGGTAGCCTGACTGACATCCAGGCAGTCTTGTGGGGTCTCAGGGACTAAGGGCTTGCAGGTGGGTACCAGTTCTCCACATACTGCTCCCTCCAAAGCCCGGGAAACCTTGCACCCTCAGCCCTCTGGGAGACTGGGGTTGGGGTACGGTGACATTCTTTACTTTTAATGTCTTTATTAATACAGAAAACATACACTAATTTCTCACAATACCAAAATAAATTAGAATTTGGGCCAACTGCTTCTAACACTGTTCATTAAAATGGTATTTAGTTATTCCCTGCTCGAAGTGATTCATGACACAAATTACTTCCACCATCACTTTATATTTATTTTTTTATGTTTCATGGGATAATTTGACCCCTAACAAAATCCAATCCTTGTGTTAAGGATTTTTCTTATCTGGCTAGGTTATAGTTAGAGTGGGAAAATATATTTGCATTTCATCAACAGCTTATTTTAAGGTGATTTTATCTGTTTAATTCTCAGCTTTGTTCCAAAGAGGGAGAGGTGGTGACAGTCTCTTGCCCACTGATATGTGCCAGACAGAGTGCCAGGCATGGGGGCAGAGGTGAATCAGACGACAGCCACCTCTCACCACAAGGGGTGACTGAAAGTGTGACTGGACTACAGGCAATCCTGGCCTTGGCAGGTGAGACCAAGTGTTGTATTGAGGGAGGGTTTCCCTAGCTTGTCTTCTGGTCACCTCCACAGGTGAGTTCTACTGTGGCTTGGAGGAAACTGTGATCCATGGAGGACATGTGGGGCCTGGTCCCCTCATTTTAGCTCAGCTTCCAGGATAGAGAGGTCCACTCCCTGCAGCCTTACAGCTATTCTGAAGGGTTGGGATAAAAAGAGGAGGTGGAGACAGACATTTATTCTTTGTCCAAGCAGGTAGTCCAGTACTGATATGGAAAGTCCAGTCCACAATCCACAGGGCTTCAAGTCCTCTCTCTCATTACACTGCTATTCTCAGCATTTCATCAGCTCCCACCGTCTTGTCCACAGTCCAGACAGTAGAAAAGAGAAAATGGGAACACAGAGGGGTCACCCCTAACTTTTATTAGCTGGGCCTGAAAGTTAGACATGTTGCTTCCGCTCACATCTCAGAGGTAAGAAGTCACATGACCACACCTATATGCAAGGCAGTCTGGGAAATGTCATTATCAACCTTTACCTAAAAACTATATTGTGGCCTGGTGTAGTGGCTCATGCCTTTAATCCCAGGACTTTGGGAGGCTGAGATGGGTGGATCACCTGGCGTCAGGAGTTCGAGACCAGCCTGGCCAACATGGTGAAACCCCGCCTCTACTAAAAATACAAAAAATTAGCCAGGCATGGTGGCGGGCACCTGTTATCCCAGTTGCTTGGGAGGCTGAGGCAGAAGAATTGCTTGAACCAGGGAAGTGGAGGTTGCAATGAGCCGAGACCATGGCATTGCACTCCAGCCTGGGCAACAAGGGTGAAACTCCGTCTCAAACAAACAAACAAACAAACAACAACAACAAAAAAGGAGATGGGAGAAAGAATCAATGTGAAAGACCAGAATGCAGAGAACGTGGCCAAATGCCAATTTACAACCTTAATTTCCTGACCAGATTTGACCCTTTGTTGTCTGTGGTTCTCCTCCCACTCACACATGTGCTGGTGGCCTTCCTTGAAGGGAAATAGGAGGGCCTCCCTGTCTCTGGTCCTGAGGGATGTCATTCTAAGCATGTTTTAGACTGGATGCTTAAGCCTTTTCCTTCTTGTGCCCTCCACACCGCTTCAGGAAAGCTTGTGCTCTCTCTGAACCCCGCAGCATGTTTTCAGAGGCTGTCGGTTGCCAGATTCTGCAGTGAGCTGTGGATAGGAGGGAATTCAATAGTGGGACTCTGCCTTCCCTGTCATGTAATCATATGGTGAAGTGAATAAAACCCAGGGAGAAACAGTTTCCTCTAACCAATGTTCTCCTTGAGGTTCTCCCTCTGTTGTAAGCTCTAAGTACTGCTCCTTTTCCTGGAGTCCAATTCCTGACTAAAGAAAGAGTACAGGCCGGGCACGGTGGCTCACGCCTGTAATCCCAGCACTTTGGGAGGCCGAGGCAGGTGGATCATGAGGTCAGGAGATCGAGACTATCCTGGTTAACATGGTGAAACCCTGTCTCTATAAAAAATACAAAAAAAAAAAAAAAAAAAAAAAATTAGCCTGGTGTGGTGGCGGGTGCCTGTAGTCCCAACTCCTCAGGAGGCTGAGGCAGGAGAATGGCGTGAACCCGGCAGGCGGAGCTTGCAGTGAGCCAAGTTTGCACCACTGCACTCCAGCCTGGGTGACAGAGTGAGACTTCATCTCAAAAACAAAAACAAAAACAAAACAAAACAAAGAGTACAAATGGGCCGGGCGCGGAGGCTCACGTCTGTAATCCCAGCACTTTGGGAGGCCGAGGCAGGCAGATTACCTGAGGTTAGGAGTTCAAGACCAGCCTGGCCAACATGGTGAAACCACATCTCACTAAAAATTAGCCAGGTGCAGTGTCGCGTGACTGCAATCCCAGCTACTTGGGAGGCTGAGGCAGGAGAATCGCTTGAACCTGGGAGGCAGAGGTTGCAGTGAGCCGAGATTGCTTCACTCACTCCAGCCTGGGCGACAGGGTGAGACTTCGTTTCAAAAAAGAGTACAAACGGCCAACAAATACATAGGAACATGATCTACCTCATTCGCAACCAGAGAAGCCAATTAAGATAGTGATAATACAATAATGAGCAGTTTGACAATTTTAAATGTGCGTAATCCAGCAATTCTGATTCTAGAAATGTATAAAATCATTGAATCAATGTGTCAAGATAAGTGTGTTAGAGTATTTTTGAATCACTGATTCTAACAGATGTCCCTTAGTATGAGGTTGTTTAATAAGTTATAAAGCATGTATAGACTGGAATGCCACATAGATTAAGGAACTGGTCGCCTCATTGTTTCCTCCCTGTTTCACCAAAACCCATGTGGTCCTGGCCTCATCTCAGGCGCTGCCACCCCTGACTCTCATGGCCAAATGCTGGACATCCCTGCTGTGGGGGCTGAGAACAACCCAGGGACAGGTACCAAGAATGTGAGGAAGGGTAGGGAGGCACTGAACAAGCAGCTAGCTCCAAAGGAGTGATGTGCTTCCCGAGGTCTATTCACAGAAGGCTACTCCAGAACAGCCTTCTGTGGATCCGAGCTATTCTGGTGTCTGAAGAGGGTGTGGTAAACCTCACTGGGTCTGGCTGAATTCCTGAATTCCAGGCAATGAGGTTAAAAAAAAAATTCTGCCCAGCATCTGGGTCTTGAGGTGGATGCTGTCGTTTGGGGAACCCAGCACCTATTCTCCCTCTCCCTGGCAATAATGTCAGTGTTCCTTTGGGCAACCACTGTTTCATACTTCCAGCCCCTGAAGTTCAGGTGAGGCTGGCTCTACTCCTTGGTTCTAGATGTAGCTACTTCCAAGCAAATCCCCAGGACTTCTGCTAGCATTACTAAGACGAGTTCTCTTCCTCCACTTAAGCCCTCCAAGGACATGTGGGCAGGGTGGTGGGGTCACAAGCCACAAGGGAAAGTGCAGGAATCCTGTGTTAGTAGTGGCTGAGCTTAGGCGAGGCCAGACAAGGAGAGGGAGGGGATTCTGGGCCCTGGAAGGAGAGTCATATAGAGGAGGCTACCATGTTGAATGGATGGAGATGACAATTTCTAAGGTTTCCTGAGGCAAAAAGACCAAGATAAGGCTGGGGTTGGGGGGAGATCTGTGCAGCAGGAGCCAGGTAGTAAAGACAGAGTAGAAGAGAAGGCCAGTATGGATTTTTTTCTAAATGGCCTTTGCATAAAAGCCACCATAAAACAGTTTTATTTATTGATTTTATTTTTATTAATCCTCCTCTGAACACAGAACACATAATTTTACTGTTTTTTTTTTTGTTGTTGTTGTTGGTGGTGGTAGGTTTGTTTGTTTGTTTGTTACTTTTTAGAGACAGGGTCTTACTCTGTCACTCAGGCTTCAGTGCGGTGGCAGGATCATAGCTCACTGCTGCCTCTAACTCCTGAACTCAAGCGATCCTCTAGGACTGGCCACTGCACTCAGCCTAGAATTTTAATTAGGATAAGTCAGTAGTCTGATTTGTGTTTTTGGAAGATCACTTTGGATCCAGGGTGGAGAAATGTATCGGACACGGGGACAAAGTCAGAAGTAGAAAAAGCCCTTAGGAAGAGGAGGTGGTGTTCTTGAGGAAGGGGGTAGTTGAGAGGGACAAAGTGTGAGAGTTTAGGTGCTCAGATATAAGGCAAAGGGCTGGGAGGAGTGCGGTGAAACGCTGGATAGCTTGGGCTACTCCACTTCTCTGAGCCTCAGTTTCCTCTTCCAAACGGAAATAATATCCACTTCATGAGGGTATGTTTGACAAGTGTAGTAGCTTATAGTATTGTTTTTAGTCAGGTCTAGATTTGGATCTCAGGTCTGGCAGGTAACAGCTGTGTGATCTTATGAGAGTCAGTTAATGATAGATTGTAGCCTTTATGGAGCACTTGTTATGTTTCAACCAACAGAACTCTCCCCAGACTAGGGTACTTATTCTAGCTTCCAGGGGGGTTGGGCGGGGGCAAGAGCCGGTGGTGGTAAGGAAGTACTGTGGAGACAGCAAGGCTTTTGTCCAAAGTCCTACTAGTAAATGCGGAGCCAGGATTTCTCTATCACGTTCCCCTAACTTTTCTGCGCCTAAAACTGAGTTAATAATACACTTCCCTGTGTGGTTGGGAGCATACAGAAAGGGGTCTGGCACGTAGCAGGTGTTTATTAAATTATTATTAAAATTATTATTATTACATTCTTTGTGTTTTCCTCAGGTTTTGCATAGAGTGAGCATCACTTGGACAAATCCTTTAGATTAAAAAAAGATCTAAGTGAGGTGGAAAAAACTGCAGCTGCCAGAATCTCAGTGGGGACTTGGGGCGTGACCAGAGGGGCGTGGTCTACGGGGACAGGGCCACGACTGGAGGGCCAGGCTGTGGGGGTGGGGCCAGCACACGAGGACTGAGGACGGGGGCGGGGCCCGGAGAAAGGGGCGGGGCCTGGGCTGGCGACGCATGCCCAGTGCGGTCCCCTTCACTGCCGCCGCAGCCGCGGCCACCGCCCACTCGGGGCTGGCCAGCGGCGGGCGGCCGGGGCGCAGAGAAGGGCCTGGCTGGGCGAGCTCAGGGCCATGGCCCCGTGGCTGCAGCTCTGCTCCGTCTTCTTTACGGTCAACGCCTGCCTCAACGGCTCGCAGCTAGCTGTGGCCGCTGGCGGGTCCGGCCGCGCGCGGGGCGCCGACACCTGTGGCTGGAGGGTAAGGCGAGGGCGGCGGGTTTCTTGCCGTTGCCAACTCGCGGGGGACGCAGCGCGCACAGGTGCTCGCGGGTAGGCGAGCCCGCGCCAACCTGTCTGCTCTTCGCGGGGTCCGCAGCCGGCCCGGGTCCCACTCTTCCCGCGCATCCTCCTGGTTTCCCTCCCGGGGCGCGTGTCCTCCGGCCCTGGTCGGGATGAAAGCGGCTGCCCGACCCCGGCTTTGTGTTGCTAATGAGGTGCGGCCGCCGGCCGGGGTCCCATTCAGAGGGCGGGCGTGAGGGGCGGTGGGGCTGGGCCGGGTTCCCCATTCTTTGTTCTTGGCCCGGGACCTCCTTTGCCCCAGGGCTGCGTGTCCCGGGCTGGGATCCCCCGAGCCACCCGGACCGGGTTGCGCTTTGGGGAGGGAAGGGGGTATTCTCCCGGACTTTCAGTCCACAACTCTGCCAAGGCCCGGGCGGCCGGAGAGGGGACCTGGAGCACTGGGGAGGGATGCGCCCCGCTCTCCTGGTAGCTTTGCTCCTCCTCGCCTGGGGCCGTCACCCCACTCCTACCCCTCCTCTGACTCCGGGACCTCCTGAGAAACTTCGCCTCTCAGTTCAGCCCTTCGTCTTGTGAAGGTCTCGCGGCTGATATCCTGCTTCCCTGCTTCGAGTTGCGGATATTTTTCCCCCAAAGGGCCGCGTGGGTGTCACCTGGGTGAGGTGCCTGAGATGAGACTGGAGAGGTGCCCAGACTTTCGCCTTGTGCGTTGAGCCGTCTCCCCGGAACCGAGCGCTCCTTTGACACTGTCTGGGCGATGTGCGCAGGTCATTGCCATCCCCCTCTCAGCTTCCCAGCTCCCTACCTAGGCTTCTGGCCTTTGGGCGGCCCTAGAACCCGGAGATTATGTCCGTCTGCCCCGAGTCTCCCACTGAGGCCAGGGTGGGCCCGGCGTCAGGGAACTCATGGCCTTAAGCCTTGCGGAGAAAACGCAGGCTTTGCACTCAGGCAGCAGGGACATGACCTTAGCTCTGCTCCTGGGGAGCCATGAGCCTCAATTTCTTCATATGAAAAATGGGATGAAATGAGAATTTCCTTAGTGTTGCTGGGCTGAGGGATAGGTATGCTATCCCTCAACCTCAAGCCTAAGTTGGTTTGCTTAGGCCAACGTTGACCTCTTCTGAGTGGGTCTAAACAGCCTCAGCACACTCAAAACCTAGGACACACTCCGTTAGGCACACAGGCTGGTGCCTCCAAGCTCACTTGCCCCACAGTCCAAGAAATGTGGTGCAGAAAACCAGGTGTGAGCCAGACAGCTGGGATGTCTTCAGACTCAATAGCTAAGCTATGGAGACAGCTATGACCCCTGCTCTCCCTCCGCCCCCGCCCCCTCCCCCTCCCCCTCCCCCGGCCCCTCGCCCGCCCCCTTAGGCTCTGTCATTCCTTCCTAGATGAGTAAAGCATCACATTTTCTTACTGTGTTCCATTTTAGTAAAACATCACTGCTCTTGTTTTATTGTTTAAAAAAATTTTAGTAGCTAGCAAGTTTCCTCAAGGCTAATCTCGTGTTAACTTATGTATGGATCCTACTAGAAATTTGGATTTAGACTCCTGTTGGCTTTTGAATGACTACAGTATCATCACAGGCATTTTATTCTGAGTGTTCATGTGATGACATAGGTAAATCAGTCCGATTTGCTGTTTTGCTGCAGTTGCCAAGGTGGCTTCTTAGGCCACTGTACAAAACTCGTGAAGTTTTAATGCTGTGGGGTATGGTAGTGCTCCGACGGAGCCAGACTGGTGATTTTCTTCTACCTGCGCGAGTGTGTTCTCCTCTCCCAAACCTGCACCCTCATAGGATGGTGGCTCTGTCCCAGTCACCTCACACTCATGCTGACCTTTTCTCCACTACAACCCCTCGCTGGGGGTGACTTTTCTTAGCTGCTCCTGCCTTGGCCCCACCAATCCTTTCCTTGGGTCATCTTCTTTCCCCTCTTGGATGATCATAGAGTCCTCTGGGCCATGTTCCAGTTTCCAGGCTCATCCACGCTGATACATGGTTCCTTCTTTCCTGGATTTGCTGCTTGGTACATTTCATGGACCCAGTTTCCCCAAGTGCTTTGCATTCCCACCCTTTCCAGCCTCACCCCCTGCCCCTCCCATCCTGCTCCTAACTCCGGATGGATGCCCTCTGTGCTTCCAAGACATGCTTTTCCCTCCTCCCAGGATGCCTTTTCCTCCCTTGAGAATTCCTTGCCTAGCTTAAGACTCAGTTCAGGTGGTGCCCCCTCAGGGAAGCCCTCCTGAATGCCATGCCCCTTGCTTTGCCTTCTCATGCAGGTCCTTGCACTTTGGTCTCACCAGACCACTTTGTCAGTATTTGTTCACTTCTATGTCTTCAGACTAGTTTCTTTAGCCAGGCACTGAACCTCATCTTGGTGGCCTCAAAGCCCTGTAAATATTGGCTGAACCAAATTAGACCCTGCTGCCTTCCTCCTAAATCCTGTATTTCTTGATGGATTTTAAGAAGTAGAGGCTAAGATCAGGGCATCAAGGTCCATTGTCTTTGCAGCAGGCCTTTGCACATGCTGTTCCTGCCTGTGTTCCTTCACTTTACACCTCCGTAGCTTCCCTTCTCAGCCCTAGCATCACTTCTGCAAAAAATTGTCCCTGTCCACATCTCCCTAGGTCATGTCTTCTAGAAGTTGCTCTGTCAGGGAGTCAGCTAGAAATTACTGGTACACAGTGACTAGAGTATTTGGTTCATGTTTGGGTCCCCTACCAAATAATAGGTACTTAGTCCGTAGATGTTGGCCTCAGCTCTAAGGTTGCTTGCAGTGGGGCTATAGGAACATAAAAGAATAAGGGTCGACTATATGTGATGCAAATCAGAGGAGGCTTCCTGTGGGCCTGGGCAATATTCAGAACCTGAGAGGGGGCAGCAGGGTGCAGCACCAAGTCCTGAGAGACCGAATTTGGGTGCTGGAGCAGAGCTGAGCAAATGACCCTGTTGATCTCCAGGAAACATTTGTTTCAGGAACCCTTGCCCTTGCAGGAATGTGTATTTTTGTAGGACTTGCAAGGTGACTGCAGCCAGCCAACCCTCTGCAGCCCTGCTAATAGACCCTTCGGGCTGCTCCCAGAGGAGCCAGGGGCTGGCCTGGTTTAAGTGGTCAGGTTTCACAACCTCCCCATTATTAGTGGAGCAATTAAGAGGCTGATACCATCTTGAACACAGGTCAGTGTTTTAGAAATGAGTTGTGGGCATACTTCCTCAACTACTTTAAAAAAAAAAATTCTGTTAGGGTCCTTGCCAGGTAAGGTTGCTGTTTGAGTAATAAATACTGTGTTCGCAAAGAAGTAATGATTTGTAAAACCTCCAGAGGGACCGCCATCCTCATTTACACTGGCTCTTGCTTCTAGAGAGTGGAATGGTTTTGTGTGCAACTAGAAGCAAGTTTGGTTCATAACTTTAATTGTGTCAGTCACTTGTACTGAAGTTTTCCCTCTTGTCTTGCTGGTCTAGAAGCCTTTTTATGGAACAAGGAGTTAGGAATCTACTCCCACAGGTTTTTATTTAATGGCTTTTCCTGCAGTGGGGGAGGAGGGAACATTTCTTGCCTCCTTACCTAAATGGGGTACACCTTCTCTGGTCTATTATCCCTGGAACACAATTCCTACTCCCCCTGCAAAAAAACACTACTCCTTCAGGAATTCGGGAAGCCAGGATGCTGGCATCATCTTTACAATGAAATGCAAGTTTCCCATTTAAGGCAAATACTTCATTGCAAAAGGTAGGAAGGAATAGGGTGGTACTTGGAAAAGAGAAGTTCCAGCTGGTTAAAATTTAGGTTCCTGATAAAAGTCCAATCCAAGAATTATCCTTGGCTGTGGGCCCAGGCATGTTTATTTGATTCTGAATTGGATGCATTTTCATTCACTTGCAGCTCATGGCTCCCAAGCCCACATCTGGTCTGCCTATCCTGTGGCCATGTCATCCATGTTATAGATGCTCTTGTGTCTGTTACAGAATTCTTGGTTAAAAAATTACTCAGCCCTGGCTGATACATTTTTTAGAGAGACATTTTTATAAGCAGTGCAAAGCTTTCTTCCAGCCTGTTTGCCTAGTTAATTGGAAACTCTTCTGGCCCATGTCCATCTTTCTTGAGCAGCCCTCCCTTCTCTCCCCACCCCCACCCATCCACCCAACCCCAAGCCCCTGCAGTGCCTGGGATATTGTGCTAGTTATTAACTTGGGCATATAGCTCGGTGACCAGGAGACCAGCAGTTACTTTTTCTCCAAGTGACACCCGGGGCCTTCCAGTATCAGAATTGCCTCAGGAGCTTGTTAAAATGCAGATTGAAAGCTAATGGGATCAGAGTGAGAGTGAGGTGGAGCCCAGGAATTGGCATTTTCACAAGTTCTTCTGAGGATACTCGTGCTGTAACCAGGATGAGACCTATTTTTTTTAGAGGACAGGGGTTCCACAATCCAGAGAAGGGGAGAAGATACATTCTGAACATTTAAAATCAGAGTTTGGCTTTAAATTATGTCACTGGCCTTAGAGAGGAGTGTGAAGACTTTCTCAGAGCCCCGACCAACAAAAGGGGTCAGGCTGGATGGGGAGTGTGAGTACTGGGGGAGCGGGGGGGCTAGTTTGGGTGGGTGCCTCTGGCCTGGGACTGATGAGGAGGCCTGGAGTGAAGAGGACTTGACACTTCCCCTGGGTTCCTCCCTAGAACAGCTGGGTTTGTCTGAAAACAGTCTCAGGAAGGAGTAGTACAGGATCCAAATCAGATTCTCGGCAGTTCAAATCTTACAACTTCCCAACAAAGGAAAGAACTGCTAATGCTTTTAAGTATTTTTCATGCTTCATTTGGCCTAAAACATGTTTTTTTTTTTTCTTTTTCTTTTTTTTAAAAGCTTACAAGGCTTTTTCCTCCTCTGTCCCTGAACTTTTTATATACTGTGCCCCAGCAGATGTCTGCTCCTGCTGGAGCTACCCCATGAACAATTTCACCGTCCTCCTTCATTCCCCACTGCCTCTTTATTTATTTATTTATGTAGTTATTTTGAGATGGAGTTTCGTTCTGGTGTCCAGGCCAGAGTGCAGTGGCACGATCTCAGCTCACTGCAATCTCTGCCTCCCGGGTTCAAGCGATTCTCCTGCCTCAGCCTCCCGAGTAGTTGGGATTACAGGCGAGTAGTTGGGATTACAGGTGTCTACCACCACACGCAGATTTTTGTACTTTTAGTAGAGACGGGGTTTCACCATGTTGGCCAGGCTGGTCTCGAACTCCTGATCTCAGATGATCTGTCCACCTTGGCCTCCCAAAATGCTGGGATTACAGGCGTGAGCCACCGTGCCTGGCCCCCCCACTGCCTCTTCAGCCTGCTTCTGATGGATGGGTTTTTAGGCTTCTAGAAGCTTGAGCCTCCACCCTTGATTTGTAAGAATGTGGGGTGAGGAGGGGGCTCAGGTATCCCCAGGAGCTTGACAGGTTGAGAGGTGCAGTGGCCTTAGAGCAGACCTCTCTCTTGCCACCCTGCCCTGGTCGCCAGACCTTTTCCATTTCCCATCTGCCCCCAGATTTGGAGAGCTCCTGCCCTCAGTCAGCCGGGGGGCTGTCTGAGCTGGAGCTACAAGCCCCATCTCCAGCCAGCCAGACTTGCCCAGCCAGTGGGAGGCATTGTCCTCCTGGGCAGTGTTTGTCTTGGCTGCTTGGATGTTCTGAATGGGCCTGACACACGATTAGGTGACTGATGGCCTCCGAAACACACTGTCTCCTCCGGGGCCCACAGCCTTTGAAGCTCTTCCCGGTGGGAAGTAAAGAGACTATTTGCTCTATTAAAATGCCTTGGTATTTCCTCTGTTTAACCACAGGCCACTTCCCCTCTGCCACTCTAAACCCGGCAGGGCCACCGGCTGATTGAAAAGACACAAGCCCTCAAGTGATCACATCCTATTGAAACAGATAGTCTTACTGCAGATTAAAGCTAGGGCCAGTCTTGAAGAAACAAATCCAACGGGGGAATCTTTGAGATGGCTCCTTATCTTGCTCAGAATGTAGTCTGTTGAACAGAATTCACACTTGAAGTCCTGAATGCATAAATGTAAATGTGTCTTTTTTTTTTTTTTTAAAGGAGAGATATCGACATTGTCAATTAAGTCAGTGTGTGTTTTATCTATATATGGCAGATTAAAGCAATCCAATCAAGAATTTCTCATTGTGTGAGTTGGAAACCCTTTGGTGTCTGGGAAGGGCATGATGTCTGTTCATAGAAAACCACACCCTGCTGCTTTCTCTATTTGCAGATTCTATCTGTTCAGTCATATGCTGAGAAGTCCAAGTAAGAAAGAAGTCTGTAGCTTAAATAATACCAAGAATATCTCTGGGGAGATTCCTTCATCCTTTCCCAAACAATATATTAAAAGAAGGCTTTTAATTAATAACACCAGGCAGGAAACTAAAAATTGAACAACTTAAAAAATTACCTACATAACAAAAACTCCATTTGTACCCTATTTTTGTGAAGTGGCCTAAAAAAGGAATAGCTATTTCTACTAGAGACTGTTAACATTGATGTTTGCAACTCCATTGTTCAAGTATCCATGATAAAAATGGATTCCCTTTTCTTTGGTTCCTTGTTTGGAAATGTTGGGGGAAGGTGGATGTAGCTAATTAAGGCTACAACATTTAAAGGGGGGATTTAATAGGTACCAGCTGTCCTCAACAAATCACTGGGTGGACGACAAAATAAAGATGTGATGTGAACACACATGTAATTCTCTTCTAAAACGGAAATGGGCTCATAAATTTTCTGATTTAATAGTGTAAATGAAAACTACCTCTACTGTGCTTATTTAAGAAGCATTTGTTTTATGGTAAAAGTAATGCTAAAATGTCTTATTTGCATATGGCTGGCACCTTAAGACTTGAAAGGGCAGTAGATGGCAAGTATTATTGGAAGCTTAGTAAATTGTAATTTTATTGTACCTTTCTTCATTACAAACCTGATCTAATAGACATTAATCATGAGGCTTTTCATTAAAACTACTGCATGGTAGGGAAGCATGCTTGAACGTACCAGAAAAGCCATATAAAATTCAAGTATCAACTTTGAAAAGGGGATGGAAATTGGTAGCGTTAATTAAAATGTTTGGATGGATATTTACATTTCACACATTAAATGAATACTTCATATGAATCCTTTTGAAATCATGAGGGATTAGGCCTTAAATACAACTTTTTTTCAGATGTAAAAAGTACTTTATTGCCTTCAAAACTAGGAGTTTTTCTGAGTGTTCTCTTTGGTCAGTTTTGTAGATCTTTTCCCCCCATTGAATAGTAACCCTTTAAAAAATCCTGGCAGTGTCCCCAGACTTCTGTGCTGCAATGGACTGTTTTACTCGAGAGTGGGAGGGTTAATGGGATGATGGGAGGGCTTCCTTGGAATGAAGAGGTGTGTTTTCCTGAGATAGGCCATATGGTTTAGAAATCCTTTCCCTGTGATTTTATTCTGTCCGGGTGATTTCTGGTTTCTTCTCTCCCAAAACGGCCCCCTTTTATCTGAGGAAAATGTAGTGCAGTACAGACCAAATGTAGCAGCAGTCCGCCGCCTGAGCATGGTCCCTGTTGAGTGACGGTTTATGGCCCCTTCCTCTGGAGTGTGCACATTTGCTCTGGGTGGAGCACAGGCACTCACACGGTTAGGATTTATTGTAACTGCTCAGCATCTGAAGCTCAAAAAGACTTATTTGGAGTGAGGAGGCAGGAGACACTTTTTTGAGCAGCCACTCTGTGTTAAGTTGTGGGACCAGTCCCCCATCCACAGTGGCTGCCTGTCTGGGCCAGGAGAAAGACAAAGGAGTAGGGGCCTGGATAACAGGGAAATTCAGGAAGGATTCTGGGGCCACAGTACCAAGCCCTCCCCGTCCTCTCTCCACATTTCCCTGCTCATTCCAGAGAAACATGAACGGGCTTCTGCTGCTCCTCAGCCTAGAACTGCCTCTGTGAAAAGCAGTTTGTTGACATTCAACTGCCTGAGGCCCTGCTTGAGGCCATCTTAGAACTCTGGCTTTTTAGCCCATGTCTCAGTTGGTTCCCAGTAACTCTGGCTTCTTGCTCTGCCTCAGTTTCCCCTGCTTTGGAGGAGGCCCCCTTTTCTCTGTGAGGCTTCTCCATACCACTCCCTAGCTTTTCCTTGTGCCACAAAGCCTGGCCGACCCCATCATCCCTCCGGATTTCGTGAGAACGTGACCAAACATTGCAGTGATGCATTGAGGAACAAACAAATTTGATGTGTCTATAAAGAAGAAATTGAATTTCAGTGGTTCGTGGGAGGCTTAGATGAAGAAGACAGGTCTTACCAAAGGGACTTTGAGCAGGGCCTGACCAGTGAGTGGACCCGGGCGCTGGGGGAACAGTTTGGGCAGAAAGTAAGATTTGGGCAAAGCTGGAGAAGGGGGCTCATTGGTGGGGGGGATGCTAAGGTTGAAGATGTAGGTAATAGATAACAGGGCACCTTGAAGTCTGCCTGTGTGTGTTCTGTCAGGAGTGGTGAGGCTTGGAAGATTTCTCCAACAGGTGAACAGTTTGATAAGAGGGACACTCAGTGGCCATTCATTGAGTGAATATTGGTGCATTCTGCGTGTTAGGTCTGATTTCTAGAGCTTAGATTTTATTTTATTTCCAGAGACAGGGTCTCTGCCGCCCAGGCTGGAGTGCAGCAGTGGCGTGATCATAGCTTATTGCAGTCTTGAACTCCTGGGCTTAGGCAATTGTCCTCCCTTGGCTTCCTGAGTAGCTAGGACTACACGCACATGCCACCAAGCCTGGCTAATTTTTTACACTTTTTGTAGCGATGGGGTTTTATTATGTTGCCCAGGCTGGTCTTGAATTCCTGGCCTCAAGCAATCTGCCCACCTGGGTTTACAGGCATGAGCCACCATGCCTGGCCAGAGCTTAGATTTTAGTAGGGGAGACAAACAGGATAATGAAATATCAGACCTGACCATGCTGTTTACAATAGCAACTTGCTGCTCACTCTGTCCTCTTTTCTTCGCTTTTTCTTTGCAGAAGTTTTCACCATGGGACATACATAGTATTTTCTTTGTCCATCCTTTTTCCCCATTGCAGTGTCAGCTCCATGTGGGTGGGGCCTTTACCTATTTTGTTCCCTTCTGCATCACGAGAACAGTGCCTGGCACATAGCAGGTTCTCTATACGTGTTTCTTGAATGACTAAGCACTCTATGGGAAATTAAAATGAGGCAATAAAAGCAATGGGTTTTTGCAAGTAGACACTCTCCAATGGCCTCTCTGAGAAGGTGACATGTCAGTCAAGCAACTATAATAAAAGTTCCTCTGGGCAGGGAGTGGTGGCTCACGCCTGTAATCCCAGCATTTTGGGAGGCCAAGGCAGGCGGATGACCTGAGGTCAGGAGTTCGAGACCAGCCTGGCCAACATGGTGAAACCCCGTCTCTATTAAAAACACATAAATTAGCTGGGTATGGTGATGTGCACCTGTAGTCCTAGCTACTCAGGAGACTGAGGCTGGAGAATCACTTGAACCCAGGAGGTGGAGGTTGCAGTGAGCCGAGATGGTGCCATTGTACTCCAGCCTGGGCAACACAGCAAGACTCCATCTAAAAAAAAAAAAAAAAATTTCCTCCGAAATCGTTTTCTTAACATTGGCTAATCATGTGGCAGCTAGTGCTGAGAGTAGCATAAAAAATATGCTTTATTTATTCATTCACACCACAGTTATTGGCACTCCTGCCAGGGGCCACATACTGGTTAGAGGCTGGGCTTCAAGCCAGGTTCCCATTCATGACAGGGAGAGTGTGGGCTGGTGTTGTGTGGGAGCCACACCTGGCTGTGTCTGTTGCTTGAGGGGGTTGCTTGGACTGTCCGCTTTACCCTGCACTGTGGATGAGAAAAATGTGAAAAGTTACTGCTAAGCCCCGACTAAACATCCTGATTTTGGACTTTCTGAAACGATGTGAACGGAACAAATCTCACTCTCTGGCAGCAGCCCTCAGTTTGTATGAAACTTTGTCTTTTTCACAGGGGTGCAGGTCTCGTTTTTTGTTTGCTTCTTTCCCCTCTGGTGGTGAATGCATTTCATTTTCTGAAGCCACTTGAAGGTCTGTCCATAATCAGAGGTGCTCTTTGCCTTCTTTCCGGGGCTGCGGATTTGCTGGCCAGCTGTGGAAATGAGTTTTTGCCCGGCTTTGATTTTCATGCCTTGCCTCCCTGTGGGAGGAACTAGATATTTCTGATCTTACCTCTGCTCATATTCAGATCCAGCCAAGCAATCAGTGACTTCCCGGGCTTTTTTGTGGGAGACTGTGGGAAAAGTCCTGGTTGGCTGGCTATGAATTAATGAAATCCTTAGAAGGCTTCACTAAAGATAGCTCCTGTGGCTTACAAAAAAAATGGCATTGCCTTTTTAATTTGAGAAGGAGGTCATGGAGTTTTACCAAAATTAAGCAGAAAAAATGTAACATCTGGTTGTGCTGGTGGAAGACTGCTTCAGGGCCTCTGGAGCTATGAGTTCCCAGTGCTGGCATGCCCAAGGTGACTGTCACTGGCCTCTATAGTGCTGCTGTGGATAGGCCACCTCTCATTGTTCTCCTCCCTTGGTTTTGAAGTCATTGAGAGACAAATTCTACCTCCCACATCTTTTCACTTGAACACATTTCCCATCTACTGAGCTTGCTTCTTTTACTTAGAGTCATACATTTTAAAAAGTACAGAGTTTCGAGTTGGTCAAGACTAGTGTAATCATTGCTTTTCTCTCATTAAAAAAGGATGGGAGTGGATAATGGGGGAGAATTTGGGCAGCAGACCAGGGAACTTTTAAAGAGTACTAAAAAGTTTTTAAATTAGTAAGAATTCTGGTAAGAGGAGAATGGTAAATTGCTGGAGAAGAGTTTTAGGGAAAGGCATACAGGAGATTTTAAGTGGATCTATGACGTGTGTGTGTGTGTGTGTTTGTGTGTGTGTGTGTATATATATATATATATAAATAAAATTTTTTTTTTTTTTTGAGACAAGGTCTCATTCTGTCACCCAGGCTGGAGTGCAGTCATGCAATTATAGCTCACTGCAGCCTTGAACTCCTGGGCTCCAGCAATCATCCAGGCCCAGTCTCCTGAGTAGCTGGGACCACAGGCTTGTGCTGCCAAGCTTGGCTATTTTTTTACAATTTTTGTGTTAAGACGGAGTCTCACTGTGTTACTCAGGCTAATCTCGAGCTCCTGGCCTCAAGCCGTCCTCCTGCCTTGGCCTCCCAAAGTGCTGGGATTACAAACATGAGCCACCATGCCCTGCTTAGGGCATACATTTTCTGAAACGATACAGGAAGATGAAGTTGTTGCCATCCCAACCCCCCAAGCAGGCAGCTAGTCACCTGTACAAAATACAGGTATAGATAATGTATAAAATGTATATATAAATGTATATAGTGTGTAAAATGTATATATGTGATGTATAAAATACAGTCACCTGTATATTAGAGTCCCTTAAAGCCCCACATGGGGATTCCCCATTGTTGTGCTCTTTCTCCCATCCTTTGTATTCTGAAAATTTTCAAACCTGTAGAAGAATTGAAATAACAGTAAAATGAACACCCATTTCCCCTTTGTCTAGAGTTACCAGTTCGTAACGTTTTGCTACACTTACCTCACTTGTCCTTTTAATGTCATTCATAATTTCTTTCTGCATCACATTCTAGGGGGCAGACAAGGGTCACTCATTGCTTTTTGATGTCCTGTCTCTTTAGCCTCCTTTAATACAGAACAGTTCCTCTACCTATTTTTTGGTCCTTTATAGCCTACACATTCTGAAGAGTCAAGGCCACTTGTGTACACAATTTGGATTTTTTAATGTTTCCTTACGAATAGGGTCAAATATTTTGACAAGACCCCTCTAAAGGTGATATTGTGACTTTGTTGGATTTTAGGTATCAACTGGTAACAAATATGGATGCAGTTTTAGCAATAAGAAAAATTTGTTTTTTCTGTGTGCAATTGTTGTATTCAGAGATCTATGCTAATGATAGTACCCAGTTTAGTCTAGTGTTGTCTTTTTAAAAATGCAGTGTTTCACATTAAGCCTTCCCTTTTACTTTATTGAGAGTCTAAGGAAAGTGCAGGATGTCATTTGTGCTATCCTGTAATAAACTCTTTCCTTAAAGATTATTTAAAACCAACCACGCTCTCTCAAAATTAGGAGTGCTGTTTCTCAAGAATGCTCAAGGCTTTTGCTATTCACATGGGCTTGTTGCAGTTATAGATGTGTCGCCCTCAGAGACTGGGAATGAGTTCCTATTAAAGACCACTGTTTGGCCGGGGCAGGTTTACGGTTGACTGCTTCCTCACACCAAAATTCAGCTATTTCTTTCCTTTGTGCTAAAAAAAATTGAACTTTATTTCCAGTAAAGGCTACTTTACTCAAAGCATATCCTCTAAGTTAGTTTCTAGCCTTTTAATCCTGTGCATGTTACCTACATTATTTTATTAGAGTCCCTTACAGACAGTTTCATTAGTTTAACTTGAATTACTATCTTCTACCTAATTACATGGCTTTTCTTTCTTTCATTTTACTCCACTCCAGATTTAAGGGCCAAGATATGTAAAGTTAATATTGGTCATTTTTCAGAGTAAGTTAAAATGTCAAAAAGTGACAAGTTGTTATTCTTACAGGGTACCAGGGAAACAACAGAGACAAAACCTCCATCTTTTATTCATAAGTCCAGAGAGACTACGAGGGCGCAGGCAGGCCTGTGTGCCCGGCGTTTGTTCAGCTTTCAGGACTGGGCCTCCTCCCCTGCTGGCCATGAAATGTCATGCCGAGATGTAATAGTGGGACATTCAGCATCCAGAGAATGGTCCGCAGAGATTCAACTTTGCTTTTCATTTTCTTTTCTGGCACCGAGTCCACAGTCCCCTCTGTGGCCTGACAGTGAAAGGCCAGAAAGCAGCAATTTAGATGCTGGCAGAAATGGTGTGCAGCCTCTGCCCAGCGGGCCGGAGCTCCTAGGCTGGAATGCATGCTGGACACAAAGGTCGGGTGAGGGTATGCTTTGGTGGGAGGCAGGGGGCAGCTTGCCTTTGCTTGGTCTCGTTTGCTCTGGTCACAGTTGAGAAAGTTCTCATTTCTATGGCTATGCTACCTTTAGTTTTGTAGAAGAGGGAGTGCAAGGTGCTTTTGATTTCAGAAATTGCTCAGGGTTAACCATTTTTGTGTAGAGGGAGGCACTGGGGCACAGTGCTGAGGCTGCGCAGCTCCCCAGGCTCTGACGTTTCCTTTGGATGAAGAAAACATAGACAGCATTTGCTAAACAAGCCTAGACTTTGATTTAGAGCAGTGGTTTTTGATCGGGGGAATTTGGGGAGTTTCTTTCTTTCTTTCTTTTTTTTTTTTGAGACAGGGTCTCTATCAACCAGTCTTGAGTGCAGTGGCGTGATCACAGCTTACTGCACCCTTAACCTTGATTTGGGGAATTTCTGGAGACATTTTTGGTTGTCACAGCTAGGGTAGGCTGCTACTGGCAGTCAATGAGAAAGGCTCAGGGATGCTGCTAAACATCCTGAAATGCACAAGTCAGCCCTCCATGACAAAGAATTACCTGGCCCAAAATGTAGATAGCGCTGAGACTGAGAAACCCTGATTTAGGGGTCCCATCTTAGTATTTTGATTTCTCAGCCCTCTTAGCCTCATAACACTTTTCAGCTTCCTATCTGTTTAACAGAAGCTGCTGGTTCTATAAATCTGCACTCAGGATGAATTTCCATGAAACTCTCCAAGACATATGATTAAACTATTGTGGTGCTCCTTGAAGATATGCCCTGAATGCAACTACTATTTTAAATGCAAAAGACAATTTTTTGCCATAATTTGATCAAAGTAGCATAACCTGTGCCTCTGTTTTTGTTAGTCACTGATGGTCTGTGGATAACATTACATTTTTTCAGCATGAAACCCAACACTTCAAATCCCTAAAGCAGTCTCAAATTTATGGTTAATAAAAGCATTTATTGTACTGGATGTCATCTGTTATATCACTCTGGGGCTAGAAACTGGCAAGCAGTGGACAGGAAATATTTTCGTTTCAAATCGCTTCAATCTTATGGTCTAGGGGCAAAAGTGTCTGATTTCAGGAAAGCCGCAGTGAATAGCATAGTAATGAATGCATTTTTAGTTGATTAAGCAGGCATTCTCTCCCTTTCAAACAATCTTCCCTCTTTGGCTTGGAGGGGCTAAATAAACATGTGATATTAAATGATAGCATTTCTTGTGTTGGCCGTGCCTTTTCTTTGATCATCTTAAACTTTTCAAAGTGTTTTCCAGGAATCCTCAGCATAGCAGGAGCAAGCCAGAAGAGAATGGCTAAACTTAAGTTTTGTCCCCCTTCGTAATTGTTTACTTTCTGAGCGGAGGAGGTTTTCTGAGAAGATGCTGATTCTTCTGAATTCCTCTTTAAAAATGGAATTTGGTACCTCACCCTTGGGGTCATGAATTTAGAAGGAAAAAATATTTTGAGTTTTTGTTTGTTTGTTTTCAAAAAGTCTGCAATTTTATTGTAATTTGAGTCCCGATCTCTCACATCCATCAAGTAAATAGGGTGAGGAGAGTTCCATCCAGAGGAAATCTGGTGAGGCGATGACATATCCAGGACAGTGTACCTTTCGTCCTGGCAGCCCAGTGCCTTTGAACATGTTATCTAAGTCATCACTTCCCAGCAAGCCTCGGAGGTAGACGATTATTTCTGATGTGGTTCCCTTTTTTCCAGATGAGGATTCCATGGCACAAAGAGCCAGGAAGGGATTAAGATGAGAGTCCATGTGACTCAGAGAGGCCTCTCTCCGCCAGAAACCGGAGCTGCAGAGTTCTTACCCTGCCCGTGCCCCCAGCAGTTGGACTTGCCCTGCCTTCCAAGCACCCTGTCTCAGATGGATGGCTGCCATGTGCAACAAAGCAACTAATGGGGGGTGGAAAGAGAGCGAGACTAGACAGCACTTTGGAGATAATTAAATTAAACTCAGATTAGGCAATTACCCCAAAGATTCCCAAACCTGGCCAAACACAGAATCACCTGAGGAGCATTCTTGGCGTGGGGGGAGATTCCGGGCCTCACCCCAGACCTGCTTAAGTGGGATTTCCAGGGGAAGGCCAGGAATCTGAGTTTTTTAAAAAGCTGCCAGATTAGTGATTGCCAGGGTTTTGGAGGGATGGAGGGAGGGCTTGACTACAAAGGGGCAGTACAAGGGAAGTTTTTGGGATGATGGGACTGTTCTGTATACTGATTATAGCGGTGGATACATACATATATATGCATATACCTTGTGGACCTATACACCAAAAACTATCAATTGTACTGTCTGTAAATAAAAATAAATATGCTGACCAGGTGAACCTGAGTTATCTCGGTGTCAGTTGAGGTGGCCTGTGGTGCCTGGTGACAGCTGGGAATAGTTGCCCAGCTGTGAGAGAGTGTCACCTGTTATTGCAGAGGCAGGCGTGGGCAGGTGCTGAGCTCTTTAGCCCAGTGCTATCCAACAGAACTTTCTGTGACAAAAAATGTTCTTTCCAGCACTGTTCAATTCAGTAACCATCAACCACTTTTGGCTACTGAGTACCTGAAATGTGGCTGGCACAACTAAGGAACTGAATTTTTATTTTATTTTATTTTATTTATTTATTTTTTGAGATGGAGTCTCGCTCTGTCGCCCAGGATGGAGTGCAGTGGCCGGATCTCAGCTCACTGCAAGCTCCGCCTCCCGGGTTTATGCCATTCTCCTGCCTCAGCCTCCCGAGTAGCTCGGACTACAGGCGCCTGCCACCTCACCTGGCTAGTTTTTTTTTTTGTAGTTTTTAGTAGAGATAGGGTTTCACCGTGTTAGCCAGGATGGTCTCGATCTCCTGACCTCGTGGTCCGCCCGTCTCGGCCTCCCAAAGTGCTGGGATTACAGGCTTGAGCCACCGCGCCCGGCTGAATTTTTAATTTTACTTAAACTTATTTAAATTTAAATCGCCACACGTGGCTAGAGGCTACCCTATTGGACAGCTCACCCTCAAAGGTAGACATGGTGGTATCATGGAGCTTTGGCTCTGTGCAGGATGCACACCGTGGTGCTTTATGCTTGCGGGACAATAGTAAGTCATCCCAAACATAGGGTAAAATGGAAAATTGATAGGACTTACCAATATGGAGTAAGTACAGAGAAGAGGAAACCTTGGGATGAAGACTGACCTGAGATCTGCCCAGGCAGAGGACAATCCTGCCGAGTGAAGGAGTCTGCTTTTTTTTTTTTTTTTTTTTTGAGATGGAATTTTGCTCTTATCCTCCAGGCTGGAGTGTAATGGCACGATTTCAGCTCACTTCAACTTCTGCCTCCTGGGTTCAAGCGATTCTCCTGCCTCAGCCTCCCAAGTAGCTGGGATGACGGACAAGTGCCACCACGCCCAGCTAATTTTTGTATTTTTAGTAGAGGCGGGGTTTCACCATGTTGGCCAGGCTGGTCTCTAACTCCTGACCTCAGATGATCCACCCGCCTTGGCCTCACAAAGTGCTAGGACTACAGGCGTGAGCCACCATGCCTGGCCAGGAATCTGCTTTTTCTTTTCCAAAGATAGCACCATCTTTGGCCCACTTCTTTCCCCAACCTTTCAACCTTGTTCATTTTAAAAGGTGCAGAGGTTAGTTGGGATGCTCTTGAATTATGCTCCCATTGTTCTGCAGTGATAGGATATACAGAAAGCCATCCGAGGGGCCAGGTGAGCCCAGTGCAAAGGGTGTTCTGGGCTTCACTGGGCCCACCTGCCTCCCTAGACAGAGTGTGATGAAGAACCTGTGTGAGCATATTGTATTCCTTTTTGGGGAAGGAGGGCATATAAAAAAGGCAATTAGGCATAAACTTCCTGCTTTATGCTTTGAGCATATGACCTTTACCTTGGCTTGTGTTCAGACGCTCCTAAACCGACCTCCTCTACCCCCATTGATTTATGTTATCTTAGTGTTACTTTTCCAAATGTGTTATAAAAGAATGAGATTCAGGGAGTGTGGACTTTTATTAGTACAAACCAAATGGTGGCAGAAAGAATGTTCCAATTTGTAAACGTATGTGTTCTTAAATAAATTTGCTAAATGGGTAACAAAAAATTTTGTGAGCTATGGGCTTATAACTGG
This sequence comes from Rhinopithecus roxellana, assembly GCF_007565055.1. Taxonomy (NCBI): domain Eukaryota; kingdom Metazoa; phylum Chordata; class Mammalia; order Primates; family Cercopithecidae; genus Rhinopithecus; species Rhinopithecus roxellana. Next base: position 79,021,121 of record NC_044549.1, on the reverse strand, counting down.
AGGTTTTGTTAATCTGATTTAAAAATAGGGCTGCCTTGAAAGCGTAAAAGTGGGGAGGTGGCTTTAAAATTAGTGGGTCTTCTTTTCTTTTTTCTTTCTTTTTGTTTTTTTTGAGATAGAGTCTCACTCTGTTGCCCAGGCTGGAGTGCAGTAGTGCCATCTTGGCTCACCGCAACCTCCGCCTTCCAGGTTCACGCAATTCTCCTGCCTCAGCCTCCTTAGTAGCTGAGATTACAGGCGCGTGCCACCACGCCCAGCAAATTTTTGTATTTTTAGTAGAGATGGGATTTCACCATGTTGGTCAGGCTGGTCTCGAACTCCTGACCTAGTGATCTGCACCCTCCCCCCACCCAAACCTCCCAAAGTGCTGGGATTACAGGTATGAGCCACCATGCCTGACATTCTTTATTTTTTATATGAAAACTTGACTTCCTTAGATCAGGAAGAAAACATTCTGGATGGATCATAGCATCTCTAAAGAGAGTTTCCTTGTGTTGCCTTTACAAATTGGTTACTTCAACCTTATAAGAAAAATGAAGTTTACTGAGTATTAAGCTCCATTACATACTGATTCTTCTACCCTTGAACACACAAACAGATGTTGTTGCATAGCTACTATAATCACTGTATGTGTTTTATTTATTTATGGTTATTTTTTACTTATGTTTGTTTTCCAAAGATATTTCCATGTATTGATGTAGTCTACAGACATGTCACTTTTAGTGGCCATATGATATGTTCATGTTGTAAGCTCCCCTCCCCTTTTTGCCAGTCCTCACCCCACATTTGATGAGGCATTTGGGTTGTTTTCAAGTTATTACTGTTACAAAGCTGCTATGAACATCTTCATACAGATGGGTTTCCTGCCCCTCTCCCTTGATGTTTTGGTTTATTTCCTTGGCATTTATTCCCCAAAGTGAAATTACTGGGTCAAAGGATTTGTGGCTCTCATTATATACATGTTTACCAGCTTGTCCTGTATAATGACTGAACCAGTTTACTGGGAAGAATTGTGTTTTGAGAAAAGAATAGGTTTGTTTCACGAATCTTAGCTCCACCATTTGCTACCATTTATTTAGACCTTGGGCAAATTTTTCCTTGAGGCTATTTCTTCATCTGTAAAATGTGTTATTAATAGTTCATCTCCCAGAGTTGTTGGTTGTCTTAGGATGTAAGCAAGATACTGTTTTTAAAACATCCAGCTCTGTGCCTGGCCACATGGTAACTGCTTTAGTGACTGGCTGCAGTCTTTTTATCAGCAGTATACATGTACTCATTCTTCTCCATCCTAATAATATTGATGTTTATCGGCCGGGTGGGTCAAGCCTATGATCCCATCACTTTGGGAGGCCAAGGTGGACGAATCACCTGAGGTCAGGAGTTTGAGACCAGCTTGACCAATGTGGTGAAACCCTGTCTCTACTAAAAATACACACACACAAAAAAAGAAAAATTAGCCAGGCATGGTGGGCAGGCACCTGTAATGCCAGCTGCTCAGGAAGCTGAGGCAGGATAATTGCTTGAACCCAGGAGGCATAGGTTACAGGGAGTCAAGATTGCGCCATTGCACTCCAGTCTGTGCAACAGAGACTCCATCTCAAAAAAAAAAACCTCTCTCACACACACGAAATATTGTTTATATATTTTTTTCTTTCTTTCTTTCTTTCTTTCTTTTTTTGAGATGGCGTCTCACTCTGTTGCCCAGGCTGGAGTGCAATGGCATAATCTTGGCTCACTGCAACCTCCGCCTCCTGGGTTCAAGCGATTCTCCTGCTTCAGCCTCCCGAGCAGCTGGGATTATAGGCATGCACCATCACGCTCAGCTAATTTTGTATTTTTAGTAGAGATGGGGTTTCTCCATGTTGATCAGGCTGGTCTCGAACTCCAAACCGCAGGTGATCTGCCTTTCTTGGCCTTCCAAAGTGCTGGGATTATAGGCATGAGCCACCACACCCAGCCCCATTTATAATTTTTCTTTGCCTTTGTTATTTTGGTGATGGCTTATACTTGTTTGATTTTGGATTTATTAGAGAAGGACTAAATCTTTCATCTGGTGATTTACCTTCTAAGTATGTTTTAGTGCCTTTAAGTCTAGTAATATTAAAGTTGGTGTGGGAGAAATATTGCTTAGTAGAGAGTGTTCAGGAAGATGTTTTAAGTGAATAAATAAGAATTTAAAATAATTATTGATTTGTAAGTCTAAGAATTGATTAGTGAGTCTTCCTGACTTACCAGCATATTATGAAAATAATTGAATCTGAATATTATCATGGAAATTCTATTTGTACTGCCAATTTGGTCAGCAAACCTTTGTTCCTTTGTGTGTATGTGTGTGTGTGTGCGCATGTGTGTGTGTGAGAGAGTAGGTGTGTGTGTGCGCACTTGCATGAGAGAGTATGTGTGTGTGTGTGTGCACGTGTACTTTCCCCAAAGCTTTTGGATTGATCACACATTACCCATAAAGAAAATATATATTAACTGTGTTTTATTGGAGTTTTTAAAAAATCCTGATCTTGGGCTAGAAACCACCCTGGTTAGGCTGTCACATTGAGGTCACTGCGATGTGTGTGATGAGAGCATCTCAGGCTGACTGCTTGTGACTATGGACAGGGCAGGTGACCCATATGACTGTCAGTTTCCTTACTACCTGTAAAATGGGACAGTTAGACTAGAATTATTAAGATTTTAACTATTACTTTGATTGAGGTGATATGAACCTTTAATTCGGAGGGTGTAATTGTCCTGTCCTACCCACTCCGTGTCCTTATTGAGTTGCCCACCTCTTTTGCCACCTAGACTCTTGCCCCTTGCACCTGGGTGTCTGTTTTTCATCTCATTTGGGAAATAACACCCAACCGATGGCCATTGTTGCAGACCTTTCTCTAATACAAGAAAAGCATTTGTCCTACATATAGTTTTTATTTTTTAAATTGAGACACAGCTTTATTTTTGCAAAATGTGGCCTGTCGGCTCTGCGGGTCACTTTTGATGAGCCTGTGTTGCTTGCATACATGGAGGGTGCCCACGTCTCCACCTGCCTCCATCCTTCACATTTCATGTGTGCTCACCTAGCTCGTCCACGTGGCCAAAGACCCGGTGCATCTCCCAATTTTTAACATCAACACTATTTTTAATGATTGATTACAACCCATTTAGTCTTCTGGGCCAGGAGCTTTTAGGGCCCAATCAATCACTGAATCCATAAACAAGGGGACGGCCTCAGACTCCCTGGGAGCTTTGAATCACACTGGGGTGTTGACAGTCCCAGAGGCCTTTCTGTCAGCCACTGTCTGGGTTGGAGAGGATTTGGATACTGTGCTAGGTGTTGGCGAGGGTGGAAGAAAGGCAGCCAAAGATATAGAAATCGTTTGTTTGACAGTTGATCTGCATATGGGTAATTGCAGAACTGAGTCGTTGATTTTTTGCCCTCTTTACTCCCATTTACACCAAGCTGTCTTCTTCAGAATAGTGATACACACATACACACACCTACACCTTCCTTACCTGTTTTTAAAATGACTCCTTCCTGGGAACCCCAACATGAAGCAGATAAGAGTTCAGCAGCTCTATTTGAAGGCAGCGGGGAGAAGGACCCTGGCTGAGCCCTGCTCCACCCACAGGTCCTTGCCCCTCACTCAGGCATTGCTATTCTGTGGGTTTCCCTCTCAGTCCAAGAACACTTATCCTGAGTGATTGTCTACCTGCCCTGGTTGAAGTGGCATTGCTTTAGCAAGTCCTCTGGGAAGATCCCTGGATATGATAAGAACATTTTGGGAAATGTAAAAGCAATTACTTCCCCTCCACAAGGGTGAGTCTGGGACTACCCTTAATACACCAGAGTGAAGATCCTGGACTTAAGAGTACATGGGTGGGTGGACTTAAAGGGACCATGGAGACAGAGAAGAGAAAAGCAGAGATAAACTTTAAGAAATAAGGTTATGGCTTGCACTGGCATCCTGTTGTGGGCAGGAGAGGAGCCAAGAATGCCTGATAGGCTGTCAGGAAGATGGACACCTCTACAAGGTCTGTGACACAAGCCAGAGGAGGAAGAGATGGTGAGCAGCTAGGGAAGAGGTCACTCATTCAGAGACCAAAAGGGCAACCGTGTGTGATAACAGGCCCTAGAGCATAAGGGCACCAACAAGGCTGAAATGCTGATGAAATGCCTTATCTCCAGGGGTCACACCCTCTGGAAGCACACTGAGCTTAGACAGGAGTGATGACAAGTTGTTTTGGGAAGGGACTGTGGTTGAAACCAGCGCCTCTACCTGCAGCAGTGGCAGAGCAAAGGATGTCTTAATCCTCTGCAGAAAGGACTGAGATGTGCATGTTATGTGCAGCTCATACCTCTGAATATCCTCACCTCAAATAAAGCTTGCTTGTGAACACCTTCTAAGAGTCTTTATCCAACACCCCATGATTTGGCAGTTCCTCTTCTGTGGCTTATACCTCGTGGTCCTCTGCCAGCAGAAAGCTGGACCCGCTGGTCAATCCTTTATGCTTGCAGGAGCCTTTGAGGTTCTCCCCAATGCTGGTCACTCATTGCATGAATGTTCATATCCTTAGGTGGCACACTGCTGCTATGAGGACAGGAGGAAAGGAAGGGAAGAAGAGGGGCTCTCTTCCTTGGAGTCCACTCATTACTAGGGGCTCTTTGCCCTCATTCTGCCCTGGGCTGATTGAAGCTTCAGCCACCTTTGCATAAAGCTTTTGGCTCCTGGTGAGAACATCTTGAAATGGGCCTAATATCTGTGGAAATTGATAAAGGAGACCAGTGGCGTGGACTGTTTCCATGATTCTGATGTGCCTCTTGCCCCTGTAGGTACAGAAATATTTAACTCCAGATAATTGACTCGAGTTGTAACGCTGTGTTCTAATTTGGAAACATGAAGCTGGCCACTTCCAGAAGGTGACCCTCTCGCCTAGTCTTCACTCAGAAAACCCAGGTGTGTCTCTTCCACCTGAATGTCACTGCCCTAGGCACATGGCACTCGTCTTCCTAGGGCCTGGCCTGGACTCTGCACATCCTGGGAGTTCTATGAAGAAGGGCAGGATTACCCTATTGAGTGCAGATATTCCTCTCACTCACGGTGAGGGCTTTGGGTTAAAGTGGTTTATGTGGGGCCAGCATTTTTGGGTACATATGAAGCCTAGGGGATTTGTGACTTAGCAGATTTGTGTGTAAGCACAGCTTCCCAGCCTCCTGCCTACTTCTGATAGTGGTACTGGCAGCCTTCAAGGACTGAGGCTGTAGACCCTGGAGATGTTCCTCGCACTCTAGGGAGGCAGTAGCAGGGCACCTTCAGGACTGGCTCCTCTGAGGGAGTCCCTGTTTTTACTTCATCACTGATGAGAATGATGTAGCCTTTGTGGAGATTGTCAAGGTAGAGTGGAGATAGGTCCCTCCAGCACTGAGACAGTTTTGTGCCTGTGCAAACAAAACACTTCAAAAAGGATACTGCCCCTGCCTCCATCCTGGTGTAAGGTGGCAGAAGGAAGCAGTGGCTGACAGCAGAGTTAAACACACTTTAAGGTAGGTCAAATTTTTGACATACCGTTTTCCTCTGCCGTACCAGCAGCTGCTCTCTACTTTGAAAGGGGGCTTAGCTCCTCATATAAACTTTGGTTTGTGATAATGTAAACTATTATTAGGATTATCTTTTTATTCATAATATATGCCTGATTCTCTGTCTATTTATGCTCCGTTTGAAATACTCATTTACCTTCAATACTCAGTGCCAGCATCAGCCCCTCTGAAAATGAAGGGAAACTTTATAACAGACTATTTAAATCTCTCTGTGGTTAAAAAGGACTCTGGGAATGAAGTCATTGGGTTGAGGAAGCTTCAAATCTCAGCAAAGCTTCCAGGTTAAAACTGGGATGTGATGTTGACAAAACATTCCAGTTTAAAGTTTTTTTTTTTTTTTTTTTTTTTTTTTTTTAAATGAAGGTTTATCCCCAGGGTGGTTGTTTTCATAAAGAAATGCTTGATTCTCAGTTGAGAACTTTTGGCCTTCAAAGTCTCTTCTTCCCCCCTCACCCCCCCCCCCCCCACACACACACACAACTTTTCATCACCACCTGGTGGAACCATTTGTCACCGAGGATGTTCTGGAAGTTAGAGAAGTTCCTGATGCTCAGGTTGGCGACACCAACACCGCGGTCAGCCAGGCCCTGTCTCCCTGCCAGGAGGCCAGAGTGGAGGAGGTCAGACGGGGCGGTTGGAGGGGGAGGGATGTCACACACTTCTGCCTCAGGTGCTCCTGCGTTGTCAGTGGAGAGCAGGTTAGTGGGTGAGCCAAGAAAAACCAATAACTGTTTCAATTTTTAATAAGATGTCTCTCCTACCCTTTGTTTCTCCCTCCACTTCTCCCCAAAAGAAAGAACAGAGTGAATTTTTAAGCACATCTGGTCACTGTTTTTGTAAAACTTTTACCCTGAATTCCCAGAAGGAATGTATTGGCTCCCATTTTTCCAAGCAAAAACTGAAATGATTCCTTTGTTTATAAGTACTGTGCTTGCGTATTTTAATAAAACAGTAAAGAAAGGAATTGCACTGGTTTGAAAATCTTTAGCTAGGCCAAAGCATTGCCCTTTATGCCTCTCTTGAAGTCTTTGAGAGGTGCTAAAAGTTTATGGTTGGTTATTTTTGGTGTCAGTGGGAAAGGGAGAGTTAGGAAGGCTCCATGTGTCCCTGTTTGAATTTTTTTTTTTCCTGTGGCTATTAGAGCATTCAGGCTATGGGGCAGGGGCTGTTCTTGGTCCTTGTTCCTCTGTTCTGCTTCCTCTACCATGCAGTGCCCTCGTGGTGAAAACCGTGCAGATACAATCAGATAACAGTGTTCCAGATCTGAGAGCCCAAGGGCTGCGGTGGAAGACAGAATCCATCTTTTCCTTATCAGGTAGTGTTTGTTTTTCTCTTACGTGATTCTTCTGTAAGCCTATTGTTGCCAAGAAAATGAGGTTGATCTTTCATTACTACCAATCTTATTAGTATGTTGGCATGATGTTCTAGTATGGGGAGAATAGCAAAAGAAACTTAGAGTGTCAAGCTTTTTTTTTTTTCTCCCAGAAATGTTTATTATAACAAATATTAAATAATAACATTTAGCAGTTTGTGTATACAGATAATGTACAAAAAATTGACCTTCAAAAATTTCTAATCTGAAGTGACAAATAATTAATGTTTAATAATCACTAGTTGTTCTGCTCAGGATTATGTTCAATTGTATATAGTATTTTTAATTCAAAAAATACATTAGAGAACAAAGAGTATTTTAATGTTTATTCCATCCCTCAGAAATGAAAGCTGCTAACATTGCAAAAAATAGCTACATATTCCCTGAAAAATAAGTCTTGAGTGTCAAGCTTTTAGAGATGAAATACAGAGGCATTTGCTATTTTGGGGAACTTGTAAGATGACATGGTTCTGTTCAGACCAGTGGTTATAGAAGTTCTTTTTTATGACCTCAAAAGTTATGTTTTTAAATTAAAGTTATGTTGTCAGGAAAACATCAGTGTAGTGTGGCTAAGTTACGAGGGTTGGCTAGGTGCTGTGGCTCACGTCTGTAATCCCAACACATTGGGAGTCTGAAGGCAGGAGGATTGCTTGAGCCCAGGAGTTTCAGACTAACCAGGGCAACATAGCAAGGCCCCATCTCTACAAAGAGTGAAATTTTAAAAATTAGTCAGGCATGGTGGTACACGCCTGTAGTTCTCCCAGCTCCTTAGAAGGCTGAAGCAGAGCATTGTTTGAGCCCAGGAGTTCAAGGCTGCAGTAAGCCATGATTGTACCACTGTACTCCAGCCTGGGCAACAGAGTGAGACCTTGTCTCCAATTTAAAAATAAAAGTTATGAAGGTCAGTCACAGTTCTGCTACTGCATAATAAATGTTCATTAGTGATAAGCATTGAACCAGTGTAATAGTTACTGTTTCCTAAAATATTACTTTCCCTAGACCTGTTGTGGGTGTCTGGAAATAAACTCTAGAGGTGTAATATTCCCATAGGAGACCTCATCTCAGAGATCAATCACATTTCAGAGATGAACCACACCTCAGCTTTTCCACCCTACTTTTGAGAAAGAAAGTTGTTAGCCATGATGCCAAAACTGACCCACTAAACCTTTCGGGGCTATGGCTGTACATCTGTCAAATGGCAACAAATGCTGAATAATGTCCAAAACAGGATGGTCTGAAAATTAATGCTTGTATTAGTGTCCTCATGCAAACATTCACCATTTTTGTGAGCTTTGAACAAAAATGGTTTGCCTGAATTGAAATCTTAATTCGATAATTTTGAGTCCTACTGATATTGTTCTAGCCAATCTTTTGAACTTTTATTTTTCTTTGAGTTCTGGGAAATTGCCAGTTATTCTAAATGCTAGCTCTTAGACTAGTTGGTTAGGAGTATCTGGTTTAAAAAAATGACCTGATTTAGGGTGCGGTGGCTCATGCCTGTAATCCCAGCACTTTGGGAGGCCGAGGCGGGTGGATCACGAGGTCAGGAGATCAAGACCATCCTGGCTAACATGGTGAAACTCCGTCTCTACTAAAAATAGAAAAAATTAGCCGGGCATGGTGGTGGGTGCCTGTAGTCCCAGCTACTTGGGAGGCTGAGGCAGGAGAATGGCGTGAACCTGAGAGGTGGAGCTTGCAGTGAGCCGAGATTGCGCCACTGCACTCCAGCTGTGGCGACAGAGCAAGACTCCATCTCAAAAAAAAAAAAAAAGACCTGATTTGAAGCTCATAGTTCAGTGTTGGTAGTCTACATTTTCCATGTAGCATTGTTTCAAAAACAGCAAAAAAGGTATATTTTAACAGTGGTTCAAATTGTGAAGTGCTGAGCAGATCTTGGGGAACATCATGACATGGGTTTTCTGTGTTCTTCTCCATAATGTGGGAGATTAGAGGGCTCTCTGGCAGAATTGTGAGCTCTGAGCACAGCCTTGCCTCCAGGGTGCCCGACTCGGTATCTGTACGCAGAAGCCTGACAGTGAACTAGCAGTCTTTTCAGTACCTTTTTCCAGTGCCAGTGGCAGGTTTGTTTTTGTTTTTTTTTTTTTAAGTTTCAAACATATGAAAACATTTGATTTAAGTGGTCCTAATAATATGTTTTCTATTTTTCCTGTAAAACCAGGAGTTGGGTTTGAATGACAGCAGAAAACTCAGGAATTAATATGGAAGAACTATTTTAAATGATCTAGCAATATAATTATTTGCTCAGAGATTTGTATAATCAAAAAGGTTTTCGGCCAGGGGAGGTGGCTCACACCTGTAATCCTAGCACTTTTGGAGGGAGGCTGAGGTAGGTGGATCACCTGAGGTCAGGAGTTCGAGGCCAGCCTGGCCAACATGGTGAAACCCTGTCTCTACTAAAAATACAAAAGTTAACTGGGCATGGTGGCACATGCCTGTACTCCCAGCTACCTGGGAGGCTGAGGCAGGAGAATCACTGGAACCGGGAGGCGGAGGCTGCAGTGAGCTGAGATCATGCCACTGCACTCCAGCCCGGGAGACAGAGCAAGACCCCATCTCAAAAAAATAAAAAAAAAAGAAGTTTTCATTGCATGTACCCCACAAATAATATACACTTATGTGTATATATAATATTCACATTCAAATTCACATTCAGTTCAAAATTACACAAAAATTCAAAATAAAAAATTTAAACAAAGGAAAAAGTTTAAAAAGCATTTAAAAAGATGGTTTTCATGTTGAAAACATCCTTCTTGACATTCTTTTACTTGTAGCCTGTTTAATATTCTTTATTTTAAGTATATTTCATTTTCCTACCTTGCCAACCTCACTTTTTCAATCTTCTTTTTCCTCCATATGTGCCCTAACTATGGGTAGTCTCACAAAGCCTAATTCCTGGCTTTTTGTTATTTTTTACACTTTCTGTTAATTTTGTATACCTCTTATGAATTAGCCTATCTGTCCTTAAGGTTCTGTGGCATACCTTCATACATGACTTCCTGCTTTTTAATCCTTGATTTCTCCCCTCCCCCCAAAATATATGATATTGTAAAAAGATAGTAGGCACCTCATTTTCACTGTTTTTCTGCAGCCTACTTTTTAAAAAAAGACCCTCTTTCCCCAGAGGGAAAAAAAGTTCTCTCTTTTTTTTTTTTTGAGATGGAGTTTTGCTCCTGTTGCCCAGGCTGTAGTGCAGTGGCGCGATCTTGGCTTACTGCAACCTCTGCCTCCCGGGTTCAAGTTATTCTCCTGCCTCAGCCTCCTGAGTAGCTGTGATTACAGGCATGCGCCACCATGCCCAGCTAACTTTTTGTATTTTTTTAGTAGAGACGGGGTTTCTTCATGTTGTTCAGGCTGGTCTCAAACTCCCAACCTCAGGTGATCCGCCTGCCTCGGCCTCCCAAAGTGCTGGGATTACAGGTGTGAGCCGCCACGCCTGGGCCCCAGTGTTCTCGTTATTACCTTAAAATCACTATCTTCCGACTTCCCCAAATAACAGCCTGAAAGTCACCTTTGAATATTTCAGCATCACCTCTGTATTACATTTGTCACCAAGTCCTGCTATTTTTTCCTTAAAAATGCCTCTCAGACCTGTCCTTTGATCCTCATCAGTACATTGCCGTCCCTGTCATGTTACATATGGACTGCTGCAGTTGCTGACTATCTGGTCTGCCTCACTCCAGTCTTCCACCCTCTAGTCTCTAGTTCTTCCTGCATATGTGGCCCTAACACTGTTCTGTTGTTATCATTCCTTTTCTGGTTCAGTTTCCTTCTTTTTTTTTTTTTTTATTTATTTGTTTGTATTGTTTTTACTTTTTTCTTTATTGTGTTGGAATATACATAACATAAAATTTACCATTTTAACCATTTTAAGTGTACAGTTCGAAGATTTTTAAGTAAATTCACAATGTTTTGCAACCATCACCACCATCCACCTGTAGAACTTTTTCACCTTCCTAAATGGAAATTCCATGCCCATTAAAAAATAACTCCCCATTTTCCTCTCCCCACAGCCCCTGGCTATCTCTATTCATGTCTCTATGAATTTGACTGCTCTAAATACCTCATATAAATATAGTCATACAGTATTGTCCTTTTTGTCCTTTTGTGCCAATGTCACATTTTTAAAGATTGTTTTTAGTGGTCTTGATCTGTAGGGAAGTTGATGAAGATTTGGTAAAAGCTAACAAAGGGCCTTTGCTTTGAGTCTTCTTACCTCTTTAGTATTTAGTGAGCGCTGTCTGGAAGCATGACACTGGTTTATTCTGAGTACAGACAGGAAAGTTAAGGTGTATAAGAGCAACCGGGGAAGGTTAGAGACTCCCAACTTAGGCCTCTGTGGCACTAACCTAACACCAAAAGTTTTTTTGTCATGGAGGGAAGAGAAGTGAAAACTGGAAGTGGCTGGTGACCAGGACTCACCTTCCTCCTTCTTAAATACCTTCCATCTGTATTAGGGGCAGGGAATCAATTTCCATCTTAAAATGGATATGTATTTTGAGACCCCAGCTCCAGTCTTCTGTTTTGTGTCACTTCTGCTCTCCAGGCCGTGGGGTTTGACTCATCCCATCTGTTCAATTCTTGGGTCCTTTGGATTCATCCTTTGAAGTTGCTGTTTCATTGCCTCTTTCTTCTTCCTTATCTCCCTACCTACCCCATTGCCACCTTGGCCTGTATCAGAGACCTTTTCCCTGTGCTTCTGTCTGCCAAATCTAGGCTTGTGCTCACATCTCTAAGGACCACTGTATTTGGATCTTGCCTGTCTCCAAGATGTACCACATGCAAAGCTGAACCCACTTGGCCATTTCAGCCCTATGGTGCCCATCTTTTCAGGCCATTTGGGGGTGTCTAACACAGAAGCAATGAGGGCATGTTGGTCACTTCCAGGGATGTGGCAAGTGTTTATTCTGATGACCAGAAAGGCTCTATGTCATCCCTGAGAAACAGCAACCATTTCTAGAATGCTTACCATGTGTTGGGCACTGGGTTGTACAGTTGGTAGCACAAGCTTCTGGGTCTGCATTTGCTTGAAAGAATCTTCCTTCCCCTCCCCAATCCCAAAGCTTGACATGCCTCCTCTGAAGACGCTTCTCTGGCTAGCCTTCCTCTGTTCAACTACCCCTTCTCTGAAATCTTATTACACATAGAGCTCAGTGGCATAACTTAGCCCATTCATTCTAGGCAGCGTAACCTTATCTACTGTAGTTTTGTGTCTTTTAGCTTTGTTTTCCAAAACTAATTGTAAACACCTAGAGGCAGGGGTCTGGTTTAGCCTTACTCTCACTCAAAATGGCTTTCCCAAGTGCAAAAGCATATTTCGAGCTCTTGAGACATCTGGTTGATAAATCCTGGGGCATTTGCAGAGGTTTTTCATGAATAAATAAGGAGGAGAGAATGTCAGGGTATAGTTAAATATTGCTTTTAGATCAGCTAAGTGTTTTTTTAGTTTTTTTTTTTGGGCAGGATGGGGGCGCGGGAGGGGTAGACAGAGCTTTGCTCTGTTGCCCAGGCTGGAGTGCGGTGGTGCAGTCACTGCATCCTCAACCTCCTGGGCTCAAGAGATCCTCCTCAGTAGCTGGGACTACAGGCGTGTGCCACCACACCCAGCTAATTGTTTGTATTTTTCATAGAGACGCGTGTGCCACCACACCCAGCTAATTGTTCGTATTTGTCATAGAGACGGGGTCTATGAGATGGAGTCCAGGCTGGTCTTGAATTCCTGGTTTCAAGCATTCCTCCTGCCTTGGCCTCCCAAAATGCTGGGATTACAGGTGGGAGCCACCGTGCCTGACCAGGCTGTTTTTGAGGCAGAGCTCATTCTTTCTTCTTCAACACCTGGGCTACATATGTGTTGTGATTCTAATCACAAAATGGAATTTACCATTTTTTACCAGCAAGTGGTTTTTATCTCCTTAGCTTGGTCTGTAAAATCAAGCCGCCCTGACTCTCTGGAAAGAGTTGGAGGTCTTAGGTTTCCACATGGCTGTAATGTGATTATTTTGCTGGAGAGAGGAAGACATTGTCATCTGCTTCCTGGATTTGCCAGTTTTCCTTTTAATTTTACACAGTTCTGTTATTCACTGGAGAGCAGTCATCTAATCATAAAATCCCCTACATTTATGTAATTTTAAAGAAACATACAGGATAAATTATAGTAATATAGGAGCTTCTTGTGGGCCTTGTCTGCCTTCAGCTGTGGATGTGTTCCCTGAGAATCCACTTGTTTTTGAACACATTCCCCTTCACCTTCAGGTACAGTCTGTGATATGTGTGGTGATCAGTCTTTTTAGATTCACAGTATCTTCTCAGCAACTGGTGCAGAATCCGCATTCTCCTCATCCAAGTTACCTTCCCTGGCATTTGGGCATTGGCTGCACCCTTTCGCTTACCTATGCCCACGTGCATGCCCTTCCAGCGGGCCAAGGTGTTTTCCCGGCATCAAGCCTGGGAATGGACAGTCACAGGTTTGCAGATGATCAACCCATCTTTGATCAGCTTCTGGATCTGCTGATGGGAGTTGGCACTGGCGATTTCATTGGTCTTACTGGGGTCCAACCAGACCTTCTTCTTGCCACAGCAGAAGACACTAGAGGCGAGCCTCTTCTGAAATCTGAGCATACTCATGGCTGTGGCCGCAGCAGCGAAAGCAATGAGCTCCCCGATTCTTAGTCAGAACCTTTGGACCTTGCTTTTTTTTAAAAAAAATTAATCACTGCTTTTAATCTTTTCTGGTTAGCTTCTGTTTCATGCTAACTTCATGACAAAATATTATAGGTTTCTAATTTAATTCACCATATTGCTTTGATTTGGTAAACATTTCTCCATGGGAGGCCTTAATGAAGGGGCAAGACACATTGAGTTCTTCCTGTTGACAGGTGAAGGGACAAGGTTGTGTGTGCTGTTTGCTTGCCTCAGCCCTGTAGGAGAGGAATGGGAACTCACCACCAGGCCCACTTCATCAGGAGTGGAAATATGCTCCTACCTGCTGTTCCATTTGCTGTGTCTGCCTCACAATGGATTTGCTTTATAACTGACCTCTCTATCCCACTCCTTGCCAGAAATCCTTGGAGAGGGAGTGCAGGGAGACCTTAATTCCTGGGAACACCCCACTGCCTTCTTCACCCACAAAAAAACATTTATCAAAATCTAAAATTGACCAAGACATCAATACTTCATTTTTACATCATTCTTTGCCTTCTCAGAATGACATTTTAGCGGTTCAAGGAAATTAAAACAAAGCTGAATACTCCTTGGCAAACATAATTATTTCCTGGCCTAAATGTCACACAATGATTTAATTGGTATGTCATTATGTGTATATGTGTTTGCATGTGTGTGTGTGCTTTAATGGAAATTCCATGTGGTGTCTTTGGGAAATTAGGAAAGAGAGTCTTCTAGATTTATTGCTTATAGTTTAAGAACAGACTGCTGGCTCCCATCCAAATAGTAGGGAGATGTAAAGTTATAGGGATCATTAGTGTTTGAATATATCCTTCCGATTGCCTGCTATTTTAAAATTAGTTTGGCAAAAGGTAAAAGTCAGAACTGACAGTGAAATTTTTTACCCTTTGAAACTTGTAACATTCATCAAAATAAACTTGTGGGGGACTTGGCATCATGTAAGTGATGGTGTCCTTTGCTTTATACCAACATCTTAATTTTGAAGCTGAACGAGTTTTGCTGTGGCTGAAGTAGGAGTCAGAGACATAGATTATTCATTTTGGAAAGCTGGAATTTTGGATTATCCTTCATAGTGGCTCATGCGCAGATATTGTAAAATATGTCCAAAACCTAACTCAGTTTTTTGTGTTGACCACAAATACCATACTCTGCAAAGGCAGTTGAGTAGGAGTGGGAAAATCAGCTGTTTTCTTCATCCAGTGGGTATTATGAGTATTTTCCTCCACACTCAGTGATGAAAAAAAAAAAAAAAGGAATAAGAATTAGCCATATCCTAGTTCACTTATCTTGATTCAGTGCAACTGACTTGGCTGCACACATGACTGTTGTCACCTGTGATCTGAAAAGTGATAGATACCGCTCTCTGGATGGGTTTATGTGCTCAACAGCATAAGTGGTTGCCTTTCATGTTTCTACTTTGTAAAGTTCATGAGTCCCAACATCTTGGACAAAGTGTTCAGTTACTGAGTTGTAACAAATACTGCCTATAAAGGATTACAGTTGGATGGCATTAATCCAAGAACTCTATTTTAAATGGAGATTTTACATCAACCGCTTCCCTCCCCCATTAGAACTTTTTGTTTGTTTGTTTGTTTTTGTTTTGTTTTTGAGATGGAGTCTTACTCTGTCACCCAGGCTGGAGTGCAGTGGTTGCGATCTCGGCTCATTGCAACCTCCGCCTCCTAGGTTCCAACAGTTCTCCTGCCTCAGCCTCCCGAGTAGCTGGGATTACAGGTGGATGCCACCACGCCTGGCTAAATTACTTTTTGTATTTTTAGCCATGTTGGCCAGGCTGGTCTGGAACTCCTCACCTTGTGATCCCCGGCTTCGGCCTCCCAAAGTGCTGGGATTACAAATGTGAGCCACTGCGCCTGGCCCTCGTTTTGTTTTTGAGACAGTGTCTTGCTCTGTCACCCAGTCTGGAGTATGGTGGTGTGATTTCGGATCACTACAGTCTCAACCTCCTTGGCTCAAGCGATCCCCCTGCCTCAGCCTCCCGAGTAGCTGGGACTACAGGTGTGTGGGACTACAGGTGTGTACCACCACGCCTGGCTAATATTTTTGTACTTTTTGTAGAAATGGGTTTCACCATTTTGCCCAGGCTGGTCTTAAACTCCTGGGCTCGAGCAATCCGCTGGCCTCTGCCTCCCAAAATGCTGGGATTACACGTTTGAGCCACTGTGGCTGGCCTGAATTTTGTTTTTAATCACCAAAGTAAAACCACTCTCTATTATTCAACAGACATGGCTTTAAGCTATCAAGCTATTGAGTGGAGCTGGACTGTAAGGCAGGTGAGAGGTCTGGGGGCTTCAGGGGTCCAGAAGCCTCCCGAAAATACCGTGTGCCAATGTGTGTGCACACATGCACCACAGTTCTCCCCCAGATAAAAAGCTACGACTCTTGGTAATGAGGGGTAAATGAGAGCAAAGTGATTTTGGCCTTGGTGGTGATAGTATTGCCAAGAGGGATGATGGTAGGATTGCAGCTATATAGCAACTCACACTCACCCCGTTTTCAGATCTCACCAGTGTTTTTCTGAAGGCCTCAGGATACCATTCAAACCTTCAAAGTCCTTGCATCTTGAGGCCAACTTTGCACTTCAGTCCATGAACACAGGAACAGAGTGCGCCTGTGGTTGATGGGCACTGGGCTGGGTGTGGCACAGCCTGGGACTTTCACCTTTCTTTGTTTCACCCTACTTAAGGCAAGACAGTGGTTACACAGCCATTGTAACCAGTGGGCACTCAGCGCGTGTGAGTTGCATGTTTATACTGAAAGGTTCTAGGAAATCAGGTTTGGAGGCTCTTTCTGCAGAAAGGCAGTGCTGCTTGCCCAGCATTGAGACTTGATATTTCTCCCAAGTAACTCGGATTCCCACATCTTGGGGAGAACCAAGCCAGTTGAGAGTGGTGGGCTGGAGGAGCAGCTGAGGTGGGAGGGGGTGGAGGAGGAGAAGCTTGTTCACATGCTTGTTAACATTTGAGGGTCTTTGACAAAGGAAGTCTAATGCCTTGCCCCGGTCAGCCGGCGATTGCCCCCCGGGAGGCCCCGTTGTGCACAGGAAGTCAGACACTAATGATGTTAGCAAGGGGACAAAGGCGCCTGGCCCGGGAAGGGTCTAATTGCTGTGTCCGGCTCCCAGGCGGCCGGCCTCAAGCTGGAGGGGGCTGGGCAGGATGCGCTAAGTGTTAACACCTGGAGCCAGCACTGCTGACTTCCTGGTGCTTTGTTGTTGTTGTTGGCTGTGTGGCTGGGCACACATACTGACAACACACACACTCAAAGGCACTCAGAAACCCTGGCTGCATCTCAGGGGGATGTTTCAGGACTTGCTGTCTAAGAGACTAGATGGAAATGGTTTGATCAGGAGGTCACGCCATGAGTGTCACCCCTGGGCCGGGCAGGGCCATGAAACAGGAGGCCTTACCCTCTCCTCCCATCTGCCCGTCAAAGCTTGGTGACTGTGGCTTCACCTCTGGGCTGATTTCTTCCCTCTCCCCTGGAAAGCTTCTGGGAAAGGCCAGACCTTGCAGAGAGAGGCAGATACTTATTAGAAGAGTCATTCTGGCTTTAGCTTGGAATATTCTAGTCAGAATGAATGGGAGAATATTCACTCCTGGGGGACAGAACCAGCTGGGGTCACCCAAGGGTGGTTATGGTATATGTGTGGATATTTCATATATTGCTGTCTGAATCCACACCTGGAGAGGTCAGTTGGAGGGTCTGCATCCCAGGGAACTGGCAAAGCCAAGATGATTTCTAGGTGGGGTCTCAGGATTTTTTGCATCTAAATGTGGCTTTGGACCTGGGGGCCTGTGAACCCCTCAGAGGCCCTTGGGTGGCCTTCATGAGCTCTGGGAGCCTCCCAAAATTGTGTATGAAAAGTCTCTGGGGAAAATTGGGAAAGGATTATTTTTCACAGGATTCTCCAAAGGTTCTAGTAACCTTTTCCTCTTAACAAAAACAGGGTCATCAGTAATTAAAAGCAAATACACCCTGCATTGGCCAGTAGCCCTGCAGGGTGGCATGAGAGGTTCAGTTCAGCAAGGGCAAGGCTACCTGGAGCCTGAGGTGGGCTACCAATGGCTGGCAGTTTTGAGCATAGGTTGACTCACTTGGATTTTTGCAGCTAGAGAACAGGAGAGTTTAAAAGGATGCTTGAAGCCTGTCTCCTTCCTAGAGAAAGTTGGGGAAAGCCACAAATTTTGACAAAGGGCCTAATGCTGACTTACTGCTTCCCACTGTTATTTTAAGGAGGTTTTTCTGTCTGAGACCACCATGTGGACAGACTTAATCGGCTGACAGAAGGGGTTGCCTTGCTTTCTAGCATGTCCTGTAATGTTTCCATTAACACTGAAACCTAAAAGACGGCCTTCCATAATTTCCAAATACGCGAAATCCACCTTGAAGGAAGCATGTGTGTGGGGCTTGCCGGGGACCTGTTGGGGTGGAGGAGGCTGGGTCCCCATGGCAACGTCACAATCCCCCATTTCTACAGGCATTTGTGCTGTAAAAGCAGAATTCCAGATGTGACATAGTATTTGGAGACTCAGTCCCCGGGCCTCGGAAACAGTGGTATTTGAAGTCGGCACAATTCGGTGCACCTCTCTGTGTGGTCCTAAGGCTTTTCATTAGTAGTTGTGTTTTGATCTGAACATTTCCTCTCAGCTTAGGCATAACAATCATGTTTATAGCTTTAAGTTTTCCTCTATTGTCTAATCACTATTTTGCCCTCATAGGAAGAGACTTTTTGGGCTTCTGGAGTGAAGCCTTTGTAACTGTTCTTTCACAGCTAAGTGAGAGTGAGTCAGTAGCCGATTTGCTGGGTGGGTATTTGGGTGGTTGGTTGTTTGCTTCCTCTTTGTACCCAGTATTTATGGAAAAAGCATACACAGACACAGTTAATCTGAGTCTGTGTATGCTTTTTAAACTACAGATGGGTTGACTATTACCTTAAAGATGCCAGTTCTCTAACATGCGGTTCTCATTTGAGTGGATGGGAGTGGTGCGCGAAGCAGAGGGAAAGGTCTGGCTCTCCGTCCAGAGGCATGTTTTATAGCTTGTCTCTAACGTTTTCGGAATTGGAAAAATGGAACAATCCTGTCTATTTGTGAGTATCAGCCATGGGAGAACACACGGCCCAGATCCTTAACAGACTAATTGGAAAAAGTACTTGAGTTTTTGCTTTGTGAAAACTAAGGAGACTGCACAACTTTGTTTTGCCTTGTTTTTAAACCCAGGGAGAAAGTTTGCTTGTGTGCGTTGCGTGTGTATGCGTCTGTGTTGATATCTCCGGGCTTTAGCTGCATGGCTGGTTCCAGTGGCAAAGCAATAAGAAAATCATAAAGTCAGGCGCGGGGAAGGACATTTAAAAATATATGCAGTTCCATTCGGGCCACCGTCATTTAGAGAAGTTGCTGTCAGAGAAACAACTCACGCCAATGTCCTAACACATCTTCATCTTTAGTGAATGGATTTCGGGGGGCAGAGTGAGTGGAGGGGTGGGACAGTGAAAAGAAATTTGGATGAAAACTAGAGCTCTCAGTTTGATAAGCAGGACACATGGTCACTTGGCATGGGTCGGCCTCATGTTAGAGCTCAGAAACAATTGTCCCTTCAGCTTTCCTTTGGAGAGCGTGAAATTAGGAACATGTGTGTGCTGATTAGCAACATGTCAGAGATGAATCATGATTACGGCTTTGGTCTGGTGCACAGGCCATGCTCTGGAGTAGTGATTTCCTACCCCCCCAAGCAAATCTCTTTAATTAGCTTAAGATCTCTGGGTCTTTTTGGGCCAATGTGGTAATTGCTGGTGGGAACCCAGCAGCACTCCCCCAGAGCTTGTGTGTTCCTTGCTACGCATCTAAGACCTCACCTCCAAATCACACTGCTGGCATCCTTCATTTCTGAAGTTGGTTGCATCTCAATTTGAGAGGGAGAGAGAGAGAACAGCTCCTGGGAATGTGGAGGGAATATCTTGAATAGATCCAGGCCGGCTTTTGATTTATTTTCCCTGTGTTTAGGGTTCACCAGCATTCTCTTCAGCTTACATCACCTGGGGCTTCTCTGCCTTTGCCGACTTTTTGTTGTTGTTAAAGGTTTGATCTGAAGTAAGTGGGGTCTGTCTTTGTTTATGAAACCATCTGAACTGGCATGGAGTCAAATGGCCCCATATTCTGCTTTGTCTCACCTTTCTCATATCCATTGGTCAGAGACAAAGATGTTAGTCCCGTTGTACATTTTAAGCCTCACAGCACTGTCTGCTATGTTACACACTGGAAGCCCAAGATAGAGAATATGTTATAGAAAAACAAAGTATGGCAGGGCCTGGTGGCTCACGCCTGTAATCCCAGCACTTTGGGAGGTCAAGGTGGGCGGATCTCTTGAGATCAGGAGTTCAAGACCAGGCTTACCAATATGGGGAAACACCTGTCTCTACTAAAAATACAAAAATTAGCCAGACATGGTGGTGGGCACCTGTAATCCCAGCTACTTGGGAAGCTGAGGCAAAAGAATCTCTTGAACCCAGGAGGTGGAGACTGCAGTGAGCCAAGATCACACTATTGCATTCCAGCCTGGGTGACAAAGCAAGACTATCTCAAAAAAAAAAAAAAAAAAAAAAATATATATATATATATGAGTTGGCCTTAGTTTTAAGTAGTTACTAGGTGTACCTTTAAAAAACCATCTTCTGGCTGGGCACAGTGGCTCATGCCTGTAATATCAGCATTTTGGGAGGCCAAGGCAAGTGGATCACCTTAGGTCAGGAGTTTGAGACCAGCCTGGCCAACATGGCAAAACCCGTCTCTACTACAGATACAAAAATTAGCCGGGCGTGGTGGTGAGCACCTGTAATCCCAGCTACTCGGGAGGCTGAGGGGATGGGATCCCTTGAACCTGGGAGGTGGAGGTTGCAGTGAGCCGAGATGGCACCACTGCACTCCAGCCTAGGCAACAAAGCAAGACTCTGTCTCAAAAAAAAAAAAAAAAAAAAAAGTCTCAGTTCTTTGTGCGAATGCTCTTATTTAAATTTTCACTCTGACTCTGTTCACTAAAACATTACTGGCTTTCTGAACGTTCCTTACTTGATTTGAAAGTTTGGCCTGCCTTCCACTGGAAGAGGGGTGCTATATTTAGCACAGTTCTTCTTGAAATGCATTTTTCCAAAATGGCAGTTAAGCTGTGCTGGAGGTGAATTGGAAATGTTGCTTTGGGAAGTTAGTGTCTTCAAATGGCTTAGAATGCCCGAAGGCCCGTCAGGAAGTTGGCTGTCTGATCACCTTCATGGCTGCCCCTGGCTGCTGCCTGTGGATCCTGCTCCGCTGCTGGCCTCTCTGTGTCCAGGCCTTTGCTTCTTTGCCATATGGCTGGAGCGTGGTGTAGGATTTTAGCTTTTGAATTTTATTCTTTTAGAGCCCTTAAAGGTTATCCTCCCCTCCCTTCCTGAGTTAAAGATGTTTTCTCCATTATGTTCCCATTTGCTGCTTCTGTCCCTACTGACCATAGAGCACCAACCAAAGGAATTTCTTTCTTTTCTTTCTTTTTTTTTTTGAGACAGATTCTCCCTCTGTCGCCCAGGCTGGAATGCAATGGCGTGATTTCGGCTCACTGCAACCTCCGCCTCCCAGGTTCAAGTGATTCTCCTGCCTCAGCCTCATGAGTAGCTGGGATTACAGGCATGTGCCACCACGCCTGGCTAATTTTTTATATTTTTAGTAGAGACGGAGTTTCTCCATGTTGGTCAGGCTGGTCTCGAACTCCCAACCTTAGGTGATCCTCCTGCCTTGGCCTCCCAAAGTGCTGGGATTGCAGGCGTGAGCCACTGCACCTGGCCTAACCAAAGGAATTTCATAGCAGTGCTCCAGGCAGCCAGGGCTTGCTGCTTAGCTCCCTTTGGAACAAATTAAAAGCTACCCGTTAGTGCAGCAAATGGGGGTGCTTAATTAACTAAGAATGTGGCACCCCGAGGCCACTGCATTGGCATTTATAGTTTTTAAGTAACAGGCAACAAACAAGTATTTTTAATCATCAGCTCATTAAATATCAAAAACAGTATAGTAGCTATAAGCTTGGGATTGTTTCCTGAAGAACAGTTTGCAAAGCTGGTCAACAGCCTTGTAGCTTGCCTTATCTATTTTCTCTTAGTGTGGGCCCTCATTCTGAGCCCATAAATCAGTGTAACAGCAAGCTAGGTTCTTAGGGTATATTACTTGGCTTAATAATGCATTCATTTATTCAGGCAGAAAACTTATACTTATCAAGGACTATGTGTCAGGTCCAGGACTATAGGCAGGGGTTTTGAGGGCTGTCCTCCTGGGCTCTGTCTTCAGGCTCTCCTCTTCCAATCCAACCTATGGCCTTAACAGAACTGGACTTACTGGGGCTCCGTGACCATCTGTTGAATGCATTTTAGTCTGATGATCAGTGCCTACCAATACCTTGCCCTGACCTGTCTGTCTTATCTTCCACAATCCTACAAGGTTCTGGATGCAGAAGACAGATCATACCTAGGAAATACACCACCTGTGACCTTTCTCCAGTCTTCCTCATGTATCTCTTTGTAACTTATCCTGCAGTACAGCTCTCACCTGCTTATTAAGGCAGTGGCCTTCTTGAGAAGGATGATATAAAACATTTCTGAGTTTATTGTGTGTCAGATGCTATGCTGAGCACTTGATATATGTCATCTCACACAGTGCTTTCCACAAAGTTTTATTCAAACACTTTTTCTTTTCTTTTGAGATGGAGCCTCACTCTTTTTGCCCAGGCTGGAGTGAAATGGTGCGTGCAATCTTGGCTCACTGCAACCTCCACCTCCCGGATTCAAGCAATTCTCCTGCCTCAGCCTCCCAAGTAGCTGGGATTACAGACACCCACCACCACGCCTGGCTAATTTTTGTATTTTTAGTAGAGACGGGGTTTTATCATGTTGGCCAGGCTAGTCTGGAACTCCTGACCTCAGGTGATGCGCCCGCCTTGGCCTCCCAAAGTGCTGGGATTACAAGTGTAAGCCACTGCACCCAGCCTATTCAAACACTTTTAGCTCAGGGAGGTTCAGAAATTTACCCAGAGTAACACAGCTGGAAAGGTGGTGGTTTAAACACACATCTGCGTAACTCCAAAACCCATTGTCTTAACCACTTCTCTGCTTCTGGGGTTAGCCCCATGTCAGCCCACAGAAGCCCGCATCTAGGACAGCAGAATCTCAAGCAGCAGCTCTGATGGGTCCATGTTGTATGCCTGCCTGAAGCTTGGGTTGGGGAGAACACAAGGACAGGGATCAGCTCCAGGTGCTGGGGGGCAGGGTGGAGGAATGACAGCACGTGCCATGTGTGTGTGACATAGAGATCTATTTTATCCATATTGCAGCTGAAATTATATGAGTGTATATTAGCTTTAAGTTGCTGCTATATTAAATTACCAAAACCTTAGTGGCTTAAAATGACATACCTTATTGTCTTATAGTTCTGGAGGTCAGAATTCCAAAATGGATCTTAATGTGGCCAAAATCAAAATGTTGGCTGCGCTGACTCCTTCTGGAGGCTGTAGGGGAGGATCCATTCCTTGCCTTTTTCAGTCTCCAGAGGTGGCCTGTATTCTGTGGCTCCTTAGCTCCTCCTTCCTCTGACCTCAGAACCAGTACTTCAAATTGATCTCTCTTTCTCTCTCTCCTCATTCCATTGTCACATGTCTTTCTCTGATTCTGAGCCTTCTGTCTCCCTCTTATAAAGACCCTGTGGTTATTGGGCCCACTTGGAGAACCCAGAATACTCTCCCCATCTCAGGATACTTGAACTTTACATGTCCATAGTCTCTTTTGCTCTGTAAAATAGCATAGTCACAGGTTCTGGGGACTAGAATGTGGACGTGTATAAGGGGCTATCATTCTATCTATCATGAGGTGTAAAGAAAATAGGAGTGCACCATGGGCTAGTCTGGGATACCATTGCTAAGGTGGTTTCTGAGGGCTCTAGAGTAGCTGAAGCATTATTTGGGTGTTGAGCTAAGGACAGCCTGATAGAGCATCTGTGATGCATGTGCTGAGAAGCTGTACACTTGAGGAATTCCAGGAGTGAAAGGTTTTTTGTTGTTGTTGTTTTGTTTGTTTTTTTAAGATGGAGTTTTGTTCTTGTCACCCAGGATGGAGTGCAATGGCGCGATCTTGGCTCACTGCAACCTCCGCCTCCCGGATTCAAACAATTCTCCTGCCTCAGCCTCTCAAGTAGCTGGGATTACAGGCACCTGCCACCACACCTAGTTAATTTTTTTTTTTTGTATTTTTAGTAGAGACGGGGTTTCACCATGTTGGCCAGGCTGGTCTCGAGCTCCTGACTTCAGGTGATCCACCTACCTTGGCCTCCCAAAGTGCTGGGATTACAGGTGTGAGCCACTGCGCCCTGCCAAAAGGTCTTTAAAATGCATGTAAGAACTGATACCTGGGATGTTTTCTCCTGCTTCTGAGCTCCATGACCAGGCTTGGATGGCCACGGGGTCTTATGATCTCTGATTTTCTGTGGAATTGGAACTACCATTTTGCATCTACATCCCTAAAAGTGCCATGCTACTCCAATTGTGGGAATGAATTATGATGTTCCCCTCAAGTGAGTAGCAGGCAGACCGATGTGTCAGGAACACAGTGTGATGTGGCAAGCAGCCCATCAGGGGAAGGGATCTGGGTGATAGAAAGAGAAGAGAAGGGGATTCTGAGAATGCAGGCATGCCTGAGGACATTTTCCAAGCAGAACTGCAGTGCCCAAAGGGTTTATAAGGTGTAAGAGGGAGTGACTGGGAAGGTAGGCAGGTGTCAAGTCAGGAATGATCTGGAGGGGCAGGGAGCCAGTGAAGGGCTCAAAGCAGGGGAGCGAGGGCAGTTATGCACGTGGCCAGAGCCCCTTGAGGTCAAGACCTGGGTCTGGTTCATAGCTGAGTGCCCAGCCTTGTGAGTCTTAGGCCAAGGTGGAATGCTCAGCAGAGACTGAATGGATGCCACAGGTAAGCTTCACCTTCCTTCCAGGCCAGCCTCACTGGGCCCCCCTCTGAACAGCTCCACACACATCACAGAGACTTTATTTGGAGGGATTTGGGTTCTTGAATGCATGGCATAGCACACCTCACTGTCTTGGGCTCCTTTCCACAATGCATTGGCCATTGCCCAGTAAATACTTGTGAATAATGTGTTGCAATAGGAATATAGAGGAAACAAACAAAAGACATATAAGGGAACTGGAACAACAAAAAAAGCTACGTCTGACAAGTAAGGTCATTGGTCGCTAGGATCCCTATGCACCAGGGAGCATGGTGTTAGATGGAATGTGTTTCCTTTTAGAAGACCCTCCTGTACCTGGCTTCATTTGATCTTCCTCAAAACCACCTCCTAGAGGAAAGCCACGTAAATTCTTAAAAAAAAAAAAAAAAAAAGACAGTTGAGGAGACCCAGACCCAGTGGTGTAGAGCAGCGGTCCCCACCTTTTTTTAGCACTGGGGACTAGTTTTGTGGAAGACAATTTTTCCATGCACTGGGGGGTCAGTAGGGGATGGTTTCGGGATCAAACTGTTCCATCTCAGATCATCAGGCATTAGATTCTCATAAGGAGCCTAGAACCCTCGCATGCACAATTCACAGTAGGGTTTGTGCTCCTATGAGAATCCAGTGCCACTGCTGATCTGACAGGAGTCAGAGCTCAGGTGGTAATGCTCGCCCGTCGCCCACCTCCTGCTGCACTGCCCAGTTCCTAACAGACCATGGACCAGGACCAGTCCAGGGCCCAGGGGTTGGGAACCCCTAGAGTAGAGTGGTTTGCCATCAGGCATCCAGTGGAGGATGGGAGGATTGAGGTACTAATCTTGGCTTCTAGATTACAGTTTTCTTTTCCTCCCATGATGCTACTCTGCTTTCCTCTTCATTCTAGCCCAGTTATCCTTCCCCCTGTTAAGCTTCTGGAACCTGTTGTCTTACCCATCCTTCATTCATCCTTACTCAAGGGCTGTCTTGTGGTATTTCATACACTGTACTTACCTAACGCCGGGCTCTTTCACCCTTGCTATATATACCTTGTTTTGCCATCTAAATGGCATTCTTGGAGGGCCACGGTGTGATGTGAAATTTATCTGCATGCCCCTAGGATATAATCTACCTACCCAGTTGCTCTTCTTTGAAATAACGAACCCCATGTTAATTCATTTCACGAGGGCGGGGACAGTGGCTGTTTTGTTTGCCAGCGTAGCTAGCATAACGTCTGGCTCCTAATAGATGGGGATTGAGTTTATGTCTTGGGGGCTTATAAGGGCACAGAAGAGTGTGATTTGGGGATCTTGGGCTTTGGTCTTGGGGGATTGGATTGTCTCATTCCTGATCTCCTACCTGGTTGTATTACTCTGGAGTCTGCCATCTGCAGATTGAGCAGCCTTTAGTTGTACAAACTGTGGTCTTGTCCCTAAGCAGTTATAGACACTCTTAGGATTTTAATAAGTTCACAACACTTTCCAAAGTGTTTTAGTTCAGGTAAGGAATTCTGGAATCTTGTATATGTGGGGAGAGAGGCAGAAGGAGGAAAGCTGGAGAAGGAAAGTGAACTATGAAGAAGGGGAGCTTCAGTAGATTGTGAGCTGGTGTGCCATGTGGATTTAGGTTTTCTGTTACTTATTCCTCACCTTAGAGTAGGGGTTGGGTGGGTGTGTCCATGTGCCCCTCTCTGCCCAGTTGTGCTTTCCCAAGGCCCATGTATATCTGAATTCAGGGATACACTTTCAGTGGGTGTGCCTGGCTTCAGGATAAGCAGCGTGAACATGCCTGTGGCATATGGATGTCATGTGGTTGTGGCCAAAAACCCTGGGCTCCATCAGAAGTGTTCTCCACATTTTGTTTCGGTGTAACAATTGCCCATTAAATGCCAGGCTGCCAGCATATGGTTCCCTCCAACATCCTTCTTGTTAAGTGGAAACTTTAGCTGTGTGACTGGAATATTTTCCCATCATTTAGGATTTCAGAATTAACATATTTTGGAGAATTCTGTGATTAATGCTGAATGGCACATTTGCAGAGTATTACAGAAACAGGTAAATTGGAGTTGGCAGATCTGTAGCTGCTCTTTCTCATGATGGGTAAGTGGTGGAAAAGGTGGGGTCAACAGGAGGATTCTGGGGCTCACTCTGTGGATGCTGTAATTAAAGTGGGAAGTCTGGCACAGTTGTTAGCCCTGGTATTAAGAGTGCAGATGGCTAATGGCCACATCACCAAGAGTAAGAGTTAGGCCTTTTAAAGTCTTTTTTTCTTTTCTTTTTTTTTTTATGACCCACACTATGTATTCCAAGCATAGGTATGGATGCAGTGAAGAATTTTCTCATTAAAAGTAACAACTTATTCCCACATTCATTCCCAGTCTTGAAATGAGAAACCAGTTTCCTTAGACTTGAGGAATTGCCTATCTGTTGTGGCTTAATAGAGCTTGTGGATAAGGGCATCTGGAGTAGGCGAAGTTTATGACCAATCAACGCTCAAAGTGGATCTAACTGGAAGGGCTCCAGCTGGCAGCTCTTGGTCTCTCTCCCAATTTTACTGTTAATGAATTATTATTTAACCCCTAAACATAGAACAGCCTGCCCCTATTGTTTTACAGAAGTGGGTGCTCATGATCTCTATGGCCTGGCAGTTAGGAATCTCCTGGGCTGGCCGGAGTTTGACAGCTGTGGGGGGCCATAAAGTGGGCAGAAAGAGTGGTGGACGATGTCCGGGGACTGGCATGACCTGGGTCTCAGCAGTGCTGCCTGCATTTGGACTCCATGGGGATTTGTGTTGGAAGAGCAAATTGGCTTTACTCTGCATCGTGTTCTCTTGTTTTCCCACAGGGAGTGGGGCCGGCCAGCAGAAACAGTGGGCTGTACAACATCACCTTCAAATATGACAGTAAGTAACTGCCTTTATTGCCAAAGAATGGAGCCCTTTGAGTCATCTAAAGATTACATAGCCATGCTTAATCAAGGACGCTGGGGTTGAGGAATTTTCTGAACCTGTTCAGGTTTGTCAACAGCTAAAGCAGCTCAGTCTCAATTAAGCCACTCAAGTATTTGGGAGCTTGACCAGGTCAAGTGTCTTCCATAGTGTTCAGAAAAGTTGTGTAAGGAGACTTTCCCTGTGTTCCTTGGGGTTTATCTGTATGTGTTGTTAAGGACATAACTGCCAGTATGGCCCAGCAAGGAACACATAAACAAAGTTGCTCCAGTGCAGGGTGCTAGGGAATGGTGGAGAGTATGGCAAACTGGATAGCTCATGTCTAGTCTGAGGGGAGTCTTGACTCCTTAATTCCAAATATTGTGACCATGGGGAATTCCCACTGAATGTAGCAAATTGATTTCCAAGAATAGTGGGAAATTTGTGCTTTTTGTATAAACATTTTTTAATAATGGCAGTTATGGCCGGGCGCGGTGGCTCAAGCCTGTAATCCCAGCACTTTGGGAGGCCGAGACGGGCGGATCACGAGGTCAGGAGATCGAGACCATCCTGGCTAACACGGTGAAACCCTGTCTCTACTAAAAACTACAAAAAACTAGCCGGGCGACGTGGTGGCGCCTGTAGTCCCAGCTACCCGGGAGGCTGAGATAGGAGAATGGCATGAACCCGGGAGGTGGAGCTTGCAGTGAGCTGAGATCCGGCCACTGCACTCCAGCCTGGGCGACAGAGCGAGACTCCGTCTCAAAAAAAAAAAAAAAAATAATGGCAGTTATTTTTAAAATTTCACACAGAATGAATCTGTGTGAAATTCACACAAGATGAATCTGTGTGAATCTAGGTCCCAGATTGGCCAGGGGTCTACAGTCTACAGTTGGTTGGCCATCGCTGACCAGGCCTGGGCTCCAACCCCAGTTCCCCATCTATCAGTTCTTTTATCTTTTCTTTTTTTCTTTTTTTTTTTTGGGGGGGGATAGAGTCTCACTCTGTCACCCAGGCTGGAGTGTAGTGGCATGATATCTGCTCACTGCAACCTCAACCTCCCAGGTTCAAGTGATTCTCATGCCTCAGCCTCCTGAGCAGCTGGGATTACAGGTGCATGCCACCACACCCAGTTAATTTTTTTTTTTTTTTTTTTTTTTTTTTGAGACGGAGTCTCGCTCTGTCGCCCAGGCTGGAGTGCAGTGGCCGGATCTCAGCTCACTGCAAGCTCCGCCTCCCAGGTTCACGCCATTCTCCTGCCTCAGCCTCCCGAGTAGCTGGGACTACAGGTGCCCGCTACCATGCCCGGCTAATTTTTTGTATTTTTAGTAGAGATGGGGTTTCACCATGTTAGCCAGGATGGTCTCGATCTCCTGACCTTGTGATCTGCCCGCCTCGGCCTCCCAAAGTGCCGGGATTACAGGCGTGAGCCACCACACCCAGCCACACACCCAGTTAGTTTTTGTATTTTTACTAGAGACTGGGTTATGCCATGTTAGCCAGGCTGGTCTTGAACTCCTGGCCTCAAGTGATCTGCCCACCTCTGCCTCCCAAAGTGCTGGGATTACAGGTATGAGCCACTGTGCCTTGCCCTACCTACCAGTTTTATGAGCTGTGGCTGGTGATTTGACTTCTCCAGGCTTCGGTTTTCTTTTTTAAAATAAAACTTAGTTTCCTTCTTCTAGCATCATTTTGAGTTTTAAATGAGGTAATGCTTATAACTACTCAACTTGGGATCTGACTGCAATGTATATTCATTAATTGATATCTATTAATATAGAAATCAGTCCAACTGGAGTTGGAATGCAAGCACCATTTTTTGCCCTTTCTCTCAAGAAAGGGTGACTCTGGCTGAATTGTTTTCTTTTCTTTTTTCTTTTTTTTTTTTTTTGAGATGGAGTCTTGCTAGGCCGGAGTGCAGTGGCGCAAT
Source organism: Rhinopithecus roxellana (assembly GCF_007565055.1). Classification (NCBI taxonomy): domain Eukaryota; kingdom Metazoa; phylum Chordata; class Mammalia; order Primates; family Cercopithecidae; genus Rhinopithecus; species Rhinopithecus roxellana. The sequence continues at coordinate 78,991,606 of NC_044549.1, read as the reverse complement.
CTCAGCTCACTGCAACCTCCGCCTCATGGATTCAAGCAATTCTTCTGCCTCAGCCTCTCGAGTAGCTGGGACTACAGGTGCGTGCCACCACGCCCGGCTAATTTTTGTATTTTCAGTAGAGACAAGGTTTCACCATGTTGGCCAGGATGGTCTTGATCTCTTGACCTTGTGATCTGCCCGCCTCGGCCTCCCAAAGTGCTGGGATTACAGGGGTGAGCCACCGTGCCTGGCCTCTGGCTGAATTGTTTTCTGAGGGCATGGGGGGTGCTTTTTCTAAGCAACTCCTTTCATTCATAAGAAGATAGTTGTATAGAATTGTGATCCTTTCAGCTTTATGAGCCATAATTTAAGTAAAAATGACAAGAAGGAACTTGACTTATATTGAGTAACTTCTGGCATCTGATTCATCTCTTGGACAGGGTTATGAATCAATGTAAGTAAAGGGCTTAGGTTGCATTGAGGCCTCTAGAATAATCACTGCTAAAGCAGGATTGTAAACGTTGTGGTTACAATCCAACAATTTTAAGATACAAATATGTGTGTCAGATTCACACCCACAGTTGCTGGCATGGCTATTTTAGGCTAACCAGTGAGGACTTATATGTGCAACTCAGGCAGCTCACATTGGTGGTATATATATGTTCTGGGTAAACGCTGGGTAGATGCTAATGAAAGATTTGCACATCCATGATACTTGATTCAGCTAAGTAAAGAGGTGTAAGGGATCTTTCTTTGAGTTACAAAGTGAATCTCTAATATGTGCTTTTGGTCCTAGCAGATCTTGTATTACATTCAAGTGTTCAGAATTTTCCTGTCAGCTGCAAATAAGCATTTGTATCTCTAATTTAATATGACATTTGTGAAGGAGGATCTCTCTGTGTAAAACTTTAAAGTATCTTGCTGTTTTCTTCATAATACCAAATATTTGGCCCACATACCTATGCCTGTTTCTTAGTCATTACTTTCTTTTTAATTCTTCAACATTTAATTAAAATTTAATTCACAGCTTGTATTGACTCCTGAGACGTATGAAGCTCCGTTGCATTTTGGGAAAATGTCATTTGGGCATGAAGTTTTTGTAATCAGAATCCAAAATTTTGGACTTGCTAATAATTGGATCCAGGCTGTGTAGAAAAACCTATTCCATATTTTCCATTGAAAAAGATATTTCTGTCTTCCACAAGGAAGTTCCTGTTACTGCTCAGTTGACTGGTTACTAGTCAACTGAAATAACTTGTTTGAAATAACTAAGAACCAATTACTGGGTTTTCAACAAAATTACTAAAAACCATATTTTTCTATTCCTTTGTCATTTAATGTTATACAGGAAGAAAATGTCTTGCTGTTAAGTCAAAATTAAATTTTACAAGTCTCTCTGCCTCCTTTGGCCTTGAATTCCATGTTTTTTCCTTTACATTCTTGGTATGCCCAAGTAGGTTATATTAAATTTTCTTATTCTTAGACTTTATATTGGCTGGGCGCAGTGGCTCACGCCTGTAATCCCAGCACTTTGGGAGGCCAAAGCGGGTGGATCACCTGAGGTCAGGAGTTCGAAACCAACCTAACCAATAAGGTGAAACTGTCTCTACTAAAAATACAAAAATTAGCTGGGCATGGTGGCATGTACCTGTAGTCCCAGCTACTTAGGAGGCTGAGACAGGAGAATTGCTCAAACCTAGGAGGTGGAGGTTGCAGTGAGCTGAGATTGTGCCACTGTACTCCAGCCTGGGTAACAGAGCGAGACCGTGTCTCAAAAAAAAAAAAAAAAAAAAAAATTCTTAGACTTTATATTGCATAACTATATTTACAGAAACCCAAACAGTATTAATTTTGACATTAGGAATGAACAAAGAAAACAATGAAAACTACTATTATTTGCTCTTGTTCATGCATCTTTTCAGAGCTGTTTGATTCTCTTTCATTATGGACCACAATAAATCAAAATATTTGAACTTTACAAGTATGACAGGAACTTGCCTTTTTTTTTTTTTTTTTTTTTTTAATATTTTGGGAAGCTGGTCTCAGCCAGGGTTTTTGCAGGCTGAACACCTCTGATTCAGAACTCATGTTGGTGGCAGTAAGCTGTGTGCTGTGATAGAAGTGGTAAGAGCTGATCTCTCATAGCTCCTCATTTGTATAGTGAGGGTGTTAAACCAGATGTTATAAATTTTTTCCTATTCTAAAATCTCTTCTTTACCCAGAGAACATATGTTGATTGCTTTGAGAGTGAATTTTCACTAGAAGTAGAATTTGGTATTATTAACATCCTTTGAAAGAAGTAATATTGAAATGTAAATATAGGCCAGGCGTGGTGGCTCACGCCTGTAATCTCAGCACTTTGGGAGGCTAAGGTGGGCGGATCACCTGAGGTCGGCAGTTCGAGACCAGCCTGACCAACATGGAGAAACCCCATCTCTACTAAAAATACAAAAATTAGCTGGGTGTAGTGGCGCATACCTGTAATCCCAGCTACTCCAGAGGCTGAGGCAGGAGAATCGCTTGAACCCAGGAGGCAGAGGTTGCCATGAGCCGAGATTGCGCCATTGCACTCTAGCCTGGGCAACAAGAGTGAAACTCCATCTCAAAAAAGAAAAAAAGAAATGTAAATATGGCTGTTTTTGAAGCTGACGGAGTTGAGTGGAGGAAAGGAGTGTGCCTAATGTAGTCAGGCAATAAAGCAGAATACAGGCAGCATGAAGGATGGAGTTTTACAAGTGTAGGGGTGCGTTTTTGTGTATGTATGCTATGCTTTAATACATTTAAAAGGAGGACTATTATGTGCATGTTAAAACAAGGCTTGGAAGGGTATTCATTAGAATGTTCATTGCACCTCTGTGGTAAGAGGTTATGAATGCCTTTTATATTTTTCTTACAGTCTTTTGTGGTTTGAAAATGTCTGCAATGAACATTTTTAGTCATAAAAATGGGAAATGTGCAGTAACATCTACAGGGAGGAAAAGGGAGACTCACAGAGCTTCTTACAAAGTCCCCTGGAATGCTTTACCCCAAAGAGAAACACCCTGGCTTCAGAGGGGTAATGGACAGGTTTGGATGTTTGATGGAACTGATGATCTTTTGCAGGAGATACAGGAGAGGGTGTTCAAGTTTGATCATTGAGAAAGAAATGGGGATGAAGCAGCATAAGAATTACGAGTGGTGTCTGCTGGGGATGGTGAATGGTTCTCCCTGCAAGAGTGGCCAGAACAGCTCATGGCCATTCTTTGAAGTCACAGCCTGATTCTGGCCGGAAGATTTTGGCAGCTTTTTAGGAAACTTGCAGATTTTGAAGGTGTATTTAGCAAGACCAGGTGGTACAGCTGCTATGTCTACGTTGACAGGTGGCAGTGAGTAAACTCCTCAGCCAAAATCAGAGATGGGTGTGGTTTCTGCTTTTTGAGCAATGTGGGGCTCCTTGGATTTTCTGGGGGTTGCTGGTGTCTTTGATGACACATGGTGTCTAAGAACAAAAATTTTACCTTTGACCAATGCTGGTTAACATCCTTATCACGTCATCACTGAGTTAGTACCCTGTGCTAACTGAGTTAACAGTCTTGCTGAGAATCACTCCCATATGAATTCACATCTGAGTGTTAGTTCCTTTCCCCCAATCATCTGGCCCTCTAGGTTTTTTCTAAAAACGAACAATGCCCAAGTTATTTAGCGATTGTTTTGTTTCATATCACTCTTTAATGCTGAAAATTGGTTGAATTGATATAAATAATTACTGATTTAGGTTTAAAAAACGTTAATGCCAGATACACACACAGACTCCATACTGTATAAGATCCTCCCAACACGGCCCTGGAATTTAACCTGGGATGAGTGGGTGGTGGTGGTGGTGCTACAAATCATCCCTCTGTAGCATCTTACAGTTCTCCAAGCAGTAGTCAACCTCTGATGTCTTATTTGGGCTTTTGAGGCACACATCTTTAACAGAATGGATTTGGCCACCTTCAGACATACCCCGTTTATTTTGATAAGATGAACCTGAAAATAAAAATGAAATTTTAAATGTAACTGTTCTCATTCTCCCCACTCTCTAGATTGTACCACCTACTTGAATCCAGTGGGGAAGCATGTGATTGCTGACGCTCAGAATATCACCATCAGCCAGTATGCTTGCCATGACCAAGTGGCAGTCACCATTCTTTGGTCCCCAGGTCCCCTTGGTGAGTGGTCAAAAATCGAGTGTATGGTGGTAACCTGGGTGGATAGGGCCCAGTGCAAAGGTCCCACGTGATGGTCTCCAGGAACCAGGCAGGTCTTGATGTGAGCGAGGCTTACGTTGGATTGGGCACAGATACACTTTGTACTTTATTGTGTATATTTGCTGGGCGTACACATGGCTTGAGACTGTGCCCTATGGTCTTTTGTTTCTTCTACTGTTATTGTTGTTCACATGGGCTTGAAAAGTAATATTGTGTGAGTAATAAATGGCACTGACGTCTTGGCCTCTGTCTCAGCCCTAGTCAGGGGTGGGAGAGCAGCAGTGCCAAGAAAACCCATGGCCCATCCAGGGGCATAATGGCCATCCAGCATTAGCAGTTTCTGTGGACACAGAGACATGCCAGCTCAGCATTGGCACATATTGTGATTTTTCAGGAAAATCCCAGTGTTCATGAAAAACAATGAAATCAATGAATTTTTAAATGTTGGCAACAAATTGAATTTCTTTTTTTTTCAGAGACAGAGTTTCGCTCTTTCACCCAGGCTGGAGTTCAATGGCGCGATCTCGGTTCACTGCAACTTCCGCCTCCCAGTTTCAAGCAATTCTCCTGCTTCAGCCACCGAAGTAGCTGGGATTATAGGTGCCTGCCACCACACCCAGCTAATTTTTGTATTTTTAGTAGAGATGGGGTTTTACCATGTTGGCCAGGCTGGTCTCAAACTCCTGACCTCATGATCCACCCACCCCGGCCTCCCAAAGTGCTGGGATTACAGGTGTAAGCCACCATGCCCAGCTTGAATTTTTATTTAAACTGTGTGAGACAAAAAAACAAAATGGAAAAGAACAAAAAAAAGCAGGCCAAGCATGGTGACTCACACCTGTAATCTCATCACTTTGGGAGGCCGAGACGGTAGGATCATTTGAGGCCAGGAGTTCGAGACTAGCCTGGGCAACAAAGTGAGACCCCCGCCCCCTCATTTCTAACCGGAAGATTAAAAAATTATCCAGGCATGGTGGCACAAGTGTGTAGTCTTAGCTACTTGGAAGGCTGAGGCAAGAGGACCACTTGAGCCCAGGGTTTGATGCTACAGTTAGCTATGATTGTCGTGCCACTGCGCTCCAGCCTGAGCTACAGAAAGAGACCTTGTCTCTTTATAAAACAAAACAGGTTGGGTGTGGTGGCTCATGCCTGTAATTCCAGCACTTAGGGAGGCTGAGGCAGATGGATCACCTGAGGTCGGGAGTTTGAGACCAGCCTGACCAACATGGTGAAACCCCGTCTCCTCTAAAAATACAAAATCAGCTGGGCGTGGTGTCACATGCCTGTAATCCTAGCTACTTGGGGGGCTGAGGCAGGAGAATTGCTTGAACCCACAAGGCAGAGGTTGCGGTGGGTCAAGATTGCACCATTGCGCTCCATCCTGGACAACAAGAGTGGAACTCTGTCTCAAAAATAAATAAATAAATAAAAAACAAAAGAAAAAAGCAAACCGGTATTATATGGCTAGATTCGGGTTGGGGCTAAATCTGCTTGTCCTCTTGAATGAACTGAAGATACATAGGAAAGAATGGGTTAGCCAAGTGTGAGACGTAGGAAGGGGACCATTTGTTCAGACGGGCCTGGGTTTGAACCTCCAGAATTGATCTTTCACATGAGGCATTGAACCTCACTGAGCCCCAGCTTCCCTGTCTGTAGAGGGGACATGAGAACTGCCTCATGGTTAGAGACACACGTGGTAGCTAACTGGCTTGCCCAGGGTCACAGGAATAAAATGGCAGAGGTGAGAATTGAACCCAGGAAGTGTCTGGCTCTCAGCCAGTGCTCTTAACTCACATGCTTTTCTACCTTCCAAGAAGTGTCCTTGATAGAACCTAACAGAAACTCTTTAGAGAGAGTTTTCATTTTCAGAGAGAGTTCTCAAAGAATAGTGGCTGCTATTACCATGATCAGAACCTAGATCTCGGGACTGCCGCTTTGACACTGCTACCTGATATTACAAGTTTGTGAAAACATGGCCAAGGAAGAAGTAAAATAAAGTCTGAATTTCTTAATCTGAACAGGATAAATCTCAGAAGAACCAGATTGCAGGAGAGGAAGGATTAAGCAGACCCATGGGCCGAACCACTTCTCCACATCAGTACTTCTGGGTTTTAACCCACTGGGGTTTCCAAAAATAATATTATCTTAACATTTAAAGATTAAAAACATTTTCTGTAGATAAAAAGGAAGTAGTCATTCCATGTAAGGCTTAAATGGTTAAGGAGTTGGCCTGATGAATTGCAGGCCCCCTCGTTAGAATGAAAGTAAGAGATGTGAGCTGGTGGCAGGAAAACTGACATGGACCAGTGGGGGCAGAAGTCTGTGCTTTTCCTGGACGCTGATTTATGGGTGGGGATGGCTGGAGAGTTTCTGTTAGGTTCTATTAAGGACACTTCTTGGAAGATAGAAAAGCATGTGAGTTAAGAGCACTGGCTCAGACACTTCCTGGGTTCAAATCTCACCTCTGCCATTTTATTCCTATGTGACCCTGGGCAAGCCAGTTAGCTACTATAAACCTGTTTCCTCATCTGTAAAATAGGGATAATAATACCTTCCTCCTATGGTTGCTGGGAGGATTTGATGAGTTTAAATGATGGAAGAGAGAGCAAATAAGTTCTTTCATGGGAAGCTCCTCTATAAAATTGCTAATCATTACATAACTACAAGGTGTTAATAGTACTGTAATGTGTCACAGTGATAAAGGAATTACGTTTACTGCCTCTTCCCTCAGCCTCGGAACCTTGGCATAGTGGTTTTTAGGCCAATCTTTTAAAAATAAGAATAAGAACCACCCCTTGCCACCCTAACTGATGAATTTTTTTTTTTTTTTGAGATGGAGTCTTGCTCTGTCGCCCAGGTTGGAGTGCTGTGGCGTGATCTCGGCTCACTGCAAGCTCTGCTTTCTGGGTTCATGCCATTCTCCTGCCTCAGCCTCCCGAGTAGCTGGGACTACAGGTGCCCGCCACCATGCCTGGCTAATATTTTTTTGTATTTTTAGTAGAGACAGGGTTACACTGTGGTCTCGATCTCCTGACCTGGTGATCCGCCCGCCTTGGCCTCCCAAAGTGCTGGGATTACAGGCATGAGCCACTGCGCCTGGCCCCAGCTGATGAATTTTTTTTTTTTTTTTTTTTTTTTTTTTTTTTTTTTTTTTTTTTGAGGCAGAGTCTCACTCTGTCGCCGGGGCTGGAGGCTGGAGTGCAGTGGCCGGATCTCAGCTCACTGCAAGCTCCGCCTCCCGGGTTTACGCCATTCTCCTGCCTCAGCCTCCCGAGTAGCTGGGACTACAGGCGCCCGCCACTTCGCCCGGCTAGTTTTTGTATTTTTAGTAGAGACGGGGTTTCACCGTGTTAGCCAGGATGGTCTCGATCTCCTGACCTCGTGATCCGCCCGTCTCGGCCTCCCAAAGTGCTGGGATTACAGGCTTGAGCCACCGCGCCCGGCCCAGCTGATGAATTTTTATGTAATTGTGAGATGTATGGCTGTTAATAGTATTAATCACCTGGATTTTGTTAAATAGTCATTCTGGTAATGTTGTGTAAATTAAATCTTAGTATTAATACTGAGGATTTGTTTTACAAAGTTTTTTTGGATCTCAAAAGGCAAGTCCTGTGAGATCTAAAATAGTCGTTGGTCTAATGACCTTGTCATCACCTTGTCTGAATCTCTGGTGGTTGCTCAGCTGGCTTTCACCCCCACAGGAAGCTTTGTAATTGAGATACAACATGGCAGAGTCCATACCTGTGCACAGTAATGCTCTGAAACCCTAAAATGTGAAGCTTTAATTGTTGCTCCTGCTCCTCTGCCCTACTCACCAAGAAATATGTATTCTTCATCAAATAATTATAGGATTGGAGAACTTATTTGAAAGAGAAAAAGATTTTCCTGACCTTTATCATCAATAAATTTCCCACCTGGTTAATTGCATCCTGTGTAATTACTTTTGTCCTGGGAGGGGAAGGGTTGAAAATGTTCAGAAAGAATGTGAAATCGATATCTCGCCATTGCAGCAGGCTTTGGGGCGCTCCAGCTGCAGTCGGACCACTTCAGTCTCCGTGGGATACACAGCCCTGGTGCTGGCGCTTGTGGCCATCAGAGCTTAATCCTTTTGAAAGCATCTAGTCGGACGTGCAGTGGGGGGAGCTCAGGTGGCAGGAGGCTGGGCTGGTGCCTTTCAGCGGCGCTGTGGGTGTCTCGGGGCCTCTGAGGCTGTATGAAGAGCACACACTGGGCAACCCTTGGGTGTCTGCCTTTCAGGCATGATTAGAGCAAAAACCGCTTTGTAAATCACACAGGCATTCCCCTAAGCTATTTAATCTCAAGCCTCAGAACCCCTTGGGTGCAGACACAATTTGTTGGGAATTTTGTATGTTGCTCAGTGAGATGTGCCAAAAAATATAGAGCTAAAACTTAAAGTGGAAACATGGTTTGGAGGGATTCCCTAGTCAACACTGGGAATTATCATCAGTCGAATGTATTCTGTGTAATGACCTAGAAATCATATATTCCACTTCAGACTTTTTATGACCAATTGTAACTGGAGTCTAAATATTTGAACCCTAATGCCAGAGAGGCAATGGGTATTTATGAAATAGCTGGCTGGATTAGGGATTAATTAGTAATGGTGGGATAGAGAAAATCACCTGGTCTTTGCCAGAGGAATGCAGGGGGTATGTTTTTTCCATTCTATAGACTCAGATACCCTGGCCAGAGTTAGAATTCCTTTAACTCTGGTGTGTAGGTAGAGAAGATGGTAATCTTGGAGGAAGAAGAGTATATTCAGAAGTAATGAGGTTTACTATTAATACAAGCATTCTGCTTTGCTTAGGCATCGAATTCCTGAAAGGATTTCGGGTAATACTGGAGGAGCTGAAGTCAGAGGGAAGGCAGTGCCAACAACTGATTCTAAAGGATCCGAAGCAGCTCAACAGTAGCTTCAAAAGAACTGTAAGTCATGCTGGGGAATGTGCTCCTGAAGACATGCCATTGTTCCAGGGTCCTGAATAGCGTATTCAAAGTCTGAAATTGGAGAAGGAGGGGCTATGGGGTCCACCCCACCCGCCAAGGTGGGCAAGAATGGTACAGCAGCACCTTGAGCCTGCTCCATGCTCCCAGGGAAACTTCAGCACCTCCCTGTGTAAACACGCCTCTCGGGTTACTGCTGGAGCAGCGATCCTGGAAGGTGTCTTTGTGCTCCAAAGAGTCTATGTGGGCTCACCCTGCCCCCCAGCTCTGAGGTTCGGTATTAACAAGCCATGGGTTCTTTGCCAAAAAACAGACTGCATTGTCCATCTTCATGGTTAAGCAATCCAAACCTCAAGTTGGTCCAGAAACTAGACCTGACTTCCTGCCTCCCTAGAACATGTCCTGCAGATCTGGAGTTGTGTCTGGGTGGCAGTTGGGGTAGGAGCGAAGACCTTATGTAGGTGGAGGGGTGGGTAGTTTCTCCATGATGTCACTGTGTTTTTGTTCCCTTTTAGGGAATGGAATCTCAACCTTTCCTGAATATGAAATTTGAAACGGATTATTTCGTAAAGGTTGTCCCTTTTCCTTCCATTAAAAACGAAAGCAATTACCACCCTTTCTTCTTCAGAACCCGAGGTGAGTATGGCCTTTCCTGCCTGGTTCCCATGAGAAGACTTTTCTCCTGCTTTTGATGATTTTTCTACAGAAATGTGTTCAATAACATGCCAAGGGCCGGGCACGGTGGCTCACACCTGTAATCCCAGCACTTTGGGAGGCTGAGGCAGGCGAATCACAAGGTCAGGAGTTCGAGACCAGCCTGGCCAACATGGTGAAACCCTGTCTCTACTAAAAATACAAAAATTAGCCAGGTATGGTGGCGGGCACCTGTAATCCTAGCTACTTGGGAGGCTGAGGCAGGAGCATTGCTTGAACCCGGGAGGCAGAGGTTTCAGTGAGCCAAGATTGGGCCACTGCACTCCAGCCTGAGTGACAGAGCAAGATTCTGTCTCGGGGAGAAACAAACAAACAAAAAACATGCCAAATACTAGTATGAAGCAAGCATGGCAGGGAGAAAAGCATCCAGAAAAGAACTTTTTAGAATTAAGGTTAGGTACAGACACTGTTCATCTAACCAGATATACCCACTCCTGGCTTGTTGTAGAACAGACCTGACAGTTGATATTTTTGAGGATGCTGTGACCATCACTAAGACAGTCTGCATTACCTATGCTCTCGGCTGTTTGGGAGGCTGAGGCAGGAGCATTGCTTGAGCCCACGAGTTTGAGGCCAGCCTGGGCAACATAGCAAGACCCCATTTCTAGTTAAAAGAGATAGCCGGCCAGGTGCAGTGGCTCATGCCTGTAATCCCAACACTTTAGAAGGCTGAGGTGGGTGAATCACCTGAGGTCAGTAGTTCGAGACTAGCCTGAAAAATATGGTGAAACCCCGTCTCTACTAAAAATACAAAAATTAGCTGGGTGTCATGGTGTGCACCTGTAGTCCTGGCTACTCGGGAGGCTGAGACAGGAGAATTGTTTGAACCTGGGAGGTGGAGGTTGCATTGAATTGAGATCAAGCCACTGCACTCCAGCCTGGGCGAAAGAGCAAAACTCCGTCTTAAAAAAAAAAAAAAAAAAAAAAAGACAGACATGTACCAAAACGATTGGATTAAAGAAAAAAAATAGGCCTGGCTCAGTGGTTCATGCCTATAATCCTGAGGCAGGAGGATTGCTTGAGCCTAGGAGTTTGAGGCCAGCCTGGGCAACATAGCAAGACCCCATTTCTAGTTTAAAAAGACAGCTGGCCTGGCACAGTGACTCACACCTGCAATCCCTGCACTTTGGGAGGCGGAGGCAGGCACATCACTAAGTCAGGAGTTCGAGACCAACCTGGTCAACATGGTCCCCATCTCTACTAAAAATACCAAAATTAGCCGGGTGTGGTGGCATGTGCCTGTAATCCCAGCTACTCAGGAGGCTGAGGCAGGAGAATCACTTGAACCAGGGAGGCAGAGGTTGCAGTGAGCGGAGATCATGCCACTGCATTCCAGCCTGGGCCACAGAGCAAGACTCCATCTCAAAAAAAGCAAACAAACAAACAAACAAAAAACAGAAATAAAAAGTGTAAGTTGATTTTGTGGTTAAGGGTAGAGCATGAAATGATTCCATTTTTTACCTGTTATCAGGAGGGAGGCCTGTCATTTTCAGGACTAGATTAAGAAAATTATTTTCTAGAAAGTTCTGTTTATTTAATGTCTATGTGCCAGGCCCTGTTCTAAATGCATTCCAAATGTTAACTCCAAATACCCTCTGTGACAACCCTACAAAGAATTTAATCGTACCATCCCCACTTACTAGATGTCGAATCCCACACAGAGAAGGTGAAGGGCTTGCCGGGAGTTGGATTTGAACCCCAGAAGTCTGACTCTGGAATCCATGCTCTGAACTCAACCACCCACTGTGCTGGGTCTGCTCACCTTTTGTTCTGTACAAGTTATCTCTTTAATCTTCCTGAGTTGCTGCTTTCAAACTTTGGTGACTGGTCACCCTGCAACAGGCAGCAGCTCCTTCTTGCCTTCCTGATCAGTCTTTGTCATTCAAGCCTTGGATGGTCAGTCCTGTCCAACATCCCCTCCTGTGAGGTCTGGTTGCAGCCCTCATCCATTGTGATGTTTCTGTTCACAACTCCAGCCTACATCAGTGTTTCCCTCTGCAGAATTCTTATTATGATTGTTTTCTATGCAGCAAAATTATTTTAACAATTGGTCTCATAATTCTTAAAATGAAATTCCATAGGGCAAAGACCATATGTATGTCACATAATCTCTGGATGACTTGCCCATAATAACCAGATAGAAGATTCAAAGAATGTGTTTATGAAAGCCTCACCTAAATCAAAATTAGTATAATTTAAGATGAATTTTTCCCATTGGCATAGAATCAATGTGTCTATTTGGGGGTAAGGTGGGTGCAGGGGGTGTGTTCCTGGAATGCAAACATTTGTCACCATTTCAGTGCACTGTGGTTTTTGATGCTGCCTTCGGTTTTATTGGCATTATATGGAGACTCTCCCTGCGTTAGCAAGCAGCATGGCATAGTGGACTAGCTGTTTGGCCTCTCTCATTGTGTTTTTATTGCGTTTAGATTCTGTTTCAAAGCTATTGGCTTTGGTACCTGGTTTTCAGTGCTGACATTTCAGGTTTATATGCCTGCATGTCATTTCAAGAAACCATCACAAGCATCTTAAATTAGAATACTAGTGAAGGTTAAACTAATCCTGCAGCAGTTACCAAGACCACTCCAAAGTTCTCTTGTGTCTAAACATCTCCACAATGGGGTAGGGGCCGGCATCATTTCTGTTTACAGCTGAAACAGAGCCTCCATGTGACTGTAGCATGAACATAGCTCTGCTGTCCTTGGCCACCATCCTTGAAATTATGTAATGCCCGACAAGCTTTTAAAATCTGGATGACTTTACACTGTTAACATTTATGTGGCATAAAGTGAACTGCATTAATATGTTTATATTGTACCATTTAAATGTTTGTAAGATACAACTGCACAGTAGTGAAAATCCTCATTGAATTGATATATTTTATACCTTTTCTAGCATCACCTGGCACAGTATCTTTATATTTCATTGGGTTGTTGGGAGAGGAAAATGTCAAACTGTCCTAAAACTAAAAACATGTATCTTTATTCTCTTAATAGCCTGTGACCTGTTGTTACAGCCGGACAACCTGGCTTGTAAACCCTGTAAGTAGCAGTGTTCTTATCTATCAAGTCTCAAAGTGTTGCCATTATAATGGTGTTGGGGTAGCCTCTGGTTGCTCACTCTGGGTCCTACCTCCTCCCAGTCTGGAAGCCTCGGAACCTGAACATTAGCCAGCATGGCTCGGACATGCAGGTGTCCTTCGACCACGCACCGCACAACTTCGGCTTCCGTTTCTTCTATCTTCACTACAAGCTCAAGCATGAAGGACCTTTCAAGCGAAAGACCTGTAAGCAGGTGAGCTGCTGGGTGTACACAAAGTAACACTGCGAGTTTCAAAGCGACCCCCAGGCCACTGGAATTTGGGTTGCTCAATGTGAGCATTAGGCTTTGTTGGCTCTCAGTGGTTGGTAGATACTTGGGAATGTAATCACTGGGCATGTCTCAGGGCCATCTTGCCACTATCCTTCACTCCCTAGTTATCTGTAACCCAGCTGTCCTGGTGGTGATACAGCCTGGTAACAGTATTGCCAAGGAATAAACAAGAAGTATTTCTCATTTGTCCATATGTATATGTGTGTATGTGTGTGTGTGTATATATATATATATTTTGTTTGTTTGTTTTTGTTTTTGTTTTGTTTGTTTGTTTTTGAGATGAAGTCTTGTTCTGTCGCCCAGGCTGGAGTGCAGTGGTGTGATCTTGGCTCACTGCAACCTCTGCCTCCTGGGTTCAAATGATTCTCCTGCCTCATCCTCTGGAGTAGCTGGGATTATAGGCGCATGCCACCATGCCCAGCTAATTTTTTAATTTTTAGTAGAGACGGGGTTTCACCATGTTGCCCAGGCTGGTCTTAAACTCCTGATCTCAAGTGATGTACCCACCTTGGCCTCAAAAGTGCTGAGATTACAGGCCTGAGCCACCATGTCTGGCCTGTCCTTTTATGTTTTAAACATTCATCATGTGCTCTCTGTGTGGCAGGCCCTGAGCTTTATGCTCCTTGAATCCATACCGCTCTATGAAACAGAGGCTACTGTCATCCCCATTTTACAGATGGGAAAGCTGAGGCTCAGGGAAGTCACCTGGCTTGCTCAAGGCCACATAGCTAGTAAATGGAAAAACCAGACCTAGGAGCCAAGCCACTGATAACACAGTGGCTACTGATTTTACAAATAGGCCAAGGTTAAACAGAAACTGAGTAACCCAGCCCTTAAACTGGGAGTGGTCAGAAGAGTGGAAACCGTTTCGGATGTTCACAGGACTGTCTGATCACCCACTGTGGATACCAAGAAAATTTCTGGTTGTGGTGGCAAAGCCCAGTACCTCCTTAGACATGCTCCTGTATATGTCAGGTTCTGTCATAGTTTGCTCTCCTTGCTGGTTCTCATCTCTATCAAGGTCTTTGACCTCCTGCCCATGTTAAAATTATGGCAAATAAAATATGTATAAACACAAACTGGTAATTTCTTTCCTCACCCTTTTGTTAAGTAAAGGTTGTTCAAACTAGTTTCTTTGTCTTCAAATCAAATATTCCTGCTCAGGGTGCCACCAGCTAAGCATAGACTATGGCAAGGGTCCTGGGCTGTCCTGGGCCTTTTATCAAAGGGAAGTTCAGATAACATGTGGCAGATAAACACAGTTACTTTTTGATCTAATCACATTTTCTGAAAACTGTGGTTGAGACTGATGGCAAGTCTCCTTCAGCTCTGGGCTAGAAGAGGTGTCCTGATGACCTTTGTCCAAAAAGTGAGTTTTTAAAGTGTTCTTTGGTCTGTTGCAGGAGCAAAATACAGAGACGACCAGCTGCCTCCTTCAAAATGTTTCTCCAGGGGATTATATAATTGAGGTATGCATAACACAAGAAAGCCCTATTAATGCTATAGAATGAACCCAGTTCATATAGAATTCCAACTGTTTACAACACTAAAATTTCAAGCCATTGAAGGTGGGAACAGTTATATTTTTATGTGGTTCTTAACATGCTTTTAAAAAAAGTTTATGTATAATTGATCTTTGATCTCTTCATTAAATATTTCAAATAAATATTTTTATGTAATCATATAGTCCATATATAACCATGGTTTAAAATCTCTAGTATTCCTTAATACTACAAAGATATATTTTCAAGATTTTAGCTTAAAGTTTTTTTTAGGCCAGGTGCGGTGGCTCAAGCCTGTAATCCCAGCACTTTGGGAGGCCGAGATGGGCGGATCATGAGGTCAGGAGATCGAGACCATCCTGGCTAACCCGGTGAAACCCCGTCTCTACTAAAAAATACAAAAAAACTAGCCAGGCGAGGTGGCGGGCGCCTGTAGTCCCAGCTACTCGGGAGGCTGAGGCAGGAGAATGGCGTAAACCCAGGAGGCAGAGCTTGCAGTGAGCTGAGATCTGGCCACTGCACTCCAGCCAGGGCGACAGAGTGAGACTCCGTCTCAAAAAAAAAAAAAAAAAAAAGTTTTTTTTTAGTATGAAAATAGCAAAATAAGTTATGCCCATTACTTTTACCTACACTTCTCTTAAGTTTCTGTTGCTATTCTTCTATGTAAGTATAAATGAATTCTAAACACCACTTCAAAGAACATGTAAATGTAATGTTCAGTGAAACCCCATCTCTTGTAAAAATACAAAAATTAGCTGGGCGCGGTGGTGGGTGCCTGTAATCCCAGCTACTTGGGAGGCTGAGGCAGGAGAATCACTTGAAACTAGAAGGTGGAGGTTGCAGTGAGCTCAGATCGCGCCACTGCACTCCAGTCTGGGTGAAAGAGCGAAACTCCATTTCAAAAAAAAAAAAAAGTAATGTTTCATTTCCTTTTTAAGATTACCTTTCCTGTATCAAATTGGTACTACAAATAATAAGAGTATGAGAAAAACAGAAAAGGAAATTAACAATTTGTCCATAGTGCCACCATTCAAAGACAACCAACATGTCTTAACATTTTGGTAGAAACACCTAGTTCTTGCATTCCTTGGAATCAGTGTGTGGTTTTATACTGACACACCTTCTTAAAGCATTAATGGAGGCCCAGTAAAATCAGTGGAAGGATGCCAGCTTAATTGAACATTATTAGAATGTGGGACTCACCAGCTGACTTCTTCAATCAATACACAGACTTTTGATTAATAAAAGAAAACATGATGAAGCTTAGCGTTTCGAGTTGGTAAAGCAGAGATGAACCTGAGTACACATGATGCCTAGTCTCAGCCTGGCAGATGATTACAGGCTCCAGAAGCTCTCTTTTCCAAAACTCAGCCATTCTCCACTACTTGCTTCCTACCCCTTCCTGCACTGCCCACTGATGGAAAAAATGAATGAAATTACCATTTTTTTCCACTTACCTGGTATATATCACTTAAAAAAAAATAATGCAGCATCCTCTGTTTTGCAGCTGGTGGATGACACTAACACAACGAGAAAAGTGATGCATTATGCCTTAAAGCCAGGTAGGTGTTTTTTTGTTTGAAATTTTGGCCCTAGACTACTATAGACCAAGGTATTTGATATTCTCTGTACTTCATGATTTACAGAAACAAAACAAAATTCAGCTCCTCTCTCTTAAATGATGTTCCATCAAATCTGACTTTCCTTCCACTCTAATGTGGATACCTGGGAGATTAAAGCCAGTTTGGTGTGTATAGCTAGATAAATAGTCAATTGTCCTCTGAAGAAAAGTGGTAGGAGGGGAAGTTTCCTTAGGCAAAATTCTCACTCAAAGGTATTTTTCGTCCCAGCCTGACTCTTTAACTGTTGAATTGTTCTTTGCAACTCTTTAAAAATGAACCTTTGAATCCTTTTATAATCACCAAACCACACTAGAGAAAGGTGGTTGCATGGTCCTAGAACCTGTTATGCGGCTTATGTTTAAAAAGAAAGAAAGTTGTTTCTCTTTGAACCTTTACACTGCTTAAGTTTAAAAACTTTCCCTTTGAAATTTCCCAGTGCACTCCCCGTGGGCTGGGCCCATCAGAGCCGTGGCTATCACTGTGCCACTGGTGGTCATATCAGCATTCGCGACGCTCTTCACTGTGATGTGCCGCAAGAAGCAACAAGGTATCTCTTTGTGTGCTGTATCTCCCCACAACAAGGGGCAGACCAGGGGTCGCTGCCAACAGAAAGGGAGACTGGGAGTACCTGGGTCCTCCAGGATGGCTCCTGGGAAGCCTCATAGCTCCTATTCAATTCCCAGAATTAAAATATTTGGCTTTTAACCTCAGGAGCCACTAAAAAACAGGTATCATTATATATCTATTTCTTGAGACAGGGTCTCGCTCTGTTGCCCAGGCTAGAGTGCAGTGACACAGTCATAGCTCACTGCAGGCTCGACTTCCCAGGCTTAAGCCATCCTCCCACTTCAGCCCCCTGAGGTAGCTGGGGACTACAGGCATGCACCACCATGCCTGGCTAATTAAAAAAACATTTTTTTTTTTTTTTTGTAGTCATGGGGTCTCACTGTGTTGCCTAGGTTGGTCTAACTCCTAAGCTCAAGCATTCCTCCTGCCTCAGCCTCCCAAAGTGCTGGGATTACAGGCATGAGCCACTGCCTCTCGCCCATAATTCTATTTTCAACCATAGGATAGTAAATTCAGGGACATAAAGGAAGCCTGAAGTGAAAGTAAGGATATAGGTAGGGCTTGCTCATTTACAAATGTCACCATGAGACAACCTTCTGAGGTGTTGTAAATGATCCATAGCTTGGTCGAGGTGAGGGTTACACAGTTGTATACTTCCATAAAAATTTACTGAGATGTACACTTAAGATTTAGGTACTTTACTTTTGTAAATTATACCTCAATAAAAACTCTTTTAAGAAAACATCAGCTCTGCCCATGCTTAATTGGTCTAATAGGTGCACTTGGCTGCAAGAGCCAGTTCTGGGCACTCTGCTAACTAGGGTGGCGCTCTGCTAACCAGGATGACCCCTGCAGCTTTCTTAGTTTATCCAAGGTCAGTTTCAGGTGAAGAACAATTTTTGACCATTCGTTGCTCCACTGCGGAAATCAGCTGTCCCATTCCAAGTGATGACCCGAGGGGGCCGATGGAGTTGGGGACTGGGACTGCTCTAGGTAGACGTGTCAATTGTTCTTTCTTGAAGATAGCACTGGGTTTCAATTCTTAGGGAACAGAACAAAGCATTGCTTGCAGGTATCAACCCTATCTTCTTTTCCAATTTAGAAAACATATATTCACATTTAGATGAAGAGAGCTCTGAGTCTTCCACATACACTGCAGCACTCCCGAGAGAGAGGCTCCGGCCGCGGCCAAAGGTCTTTCTCTGCTATTCCAGTAAAGATGGCCAGAATCACATGAATGTCGTCCAGTGTTTCGCCTACTTCCTCCAGGACTTCTGTGGCTGTGAGGTGCGGAATCTAAAGTTCCTTCTCCTACCCTGGCCAGGACACTTGCCCCGTACTCTCTCCCCACTGCCTTCTCCTCTCCTCTGGGCCTCCTGTGGTGACACCTGCCCTTGAGTAGTGCCACAGCTTTCAAACTGGGGATAGTCTTGCATTCTTTCTTGAGTCTGTCTTACCCATCACCAGCACTAAATATTTCATAATACTTAGTTCTAATTCTGACAAACTTCTGCTCTAGAGCTTTGATTGGCACTCACCTGGCAGGAAGTTTTGTAAGCATTAAGAAGACCAGTAGCTTCCATGGAAACATGCAATTGGAGTTGAAGGGTGTCACTCATCCTGGTGAGCATGTTCAGGACAGAAGCCCCACTTGGAGGATCAAAGAGAGAGTGGCAAGTAAAGCAGTGAGTTCACACAGTTGTTTGGAGTTCTGCTGAGAAGGGGAATGAAGGACGAGGCTGCCATTAGAGGGGATCTTGAGGTCCAGGGAGAAGTGATAAACAAATGGCTCTGTGAAGCTGTTTGACCATGGACTGGTGGAATCATAGACGGGGAGAAACTGGTGATGCAGGAGAGGGCACTAGCCAGAGAGAACAGGGAGGTAGGAAGGGAGCACTCCCAGAAAGCAATACTGTGTCAAGTACTGAAATGATCTGCTCTGGTTTCTTAGCTGTTCTCTTGAGTTATTAATATGTTATTAATATGCTTTTCTATAATGTCAGAATGTACATTTTTAGAGTGAAGTCTGAAACTCTCATGGAAGGCATACCCTGTTTCTTGCAAATGCAAGAACTGTACAATAATTGTGTGATTGGAAGTTGTTTTTGCTTTGAAACTGCCCATTGGCATGTTTTTCAGAATCTCTCCATGTGGTGAGGCTGCCTCCTAGTGTCAGCATAACATACTACGCTAGCCTACTTTCTGCATGAAAGCGGTTAAGGTTGGTGGATCAGCACGTGCTGAAAATAACTGCACTTTAGCCAATGGCACAGTTTTCAGATACCACAGGCAACCAAGTTTGCTCTACTTCACAAGTATTTAGGCTCTGGGGAAAACGCTCTTCCAGTTATTAGTGTAATAGTTACTGTAGAAAACTTGGAACTAGAAAAGAATGATAAATAAAACATTGTCTGGTATCCCAACCTGATTAAAGAAAATCTGAGAAAGAGGAACTCACATTTCATGTGTGGTTTATTTCCTTCCAGTCTTTTTCCATATAGGTGAACTCACGCATACAGTTTTGCCTTTGGGGCTGATTGAAATGATTTTTTTACAGTCTCTTAATAATTTTTTACACTATTAGTAGTTATATATAAACTGCAATTTTAAATGGCTACATGACTACATGACCCTCCATACTGATGTGCCATAACTCAGTTAGTACAAATATTAAACATCTCAGTGGTTCAGTATTGTCCCATTTGTGATGATTTCCCAAGAAAGATGCCTGGAAATGGAATTGCTGGGTCAAAGATAGGAACATTTAAAAAATGCTTGGTGTATACTCCCACTGAGCTTTTAGCATGTGTAATGTTATCAAGAATTAAGGAAAGTATAAGACAATTCAGGGTTATTTTCAGCAAGTGGATGGATATTGGGGTTTTTCCCCATTGGTAACATCTTAGAGCAGAAGAGGAGAACAAAGTCGTTTCAGAATGCCCTTCCCTGTAAGATAGTGTGGCTGCTGTATTTGGTCATAGCCATTGGGAATTAATATCTGAACTACAGAAGGAAAGACACCAACACAATCGCCAAGAGATGTTTTCAGCAGAATTAGGTGAAAGTGGTCTGAGAAGGTGAAGTCCTCTGAGGGGCCACACATGTCTGATTTTCTCTCTTTTGTCAGCCACCCCCACAATCTCCCTGCCAGACCCCCTTGTGGGTAAAGCCTTGCCAATTACCAGCCTTGTAGAGATGTAGCTTTGTAGACCTGTGTGAAGTCATGGAGGAAGGTGCTAGTCAGTCCTGAGTGAGTTACTCAGAATGACCATGTTAATGCAGTTCACTAGCCTCCTCTCCAGCCATGGACAAACTAATAAACAGCGTGCGTACGCTTGAGGCTATGAGAGTGTCGAGATAGGTCCCTTTGTCAGTCACTGTCTGGATGTGAGTCACCTATAATTGTGGGTGACTGGCATCCAGGCCTGAGCCCCATCTCCCAGTTCACTTTGGAGCCACTCATCCACATCTTCCTCTCAGAGCCTGCCAGCCTTCTCTCCAGGATCTGCCCCTCTAATCCAGGTACCTCACTCACCAGATCAACCAACCTCAGTTTCTCTGTCCTGTGCTCTCTACCACCTGTTGCTTCCTTGAGGATGTCCTATGTAGGGTGTGACTTGAGCAAGGTGCCAAAAGCGCTGTGCTTCTGTCCCCTCACTTGTAGGGCAGGAGTGGTAATGACCCCGTGTGATACGAAAATGGATGGATGGCAAGTTTTTGCAGAGGGACTAGCGTATGACCATCACCCATGGAACTTTAGCTATTCCTTGGTATGGTGTAACCTGGAGCCTGCACATAGCTGTGCTAATAAGGGTTAAGGGGCAGATTAGATGGCCTCCTTCTGACATTTCCCTTCCTGTAATTCACTTCCCGAGCCTCTTCCCGAGCCTTCTGTATGGGTGACACGGTGCCTTGTTCTCCTTTCCAGGTGGCTCTGGACCTGTGGGAAGACTTCAGCCTCTGTAGAGAAGGGCAGAGAGAATGGGTCATCCAGAAGATCCACGAGTCCCAGTTCATCATTGTGGTTTGTTCCAAAGGTATGAAGTACTTTGTGGACAAGAAGAACTACAAACACAAAGGAGGTGGCCGAGGCTCAGGGAAAGGAGAACTCTTCCTGGTGGCGGTGTCAGCCATTGCCGAAAAGCTCCGCCAGGCCAAGCAGAGTTCGTCCGCGGCGCTCAGCAAGTTCATCGCCGTCTACTTTGATTATTCCTGCGAGGGAGACGTCCCCGGTGTCCTAGACCTGAGTACCAAGTATAAACTCATGGACAATCTTCCCCAGCTCTGTTCCCACCTGCACTCCCGAGACCACGGCCTCCAGGAGCCGGGGCAGCATGCGCGACAGGGCAGCAGAAGGAACTACTTCCGGAGCAAGTCAGGCAGGTCCCTGTACGTCGCCATTTGCAACATGCACCAGTTTATCGACAAGGAGCCCGACTGGTTCGAAAAGCAGTTCGTTCCCTTCCATCCTCCTCCACTGCGCTACCGGGAGCCAGTCTTGGAGAAATTTGACTCGGGCTTGGTTTTAAATGATGTCATGTGCAAACCAGGGCCTGAGAGCGATTTCTGCCTAGTAGAGGCGGCCGTTCTTGGGGCAACTGGACCAGCCGACTTCCAGCACGAGAGTCAGCACGGGGGCCTGGACCAAGACGCGGAGGCCCGGCCTGCCCTTGACGGTAGCGCCGCTCTGCAGCCCTTGCTGCACACGGTGAAAGCCGGCAGCCCCTCGGACATGCCGCGGGACTCGGGCATCTACGACTCGTCTGTGCCCTCATCTGAGCTGTCTCTGCCACTGATGGAAGGACTGTTGACGGACCAGACAGAAACATCTTCCCTGACGGAGAGCGTGTCTTCCTCTTCAGGCCTGGGTAAGGTGACTTTGGGGCCAGGTTCTAACAGGACGCAGCCTTTGGCTATGCTTCTGAAATAGTCAAAGCGTTTTTCCAGTTTTGGTGCCAACTTACTGGGCAATGAAACCTGATGAGAACACAGCTCGTTTGGTAGTCTTGATTTATACCAGGTGATGGGAATACTCACATGTTTGAGTTGCAGAAATACTAATGCTAAATTATGGCGAGCTGCCCAGACCCTGCAAGGGGTGTTGTGCCACATACAGTGTATGCACTGTATCACTTTTCTAAACTTCAGAAACATCAGACATGAAAACACATTGGGCCCCGAGGGTCTTGGATAACAGTTTGTGGACGCTTGTCTTTTTTAGACCTGTAGTGTTCACCGCCCCCCATTGTCTTTAAAGCTACATTCATCGAGTCTGGGATTCATGGGTACAGTATTATTTCTATCTTAGCTCAGCACAGGGCCCCAGGTATGAGGGCTCTCTAGGAAGGCCTACTTCCCCAGGGAGCATCAGCTAGATGCCATCTCAGGCTGTGCCTTACTATGTCTGTAACTAGTTGGGGTCATGCATACAAACCCTTGACTTTTTTTTTTTTGAGACGGGGTCTCACCCTGTTGCCCAGGCTGCAATGGCACGATCTCAGCTCACTGCAACCTCTGCCTCCCGGGTTCAAGCAATTCTTCTGCCCAGCCTCCCAAGTGTGCTGGGATTTCAGATACACCACCATACCCAGCTAGTTTTTTGTATCTTTATTAGAGATGGGGTTTCACCATGTTGGCCAGGCTGGTCTCGAACTCCTGACCTCAAGTGATCCCTCAACCTTGGCCTTCCAAAGTGCTGGGATTACAGGCGTGAGCCACTGCGCTCAGCCCAAACCCTTTACTTTTATGAAATATCTCTTCCTTCCTCAACTAAGGGAACTAGAACCTGTTAGGAGGACTAGCCCCATCTTGAGCTGGTTGGGATTCTTACCTTATTAATACAGAGCCATAGTCCAAACCCAGATCCAGCCATATTCTAGCATGAGCACCCGCCCAGCCCAGTGAAATGCGATGACAGTGTGACTCTGTACTCTCTTCTCTCCTTAGGTGAAGAGGAACCTCCTGCCCTTCCTTCCAAGCTCCTCTCTTCTGGAGTGTGCAAAGCAGATCTTGGTTGCCGTAGCTACACTGATGAACTCCACGCGGTCGCCCCTTTGTAACAAAATGAAAGAGTCTAAGCATTGCCACTTTAGCTGCTGCCTTCCTCTGATTCCCCAGCTCATCTCCCTGGTTGCATGGCCCACTTGGAGCTGAGGTCTCATACAAGGATATTTGGAGTGAAATGCTGGCCAGTACTTGTTCTCCCTTGCCCAACCCTTCACCAGATATCTTGGCAAACTCTCCAATTTTCTAAAATGATATGGAACTCTGAAAGGCATGTCCATAAGGTCTGACAACAGCTTGCCGAATTTGGTTAGTCCTTGGATCAGAGCCTATTGTGGGAGGTAGGGAAGAAATACGTAAACAAAAAAAAGGAAGATACCTTCACTGGTCATTCAGACTTCACTGAGCTCTGCAAACTTTGCCTGTTTGCTATTGGCTACCTTGATTTGAAATGCTTTGTGAAAAAAGGCACTTTTAACATCATAGCCACAGAAATCAAGTGCCAATCTATCTGGAATCCATGTTGTATTGCAGATAATGTTCTCATTTATTTTTGATGTAGAATTTACATTGCCATGGGTGTTAAATATAAGCTTTGAGTCAAAAGTCAAGAAAGTGACTGAATATACGGTCACCTTTTATGAAATGAGTCTCTGTGTTACTGGGTAGCATGGCTGATTGAGGTGAAGCTCACAGGGCCAGGCTGACCGTCTTGACCATTCCATCTGAGATAGGTTGGTCAATGTGCAGAAGGCCCCAGGACCTCAGCACACACAGCCTCCTCTTGGTCTGAGTAGACATCATGCGGGGGCCAGATCTGCCTGCTATTTCCATGGGTTACATTTAGTGTGCTGTATCTCAGATGTTGGTGTCTGGAAGTTTATTCTTAAGAGACTGCTACCCAGCTGGTCTGTATTATTGGAAGTTGCAGTTCGTGCTTTGGTTGGCCTTCCGGTCTAAAGCTGTGTCCTGAATATTAGGGATCAGAATTCACTGAAATACAGCAGTGTGTGGAGGTGATGGCCAGTTAATCTGCTGAACTGGTTTTGACTAATGACAAACCTCTTTTTAAGAAGGTAGAATGGAGGGGATAGTCACAAAAGTAAATGTTCCATTTTTATGAATGACTTTCCACAGAGTTCTGTTTCTAAAGAAAAAACAATTGTTCACATCTCATCTGATGATTAGCATGTGTGTAATGAATGCTGTCTTGGTCTTCCCTGTGGAAACCCTTCTCCCCGTGCCTTTGAGCAGGTGTGGACCTCTCTCACTACCTTTCACATGGGTGCTGTTAGATTTTGGCACCCTGTTTTCTCAACATTCAGCCCACGGACTGTGGTTTTAACTCCTTCGTCAGATGAGACCAACATGAAGGGGTATGTTGAGAAACATCCTGAGGCAGAGTGGGAGGTGGGATGGGGCAGGACTTTCCCTTCTAAGCACATGCATGGCAGGTGGGGAAAGGGGGACTTGCACCCCTGCTGGAAAGAAAAGGTTTGTGTATATTGCTGATGCAAATGTCATACTCACTGCTCTGTAAAGGCAGTTGGCAGCTTTTTGGGAGAAGAACGTGCTAGTCTGTTCTCTGGCATCAGGTTTCCTGCAGCTGCTCCGAGGGAGAGACAGTGAGCTGCAAGACTGTCTCCCCATAAAAACAGGCAACTCAGAGAAGAGTCATTTCATGTTGTTCCTATGGAATCTGGAATGAGTGCAGAGCTCCTACCCACACATGACTGCCCCGCCATTTCATCCTAGGCATACATTCTGTGAAGGAGATTGGTTAGTCCAAACTGGCTAACATATGAAAATTCACTTGGAACATTATGAGAGATTTCTTATTGAGGTCAAGAGATGTTTCCTGTCCCAGAGGAACCATTAGGAGTCGCTTTTAGTATATTCAGCTTTGCTCATGAAATAAGGCATCTCTGGGAAAGTGGCCCCAGGGAGAGAATGGAGGATTGGGAGGAGAAGCATTAACTGGGCTCCAAGGGTGTGTGGGCAGAGAGCTAGCCACGTGAACTCACTCCTTATGGAAATGGAAGGGAAAAAGAGAGTGCTAGTCAAAAAATCAGGGGATGTTTTAGTTTGGATTTAGGGTTTTGATACTTATGTTGAAATACTAATGTTTCTGATCAACAAAATCAAACTCTTAATATAACAAGTAATGAAACGACAGTGTGATTGCCTCAGAATAAATTGAGAAGTCCAACTTCCTAGTTTTGTTTCATTAGTTTCACTTTTTCTACTCTCCCCATTATGCTAGAAATGGGAATCGTTGCCCTGCAGATTAAGGCAAAACATCTGTTTTAAGCAAAGCTGCATTTTTTGACTCAGAAATTGTCCCGGACGGTGGATATAAGATGAAATTCAGAAAAACGTTCTGCCAAGTCACAGGCTTTTAGATATTGTGGAAACAAGAAATGGAAAAAGGGATGATCTCCGTGAGAGGCCTTGATCCTGAGAGTAAAAGGCTTTTGTGGATAGGTTAGACAATGTCCTTTAGAAAGGAGATCGGGGTAAGTCCAGGGTTCCAGGAAAACCAAGAAGCCTGCAGGTAGCTGAAGGTAGAGTGCTAGTTGTTCATCTTAACTTACCAATGCGCTATAGAAAGGACTTAGCATCTGATGTCGTCAGCTTTGCCAGGAGAGTGATCAAGGAGGTTAAAGCTCAGGTAAAGGTGTGCCTTCTCAGAGGCTACCTCTGTTACAAGCAGCAGAGACCACCTCAACAGAGGACACCTCAACAGACTCAGCCCAGCCATACAGGGTGCAGAAGCTCTTCCAGAGGGCTGTCTTGGGCCTTTGAGGCAATTGATCTCCAGAAAGAATCAGAAGTCATTCCAGTCCAGGCCCAGGTATTCAGATGGTGACCCAGCCAGATAATAGTATCTTGAGCCAAAAATGAGATCAGGCCATAAAGTTAGAAGACAGAGTTTTTGATTGACATGTTAGGAATAACTGAAGACAGTCTCAGATCAGAAGTTCAATAAAATGTCTTTAGCAGTGGTGACATCATTGGAATCAGTGTGTAGTAAGTCATGGATATTTAAGTTCATATTTGTTTGTCAGCATTCAGTCTTATAACTTCATAGCCACAAGTATCTTTTTTAAAAATACCAACTGTTAGTCTCAGGTCTCCTGACTTAAGTGCAAATAAACAGGAGACTATCCTTCAAAAAATGTGGGGTTACATGATTTTCAGAGCCTTTTTTTCAGAGTTGAGCATCTTTTCTTTTAAAAGAAATAAAGGGCAAGAGGACCAATTTTATTCCTGGAGGAAAAATGACACCCCCTCCTCCCAAAAGAAAGAAAACTCTCTGGCCCCCCAACTTCAACACTAATTTGACTCCCTGAAGAACAGAGAAAATATTCTTTCTGTCTTTATTAAAGAGAAGTGGACAATGCCAATGTGAAGGTTACTAGTCTTTTATTTTCTGTTGGTGAAGACTACTACTGCTCTTATTTAGCAGATCTTATACCTTCATTGGTCACCAGTGTAGCATGTGAGGTATAAGGAAAACAGCAGTGTGGTGATAAATGGTAATTAATATACTTTGTCTGTGTCAGAGAGCGATAGGGAATGGTGGGGACTGTGGCAAACTGAAGCACCCCTGTTCCAGCCACAGGGGGCAATTTTCCAGTCGACTGTGGCCATGAAGTATTTCCTGATCTTCCCATTTTTCAAGAAAAGCTGACAGTCTGGATTTTTATATGAAAAATTCTGATTTTAAAAAATATTGACAACTAAGTTAAAATTCAAGTGAATTTAGACCCAGCATGGATGGACCTGATTTGGTTCACTGAATACCAGTTTGTTAACCTCTGCTTTATAAGATTTGAAGGAAAGGCATTCATGGTAATTACAGATGGTGCCACCAGAAAATGCTCTTGCTAAATGCAGCCAGTAGTTAGATTGCTTCTTTCTCCAGCTTCTCCTGCAAAGAAATTTGATGTGATTTTGAATGCATTGGACATGTCTTGATTGCGTCTTTACATTTCATGGTGCCTTAAAAGAAAGGCAAGCCAGTTGTTAATTTCAAAATCAGATTTATGCTCTCTCAATTTAAAAAATGCTGGGAACAATTTCATTTAAGCTTCACAACCTAAAGAGCTTTGTTTATAGTTTTAGCTCTTGGCATAATAATTTTTTTTTGATGATGTGCAGTTCTGAGCATAGGCCAAGACATGATTAGGAAAGCAGGCAATTTTAGAGAGTAAGGCAAGGAACCTCCTAGCATCCATTAGAGCCAGGTATTTGCATTATCTTCCATTTTGAGTGACTGTGAATTGACTCTGTTTTGGAGATGCGAAACAGTATACAGAGAAAAGCTTTTCCTGATATTGAGATACCAGTTAGGAGTCCAAATGGAGTGTTGGGTCATCCTTGCCATATCACCTCCTTTCCAGGATCAGGGTGAAAATAGACAAAAGGAAATCTGACTGCAAGCCAGTGGCTTTGATTCTAGTTTCAGGGTTTAGGGACTAGGAGAAAGTTTAGATTATCTAGCATGTTCTTCCCCTGGTGTCAGACAGGGCTGTGCCTGAATTATTCCAGACATACGGCTGTAGATGGTAGCCTTTATTTTACAAGAAGGAGATTCTGTAACCTACCCTGCTGATCAGATAGTTCTTTGTATGTCTTATAGAAATTCAAGCCAGCTTCCTTTTGTTCAGCATGTAGTGGAGAAAGAACAGCTGGTCACCTTCCATGTATTCGAAAACCACAGTGAAGTCATCCCCCTGGTGTTTTTATTTCAGTGATAAATAATTCCACCCACTTAAACCATTCTTCATGGCTCTTGTTTTCCAGGGGCCTAATAATTTTCACTGCTATAATGTTTCTCAGCTTCACACTTAGTTTAGTTGCCCAGAGTGTTGGTGCCTTACTCACATTGGTGCCTTGTGAAGACCAGGCTCAGGGTGGGGATTATGGGGGAAATTCTTGCACACCCAGCTCCTCTTACTACTTAAAAATATAATGGTACTTTTACAAAATGATATGTTGCCTATATTCATGGAGAATTATTTGACTACTACATTTTTTCCCCTGATGATAGTCATCTATCATAACTTGTGTTTGTTTTCCTCCTGAGATCAAACACTTGGTGCTTATTTCTAATGTATACTATGTTGAGACCAGCTCTTACCTTCTGAGTGGCAGCTACCCCTCCCTCCCAATTTTAGATCCTATTTTTACACATCTCTGTAGACATCACCTTTATTTCACGACTCACAATATTAAATGGTGCAGACTTCCGTTTAACCACTGGTGAGGTAACAGCAGTAGTTGCTAAGCACCACCTTCCCATTGCTGTTTGAGGGCTAATTTGCAAAGACATTTGAGTCCCCCGGTGAAGATGTCTGGGGAAGTTTGGCCAGTTGTCTTCCCTCTTGCCCTTTCATTCTTTAAAATTCAGCTCAGACCACAGACACCTCCAGAATCTTTGTTTCTGTTCTGCTCTCAATTGACCAAGCACTGCGTTTTGCACAATCAGAAGTCTCACGAAAGCAAACAGTTATGACTGCGTATCTGATATTTATATCCTATAAAATTTCAGGAATATTCAGAGGCAATCTTCTATTTGTACATGATGTAGACAAAATTAGCTGCTCTAATTGTTAGACAAAAACTTGCCATTGGATTACACTAAAGTGCTCATCTGTTGTTTTAAAAGTTTCATATCAGGCAGGGCACGGTGGCTCGTGCCTGTAATCCCAGCACTTTGGGAGGCCAAAGCGGGCTGATCACCTGAGGTCCAGAGTTCAAGGCCAGCCTGACCAACATGGTGAAACCCCGTCTCTACTAAAAATACAAAATTAGTCAGGCGTGGTTGTGCGTGCCTGTAATCCCAGCTACTCGGGAGGCTGAGGCAGGAGAATCGCTTACATCCGGGAGGCAGAGGTTGCGGTGAGCTGAGATCGTGCCATTGCACTCCAGCCTGGGCAGCAAGAGCAAAACTCTGTCTCAACAACAATAACAAAAAGTTTGGTATGTTCCTCTCAAGAAAAAAGCATGGTGAATCCAGACCACAGCAAAAGCTTTTGTGAAAACCAAATGTGTTCATCTAGACAGTAAGTAACTCCTAGTTTTACTGTTAGTTTTTTAAAAGATAATTTTTCCCTGTGGAAACTCCCTGTTACTACATCCTAGGGGAGAAAGCCTGTGGAATATGGTGGTTATTGATGGTGTTGCCTTTGTTTCATCTTTGAGTTTGTCGTTTGTGGGATCTAGTGGGATAATGAGCACTGACAGAACTCTTAACAGCGTGGTGTATTTTTGACATTGAAAATGTTAATGACTTATTTGATTTGTACATAACTCTGTAAATAGGTGATAGTAGATCACAGCTGACATTTACAAAATGTTTTTGTACCTTAGAATTTCTGCATTAAATAAAATGTTTTGTTTTAAGGTTGTAGTGGTTCATTTTTCAGCACATCTTTCTTGTTTCCTGACTGGCTGGGGTTCCCAGCCCAGTTTTCGGAGGGCTCTCCCTCAGGACGAGGAGGCCAGGGGTGGCCAGTCTTCCTTGCCCTTTAGAGAACAGCACTGTGCTGCCCTAGTCCTTCAGCTCGGCTCCACAGGCAATCAGTCACCCATTACCCCATGTGGCAACAGGCCTGGCTGCTGCAACAGGGTTACTTATATCAGAAAGAAATTTGACTTCTCAGAACAAATGGACTTTCTTTTCAGAAATTTGAAAAAAGGCACTGAGATTTGGGAGCTGCACACAAACGTTTTTTGTCACTCAGAAAAAAAGATGCCTGCTCAGTCTTCCATGGACATTCTCCCCTCCTGTGACCCCCATGCTCTGTGAGTTAACTTCTTGGTGTCCATCACCTTCAGGGTGAGGTCCCAGCTCTGCTGACTGTTTTTTCTTTCTTTTTTTTTTTAAGAGGTAGGGTTTCCCCACGTTGCCCAGGCTGCTCTTGAACTGCTGAACTCAGGCAATCCTTCTGCCTCTGTCTCCAAAAGTGCTGGGATTACAGGTGTGAGCCACCGTGCCTGGCCTCTGCTACTGTTGCTGTGCCCCAGTGACTGTCGGACTCTGCCCCTCAGCCTCTCGTCCATAGAGAGGCCCTACTTCACAGGGCGATGAATTAAACTGCACGGTGAATGTAAAGTGCCACCTGTGCATTCCTGGCTCATAGTCCATGTTCAGTAAATGACAGTGTCCACAGGAGGACAGTGAGGGTTAACAAATAGCAAGGACATAGAATACAAGCTTTTGGCCATTGCCCGAGCGGGATGTAGTCTAAATTTGGGGTCTTGGGACCATAAGAGATTTTAAAAATTGGATCTTCCTTATTTACTTGTTCCTTCTCATACTTCACTGGGATGTTAATGTGCTCAGGGCCTACAACCTACCCTGTTTGGGGAGCCCAAGGAAAACAAGGAGTGGTAAAAAACAAAACCCCCCCAAAGAAAACAGCTCTGAGGGAAGCATTATTGTTTCTGAGAGGAGGAAATTCTCACCCATTCTTGCCTCCTGACCTTCGCATATCCTTCATTTCTCCTGGTTAGAGTCACCCAGGAGGCTCCTTATCATTTCTCCCATTGATTTCCTTTTCCTCCACACTCTGTCAATTCTTTTTATTTCCAGGAGTGTTAAGTGCTTTACACACATCATCTCGTTCATCTTCACAGCTGCTCTGTGAGGTGGCCAATTCTGCTGTTCCCATTTTACACATGAGGAAACTGAGGCTCAGAGAGGCTATAACTGACTTGTGATCCCACAGTTGGCTAGTGGCAGAGCCAGGATATGAGCTGAGGCAAACCCTACCTAGACTGCTCAGGTATGCCCTTGGTAAAGGTCAAGCCAGCCAGGTAGGGATGGACTGAAAAATGTGTGGGCAAAGGCAATAGAGAGCTTTCCCATAAAATGAATGTCAGAGAGGAAGTGATGATTGCCATCCTCTGAGTGTCGACAGAGCTGTTTCCTGCTCTTAGTGCTCTTCATGTTTTTTTCTTACCATGACTCCCTATGGAGGGTACTATCAGCAGCCTCAATTTTGAGATTCTGAGGTCTGGAAATTGTATAGCTTTGCCAAGGGCACAAACAAGGAATTGGCAGCACTGGAGTTGAAGTCTCTGAAGCATCACCACTCCTGATCAATAGGCTGCTCTGTCCCTCAGTAATAGTTTAAGGGGAAGGAAGAACCTTGAGTGACTTGGTTCCTTTCTCATTGCAAATACTGAGTGTAAATCTGGTTCAGAGTTGAAGCAAATGAATCCGTGAGGCAGATACTGCAATACATGAATTTCTCTTTCCTTTTCCTTCATTAAAACAAAAGTTGCAGCTGGGCTTGGCGGTGCGCACCTATAGACTCACCTACTCGGCAGGCTAAGGCTTCAAAAAATACAAATAGTTCAGGCATGGTGACTTACACCTGTAATCTCAGCGCTTTGGGAGGTCAAGACAGGAGAATCACTTCAGGCCAGAAGTCTAAGACCAGCCTGGGCAACATAACAAGACTCCGTCTTTACGAAAAAATTTTAAAATTAGCTGGGCATGGTGGTGTGTGCTAGTAGTCCTAGCTCCTCAGGAGGCTGAGGTGAAAGGATTACTTGAGCCCAGGAGTTTAAGGCTGCAGTGAATTATATGATCACACCACTTCACTGCAGCCTGGGTGACAGAGCAAGATCCTGTCTCAAAAAATTTTAAGTTAAAATTAAAAAGTTAAAAAAAAAAGAAAAAGAAATGTTGCAACTAGTACTTTCTATTAGTGTTCTCTTGGGACAGCATGAGAAGCCCTCATTTTTACCATGATACTAGAAAGCTGTCTGTTTTTATAGCAGCCTAGGGTTCTTGCAGTCCCCAACATCTGTGGGGCCCTACCACTGGCTTTGCTTTGTTTTAGAAACACCAGCATTAGAGGAGCAAAGACCAGTTTCCTCCTGGAGGCTCTGATTGGAAAAAAAATGTCATTGCTTTAGTTGAATAAGAACTACAGGTGATAAGCTAAGCAGGTAGAGGAGGGAGGAGACATAAAATCTTTCTTTGCAGTCCTGGGCACAGTGGGTCCCCCAAAAAAAGTGTTTCCCACTCCTCCCTCAGCATATCCTGTCCTTGCTGTCCACAAGGAATTAAATCATAAGAGGCCCAAGAATAAGAAAAGTTAGAGGATGCAATGAAGGGGAGAGATGGACACAAACACGGCATAAGAACTTTTGCAATGAGAATATTCAAATGGGGCCTTTGGGATTAAGGAAAAGAAATGCAAGATCAGTGATCTTGGCTCCCTGGCCTCTTTCTGGAAGGGACCTTGCACCATCTTTTGCATCTATAGATGATACAACTGCCTTAACAGGGTTAATTCCAAAGTGTGTGTTGGGACATAGACATAGTGATGGACATGGTACACACAGGACCCCTGCCCTCCTGACTTCCTATGTATAGAGTTGAGGGCAAGTCATCTAAATGTTCTGAAACTCAGTTTCTTCATCTGTAAGATGGGACTAATAGCCACCACAAAGGGTTATTGTGAGGATTAAATGAGATGGAGTACATAAAGTACCCAAGGCTGTGCTCAGCAAGTGCTAGGTACTTGGTGAATAGTAGCTATTAATTATTCCATGGAAGAGCAGGTCTTGGGCTCTTTGGGGGCCATATCGGGATGGGTGGGAGACAGTTCCATGCCCATAAGGAGCTTTAGGCCAAGTATTTTGTCAGGTGATAAGTTGTATCATTTCTATCCCCTAAAAGAAAAGGGTGGGTCCATGCCTGGCTGTTGCAGAGGTGAGGGCTGAAGAGGAACTTAATTTGGCAAAATTAAGACGTTAGCTCTGGGGTTCCCAATAGCTGACCACACATAGCCTGTGACAGTTGACTGTGCACCTTGAGATCTGCCAATGTTCCATTCCCCAGACTCCTTTTTTCCTGGTTGCCATTTAATCCCGATAGAGATACATTTTTCTGGACTTGCTGCTGTAAGGTCTCCGTGCTAGGCAGATGACCACTCTCCATTCTGAATGTGAACAAAGGCAGGGGTTGTTTCTCAAACCATCAGTGCAATTTCCCAAGTTTTAGAAGTTAGTGGAGGGAGATGGGAAGAGATCAAATAACAGTCTTCCAGAATGAGATGGCTCTGCCTGGTCTTTTCCACTCTTGCTGGTCAGAGACATTCTGGGGAGTGGGCAGACATCAGCCTCAAAACAAACCATAGACTTTTCCTACCAGGTTGGGTAAGGCCAGGCCATAGGAAACTTGTAGAAAAGAAAGGCAAGAGCATGCCTGGCAGCTGAATGCAAATACAGTCAGGTCCTACCTTTGGTTCTGTATCTCTGGAGGTAGATGTGCTTCAGTATCCTGCACACCTGTGTATAATTGTGTATTATTATTCATGAGATGATGATAATTAACATTGTGATTAAAGCTGAGGCAGGCTTTGGTCTGAGGCATCTTGAACTTAGATCTCAGTTTGCCATTTTCTGTGTTTCCCTGGGCAGGCGGCTTGCCCTGTTTAGGACTTATTTTCTAAATCTAGAAAACAGTTAATAATAGGGCCAGGCACAGTGGATCACACCTGTAACCCTAGCACTTTGGGAGGCAGAGGTGGGCGGATCACCTGAGGTCAGGAGTTCGAGACCAGCCTGGCCAACATGTTGAAACCCCGTCTCTACTAAAAATACAAAAATCAGCTGGGTATGGTGGCATGCGCCTGTAGTCTCAGCTACTCAGGAGGCTGAGGTGGGAGGATCACTTGAGCCTGGGAAGTGGAGCTTGCAGTGAGCCAAGATCGTATCACTGCACTCCAACCTGGGCAACAGAGCAAAACTCTGTCTCAAAACAGCAAAACAAAACAAAAAAAAAAGCAGTTAATAATTCAGTACCTAATGGGGCTGTTGTGAGGCTTGAATGTGAAGCTGGGTGAAATTCTGGGCACAAAGCATGGCACATGGAAAGCCCCTGTTCCTATAGGGATGAGTCATGGGGGCAGGTTAGGAGGTATAAGTTATGAAATGGGATTTCACCTGAATGTCTTCTTTGGCCCTGGCCTGGGTAGCTGATGGCATAGCTAACTGAAATGGAATTCCTGCCTCCTGGAGGTCTCAGTTCCGCAGGGCAGCTGGGAATAGCCTTTGAGGGAGATGGGTACTTGATCAGATGTCACTTTCTGCTTAAACCACCAGTGGCCCTGAAAGTGAATACCGAAGCTCTTATGTGATGCCTTGCTGACTTCTCCTCTCTGTGTCCCTTCTTTTCTGACCATACCAGACTGCTGAAATTCCTCACTCCTATGTTCCTGCCCCGGGTTCTTTGCATGTGCCGTTTCTTCTACCTGAATCACCCTCTCTCAGTCTCCATCCCTCCTTTGCAATGAGACCTTCCCTGACCACTGTCCACCTCCAGTCTAGGTCCTGACATGTGTCTTCAGGAACCTCTTGCCCACTAGAGTGCTACTTCATGAGGGGAGGCCGTATCCCTTGCGGAGGCCTTCCATCTGGACTGGACTCAGGCTCTACTGCTTTAACCAGCTTGTACCCACCCTATCATTAAGCAGTCACTGGGGCAAGTCACCTCATCTCCCTGGTTCTCCGTTTCCTCATCAGTGAGATGGGGGTGAAAAAATGTACCTGCCGCATGGGGTTCTTGTGAGGATAAAGCAGGGGAGGGGAGGGGATAGCCCACTCAGTGCCTGGCACATGACAAGTGCTCAAAAACATTACTATCTGTTTTAGCTGTCATCAAGATAGGCAATAATAGTGTTTTTCCTTTTCTTTTCTTTTCTTTCTTCTTATTTATTTAACAGGGTCTCACTGTGTCACCCAGGCTGCAAATCCACTCACTACAGCCTCAACCTCTCAGGCTCAAGCGATCCTCCCACTTTAGCCTCCTGAGTAACTGGGACTACAGGCATGCGCCACCGTGCCCAGCTGATTTTTGTATTTTTTGTAGAGATGGGATTTCACCATGTTGCCCAGGCTGGTCTTGAACTCCTGGGCTCAAACAATCTACCCAACTTGGCCTCTCAAAGCGCTAGGATTACAGGCATGAGCCACTGTGCCTGGCTGAGAAATAACAGTTATTAGTAAATTTAAAAGGTTTAAATTTAATTTAAATTAGTAAATTTTAAAAACACTATTATTGCCTATCTTGATGACAGCTAAAAGGTTCCCTAGAAGAGAAAACTGCATCTGTGCCTCACTTTGCAAATTAGAACATGGCTCCCATCCATTTACTGTGATCCCAGAGTGGAGAACGACTGGGCTGTTTTATGTATTTCCCCCACTAGGCTGTTATCTCAAGGTTTTACACTCTGTGGTTCCTGTCTCCAGACTGGATAACAGCTTGCTATAGACGCAGGTTTGGTTAGTGGAACAAGCGGTATCAGAATCACTAATGTGTATTGGATGCCTGCTACTATGCCATGCATTGCGTAGTGCCCGAGCTCCCCTCACCCTCCCAAAGGGACTTAGGAGTTTAGTTCATGTCCTGCCTCAGGACAGGGCTCAAGTTGTATTTGAACTCAGGTAT
The DNA here is from genome assembly GCF_007565055.1 of Rhinopithecus roxellana. NCBI lineage: Eukaryota > Metazoa > Chordata > Mammalia > Primates > Cercopithecidae > Rhinopithecus > Rhinopithecus roxellana. The sequence goes on along the minus strand of NC_044549.1, from coordinate 78,956,175 downwards.
TTCCCACTCCACAGCCTCTCTCTGCCTTTCCACTCCCTAGCTCAGCCTTGCTCCTCAGGTTTTCTAACCCAGATTATGAAAGCAGAAAGGACTTGCTTCCAAAGAAGCTTTTTAGTAGCACTTGAAGAGCATTGCTTAGGCGTGAACAATAAGACTGACGCCCACGCCTGTAATCCCAGCACTTTGGCAGGCTGAGGTGGGCAGATCACGATGTCAGGAGTTCGAGATGAGCCTGACCAACATGGTGAAACCCTGTCTCTAGTGAAAATACAAAAATCAGCCGGTTGTGGTGGCAGGCACCTGTAATCCCAGCCAATCAGTAGGGTGAGGCAGGAGAATCACTTGAGCCCAGGAGGCAGAGATTGCAGTGAGCTGAGATCGTACCATTGCACTCCAGCCTGGGTGATACACTGAGACTCCGTCTCAAAAAAAAAAAGACTGATGCCCAGACACATCACCATTCCCCGGGTGAAGACAACAACCGGACACTCCACACCTTTCAAATGCCAAAAAATGGGGGAGGGGGAACATCTGTATAGTGTGTTGCGATAGGCAGAGAGTTAAATGTCTCTTCCAGTAATTCCACTTCTGGGGTTTTATCTTTAGTAGTAACTAAAAATGCATATTTACATTTGTTGTGCAAAGATTTTCGAGGCTGGATATGGTGGCTCATGCCTATAATCCCAGCACTTTGGGAGGCTGAGGCAGGTGGATTGCTTGAGTTTAGGAGTTCACAACCAGCTTGGGCAACATAGCAAGAACTTGTCTCTACAAAAAAAAAAAAAAAAAAAAACAGAAAAATTAGCCAAATATGGTGGCGCACGCCTGTAGTCCCAGCTACTTTACTTGGGAGGCTGAGGTGAGAGGATCACTTGAGCCTGGGAGGTCGAGGTTATACTGAGCTGAGACTCTGCCACTGCACTGCAGCCTGGGCAACCCTGCCTTCAAAAAAAAAGAAAAAAAAAAGATTTTCAGGCCAGAACTGGTGGCTCACGCCTGTAATCCCCGCTTTGGGATGCCAGGGTGGGTGGATTACTTGAGGTCAGGCATTTGAGACCAGCCTAGCTAACACGGCAAAACCCCATTTCTAATACAAAAAAAAAAAAAATACAAAAATTAGCTGAGCATGGTGGCGGGTGCCTGTGATCTCAGCTACTCAGGACACTGAGGCACGAGAATCACTTGAACCTGGGAGGTGAAGGTTGCAGTGCAACTGCATTCCAGCCTGCGTGAGAGAGTGAAGTTCTATCTCAAAAAACAAACAAACAAAAAATTCATTACTAAGCATTATCCTCGTAAGGAGAAATGAGGAATAAACCAAGTACCAGTCGGGATTGATTATAAGAGGGCACATGCATACAATGGACCAAATGGCCTTTAGCAATCATGTTGTGGAAGAATATTTCATGACAAAGGAAAGGGTTCACAATATGTTAAATGAAAAATAAAGGACACAGATTAACAGTGGTTACCACTGGATGGTGTGATTGTGGGTGGGTTTTCTTATTCTTTGTACCTCTGGTATTTTCTATATTGCTTTACAATGAGTAATGTTACATAAGCAGAGGGTTTTAAATGTAAGGTTACACACAACAGACACTCAGCAAGTGTTCAAGGTACCCAGTGGTTACTAGGTGGCTGGGGCCACTGGTCTCAGAGTCCCACCTTTGACCCTGGTTGTGCCTTCTCCTGTGGCTGCTTTCCCTGAAGGTGCTACCCAACCCCTTGTCCCAGCCCGTCTCCATTGCTTTTCTGCCTGGTGTCAGTCATAGCTCATCCTCTGCCCATCCAGGTGGGGGTCTCTTGCAGAAACCCTGGCTTCCCCAATTGATGATTTTGTGAAGTAACTGCCCTGATCCCACACTAGCCTGTTTTTTTTGTTTGTTTGTTTGTTTGTTTTGTTTTTTTGTTGTTGTTGTTGTTTGAGATAGGTTTCTCTCCGTTAGCCCGGATTGGAGCGCAGTGGTGTGAACATGGCTTACTGCAACCCCAAACTGGGTTCAAGCAATCCTCCTGCCTCAGCCTCCCGAGTAGCTGGGACTACAGGAACACACCACCATGCTGAGCTAATTTTTAAATTTTTGGTAAAGACAGGGATCTCACTTTGTTGCCCAGGCTGGTCTTAAACTCCTGCTTCAAGCGATCCTCCCACCTTGGCCTCCCAAAGTGCTGGGATTACAGGTGTGAGCCACTGCACATGGCCTTCTCATCCTGTCTTGTAGTTCGGGGAGAGGGAACTGAACTTAAGAATGGGCCCTTATGAATAAACTGACTATTTCAAGGAGAAAAGATGACTGACCATCAGAGGCTTCTGGAGTCTTCACCAGTTTCCAAACTCTGTGGCTAGACACCCACATTTCCTGCCTATCCTCTCACCCCATAAAGGACTGTCTTTGGGTGTATCATCTCTCCCCCTGACAGACTCTCAGTCTGAGTCTAGGAACAAAGTCCTCCCCAACCCTAAGCCCACGTTAGGGCCAAGCCCGGCACGGATGGGAGAGGGTGGGAGAGCTGCACATAGAAACCTTGTGGGTTAAATTGCTGTGTTGCTAATCTAAATATTCTACTTGCAGATGTGTCCTGCTTTCCAGAAACCCGGAATTATAAAACAGAGGAAGTCAAGGCAGTTGCCTTTAGTAATAATAAAAAGGCGCATTGCCTTTAACTGTGTACAGGAGACTCACTTGCCGCATCATCTCTCACTCAGCAGCCAGTGTGATGTCTTCAAACTGTGGCTCACATCCCATCATGCCTCTGTCTGAACCTTTAGGTGGACAAGGTCTAACGTCTCACTTTGGCCATCAAGGTTCCTCCAGCCTCTTTCTCCCCTTACCTCCCCTGTCCATGGACTTCCAGCAGTGTGACCTGTGCTCTGCCTGGGCCAGTGCTTCTTCCAGGTGTTTGTCACCACATCCTGCTCTCTTGCTGCCTGGTGAGGGGTCAGTTGACTGTCTCCCTCATCAGCTCATAAGCTCCATGAGGTCAGGGACTGTCTGTCTTGGTATCCAATCACTACTGTCCCCAGAGCCTAGCACAGTGTGTGGCATGTAGTAGATGCTCAAATAATTGTTAAATTGAATCTAATGCAAAGAAAACTTTTCTTTGACAAACCTGCCTGAGTAGAACACCAGGTGTTGGCTGGTGGATCTGAAGTCACTGCTGAGCTCAGATGAGGGAGCAGGCACTTCAGAGACAAGAGAAGCCCTTTGCTTAATAAATGTAATTACTTGATAAACATGGCTGGTTGTTGTAGGGATCTTCTGCATTAGGGAGGAAGGAGAATGACAAAAGGTTCTTGGGGAAAAGGCTGAGGACTAGGGGTCTGGACACAGGAGTTGTCCTTGGAAATGGAGTACTGGGGAGAGTGTGTTCCCTGAACAGGAAACTGGTGGGTCACAATGCATTGGGTCTGGGGTCAAGGAACTCCCTAGAAGCTGTAGTGGAATGAAGTTGCAGCTGGTGGAATAGAAGTTGGTTTGCTCAAGATGCCCAGTTTCTGGCCCAAAAGGTGGGCTGCAGGCCAGGAAGAGGCCACCCAGCACTGCGGGGCTGAGCACTGGCAACAGAAGGCAGAGGTTGCTGTGAAGTAAATCTGGAAGATCTGCATCCCAGCTGCTGCTGTCACGACAGGTGGCCTCCCAGGGAGCTCTCAACCCTCACCCCCTTCCTGCACCTGGGCAAGAGCCTTAGTACCTTGGGCTGATGCTCTTTCCCCTGTAAACAGGGGGCCAGACTGTGATCCTCTGGCTCTGGGGGCTGGCTTCACCTCGCTAAGCTTCGATTTCTTCATTTGAGAAGCGGGCCCGCACAGGCCCTCCACCTTAAAGGCTGTCGTGAATGTTAATTTCGATCAAGCACCTAAAATGCACTGCCGGCACATGGGGGCAACTGATGAATTTTTCATTTTTAGCATCGGGGTTTACACTTTCTTAGAAGCCCAGTAACGACAGTCTAGGGCATTCTTTATTTCTGACTTTAAGAGGTGATGAGGACCGTAGGCGTTCATCTGTTGAATGAATGAATGCCTGCAGAAACTCGTTTTATTTAGAGTCCCATGTTTATTTCTGCATGCACGACTCAGGCCCCTCACTTTCAGGCTCGGCGTCCACCTACAAGCCCGCGATTCCTGAGAGCCTACTGGGCGCCCGGGTTCACGCAGCTCGAGGCTCGTCCTCATTCTCACCTCCACCATCGAGGAAAGTGAGGCTTGGGCAAGATCTGACACGCCCAAGATCTGCCCAGCGGTGGAGGTGGGAGCTCCGCGTGCAGGCTCTGGCCCTGGACCGCTAGGGCAGCCCCTACCACCCCGGCACGAGAGTCCCCTCCCACTAGGGTAGCTGGCCCTCGACCCACCCTCGGGGTTTCCGCGGCGCTTTCTCTGGCGGGACAGCGGGAGCCAGAGGCAGGGATGTTTACCCCTCCTCCGACTCGGTTAATTCTCTCAGCCTGAGTCTGATTTAGGTGGTGGCGGGGGAGGGATGTCCTGGGGTCTCCGCTCTCCTCTTTCTAGCCTTCCAGTAGACCTAGGCCGTGCATGGGGAGCTGGGGTGTCGAGCGGTGGCCGGGCGTGGCCACATCCTAGTCTTGCGTCGCCCGGCTCCGGCGCCCGCGGGGGTCCCCGGCCCGCCTCCCGCCCACGTGGCCGGCCCGGCCTCCCCACCCCCGGCCCCGCCCCGCCCAGGGGAGCCGCCGCCGCCTCCGCGGCGAGTTCTCCAGCCTGGAGAGACCGAACTAGCGCGGGGGCCGAGGTGAGTGCGGGCAGCAGCCGGGAACCCCGCTCCCCAGTTAGACCCTCCCCGGCTGGACACCCCCTTGGTGGGACACCCCCGCTACATCTCCCGGAGTAAGACCCTCTTCCGGGCTGGTTCCTCCTTTGCCCAGGTCCCCGAGCTGGACCGCCCCCCAACTCCCACATCCGAGTTACCCCGCCAGGTCTCGGCGCCCCCGGCGGGCCCTGAGGGCTCCCTGGTCTAGGGTACGCCCAGCGCACGGGGGCGCACTGGGCGCAGTGCAAGTAGGCAGTGCCACCGCCAGCCTCGACCAGTCGTCGCTCCTGCTGGGTACCCTGACTCTGGTCCCCGGGTAGCCCCTTGAGCGAAAATTCCCGGAGCCACTTCCGGGGAGGGAGGCGCCACCTGTCCTGGGACGCGCCCCTTTCGCCCAACTTTCTTCTCCAGCCTGGCGGGGCACTCGCAGGTCAGCGTCGCGTCGCGCGCTGCTGGTGGCGGCTCACAGGGCCGCGGGTCACTTCGCGGCGGGGGAGCGGGACTCAGGGCGCTCCGGGCGGCGGGCGCGGTCCCACCCTGCCTGAGGCCCTTGTCCCGGCGGCTGCATCTTTTAAACCGAGCGGCCAGAAGATCCAGAGATAGGACGCCAGAGTGGCGGACGCCAAGGGGTTAAGGTCAGCGTGGGTGCCTCGCAGCCAGAGGACGGGTGAGCGTTTTCTGAGGCTGACTGAGCCGAGTGGAAACGGGTTCCCTTGGGCTTTGCGGTGGTGGAGAGCTGCTTTTGCACTATCAGCGGCCCCATCACGCACTTGAATGTTGCGGAAACAGAGCGCCTTGTTCCTAGAGGTCTCGGGTTGCTGAATTTACTGCCTGGCCCAGGCTTGCTTCCCGCACTGGGCAAGGACGTGGGAATTGCCAGACGGTAGTTGACCTGAATGTACCGGTAGAAACTTATTTTTAAGCGTTTCATGCACTACCCAGGTATAACCACTTTCTTCCCTGGGGTGTGGGGGAGGAGAGCTTCACTGGGTCTTTGTCTTAGCTGTGTAGTCCTGGGCAAGTTACTTCACTTACCTATGCCTCAGTTTTCTCATCTGTAAGGTGGGGATGATAATAGTACAAACCTTAAAGACTTGTATAGGGATAAAGTGCTTAAAATACTGACTGGGGCAGGATAAATCCTCTGTGTTAGCTGCTCTTGTGATTATTATCACTGACATCTAACAGCGCGTGCACAGCCCTAGCTTCTCAATGAGGTGGGTCTGCAGGCTGTTGCTCCTTCCCATTCTTCTGGTAAGGAGCTGGTGGTGTTTACACAGTAGCCATGGTGTTCCCTTCCGCCCTGGGAAATTTGAGCTTTGCTGTAACACCTCCTGTGGCTAACCAGCCTTGTGCAAAGTATATCTCAGAATGTGGGATTAGAGATGAACTTTGTCAAGGACACTGTTGGAAAGTAGGGTCTTGGATCTTCTCTGGAAGCTCTGGGGTGTGATTGGATGTTTGCCTCTTGTTGGCGGGGGGAGGGTGGATAGATTTCACTTGACTCTTTTAGGCCTTGGGTCCCCTGACAGGCTGACATTGTCTAGTCTCTGTGAGTGTGGGAGTCTATTTCAGGGTCCAGGGACCTGATCTTGTCTTCTTCTCCCGCATTCATTCATCTCTAGCAGATTGCCCCCTCCATCTGTAGAATTTTCCTGGGCTGCACCCATTTAGTATCTTCTTGGAAATTTAGTTTCTGTCTTCTGGAACTCCACAGATAAGAGCTCTGAACCTGGAGCCCCAGGGAATGTCCTGAAATGTACATGAGGCACTTGAAGCACAGTTATTTTTCCAGAGGTTTCCCCTTACATTGTATTCTCCATGAGGCCTGTAAGTGGACTCTGAACTTCTGGTAGGAAAGTGAAGGTTCTTGCCCCCTATTACATCTCAATTCCCTGCAAATTGGGGGCTGCCCTTGTTCCCCCTCCCAGAACACACTTTTCAATAGGCAATACAGGTCAGCCTTGACTTGGTCAATTAGGGGAAAGAGACGCAGGCTGTGAGGTTAGGGACTGTTGGCCTGTGGTGAGACCTTTAGGCTGGGATGCAATTCATGAACATTTGAGTTCAAGTTTTCAGAAGACTTCTCAGGGCCTTTGCACTTGCTGTTCCCTCAACCTAGCATGCTTTTCCATCACTTCTTCCATGCTGGGCACTTTCTTGCCCTTTTGCTCAGATGTCTCCCCTGTACAGATGGTTTTTCTGACTACTTTATCCAAAGCAGCCTCTCCCCCATTAGTTTCTATCACACTCTTTCTTGTATTTTATTCATAGAGCTTGCCTGGGATGATCTTATTCATGCATTGATTTATGGGTTTATTGTGTGCATCCACCCAGGAGAACGTAGGATTCAAGAGAGCAGAGGTGTATTGTCCTGTTCACTACTGACTCCTGGCCCATGGCATATAGCTGGTGCACAATAACTGTCCTGAGTGAATGAACACCCATTGACTGAAGTGAGGCGAGTTTGGAGAGTAGTGAAATGCCAAAGAACTAGTTGCTGGTCAGGAGCTCAGGGTTGAAAGTGACCATACTTTCACCTCCAGATTAAATCACCTCTGCAACATCTCTTCCTAGTTACTGTTTAACCTAAGCTTGAATCCTCTAGGCCCAGGGAACTTGTCACCTCCTGCAATAGCCTGTTCCATTGGAGGAGAGGGGACAGAGAACCATTGAAGGAGAGGGGGCAGAGAACCAGATGCAGTCCCTGTACCACTCTGATGAGGACGAGCTGTGGCCTCCTGCATGCTACCGTTCTAGTCCTTCTGGTCTGCTTCGTGTCCTGACCATCCTGCATCCATCAATATCCGTCTCTAAAGTTCTCTGCCATAACTAAGGTCCCTGAGCTCCTGACCAGAACTTAGTATCCTGCCCAGTCATGTGTCACCAGAGGGGGTCTGAGGCAAAGAAGCATGAAGCAGAAAGGCCATTGCCATAGTTTAGTAACCTTTCAAGGCCAAGTTCTGTATTGTTCAGGCTCCTGTAACTGCACTGGGTTGGAGGTGGGGGTGGGTAGGGGCTTTCTCTCTCTTTTGTCCTTTTCCTGGATTTTTCTGTATCATTCCTTAATCCATTTATTAATGCGACCCTAGCTATATTTAAAAGAAAATTAATCCTTGGACCCATTTTCTTAATGGTTTATACAAATATTCTTTAATTCATATCACTTCACTTTCACAAGTTGAAACTCAAGTTAAAATGAGATTTTTAATATATAATTCTAATTTATTGAGTCAGTTTCTTCATGGGATATTACTAGCATGATGGGTGGAGTGAGGTCTGCTGTGGAGAGGTTTGGTGACAAGCTTTGCTTTCTTCTTTACTTTGATGAAAATTGTTTATTCAGTTATGAAAATGGGTACACATTTCTTTTTCTTTTTTCTTTTTTAGAGATAGGGTCTTGCTTTCTTGCCCAGGCTGGCATGCAGTGGTGTGATCTTGGCTCACTGCAACATCTGCCTCTCAGGCTCAAGTGATCCTTCCACCTCAGCCTCCCGAGTAACTGGGACTATGGGCATGTACCACCATGCCTAGCTAATTTTTGTAGTTTTTGTAGAGATGGGATTTCACCATGTTGCCCAGGTTGGTCTCGAACACCTGGGCTCAAGTGATCACCTGCCTTGGCCTCCCAAAGTGCTGGAATTACAGGCATGAGTCACCGTGCTGGGCCCATTTTTTTTTTTCTTAAAAAAAGAAAAAAAAAGAGGACTGGCAAGACTGTTCCTAATTGAGGTCGTATTTACACCTGTCTTAGCCACTTAGCTCATTTTTTTCATTTATTCAAAAACATTTAGGGAGAGAGGGCTACTCTGTGCCAGGCATTGCCCTGGTACTGACCACACAGCAGTCAAGGAAACTGACAGCATTCCTCCCTTGTGGAGTTTACATCCCAGTGGTGGAGATGGACAGCAGACAACTAGATCAGTAATAAGATGTGAGGGAAAGTGGCCAGTGTAATGGAGATGAAGCTGGGAAAGGAGATCCAGAGTGATGGGATGGAGGCAGAGCTGGCTTTGGTCAGAGAAGGTCTCTGAGGAGATAGCACTGGAGCATAAACCCAGACAAATGAGGGAGCAGCCTCATGGACAATTGCAGGCAACCTCATTCCATGCATATAGAGCCCAAGGTTGTGGTCAAACTCCCCAGTGTGGCCAGTCAACTCTTGAGCAGCGGACATGGTCTGTCTCACTGCAGAAGGGGAGGGAAATTGAGACAATGTAGGGAGAACTCTCCTCCTGCCCCCCAGGTCCTGGCAGGTGGCTGGAGTAAGATCTTGGCATTGTGTGTTCTGATGGCTTACTAGAAGGTTGGTACCTACCTTTACAGGGTGAGACCTGAGCAATGTGTTCTGAAACTGCCACCTGGGGAATGAGCATGAGCCTAGGGGTCATTGCTGGAGTTATAATCCTGCACATTGTAACACTTGCTCCACTGCACCTACCCTGGTGGTGGACTCCTTCCTCTTTTGTGTCATTTGATTACCTCACCTCATCACCTAGTGGCGCTCATCTAGAGGAAAAGTAGTTACTTAGCAGGCTTTGATAGAAACAACAAAGAGATGAAAATGTATAGGATCGGGGATCAGGAGATGCATGCGTCCCACTATTTCCATTGATTGATCAATTGATGTCGTTTAATACAGCATAAGGTTCCCGGGGGGCTAAGAGTATGAGATCTGGATTGTGTGACCTTGTGCCAGTAACTTAACCTTTCTGAGTCTTTTTTTCTTCATCTGTGATATTGGGGAAATGGTGTGACGGAGAGGCTTCTTGGAAAAAGTGATATCTGACAAGATGCAGAAAGGGATGGCTACGAGTCACCCCCGGTGGGGGTTGGAAGGGAGGGCGTAGCATGTGCAAAGGCCCAGACAGACAGCTGCCAGACTCAGATGTTGCAGAATTCTCACTGATTACAGCTGTGTGTGTATGTGTGTGTTGGGGTATACTGTAGAGAGGGACCTGACAAAGCAGCCCTCAATAAATGTCAGTTGGTTTGAACTGCTGTACCCTGTGCTACTGGGCTCAGCACCTATATCCTCATACAGTCTCCACAACAATCCTGTGGCACAGGTCCTCTCATTATCCCCATCTTCCATACCAGGAAATTGAGGTATAGAGTTATAAATAACGTGTTCACAACTGTCTTGCTGTATCAGGAGAGCTAGAGGTGAAGAGGGTCTTCCCAGAAGATTTATTTGGGGTGCAGCGATGTCAAGAGAGATGGCTGTTTGTAATTATCTCTTACAGGTCTTGCTTTGGCGAACATCTCCCTGAAATGTCAGCTCTGGGAGGGCAGAGGCTGCTCCTGGGAGAATATCTGGCCCCTGGCATGATGCCAGTGCACAGTTGGGTTTGTTGGGATGTTGGGTAGATGACCCAAGGCCTCTGGGTGGCCATGGAACGTGTCTGGAAGAGTCTAGTGCCTTCATTTCCCAGGTGTCTCCTGACTTTTCCAAGGTGGACCCACAAGTCAGGGCAGAACTGGACATGGGGCCCAAGTCAAAACCAGAATGCTCCAGAAAAGGAGGCCAGGGCACTTGGCCAGAGCCAATCCCTAAGGGGCATGCAGCACTCTTGCAGCCTGGTTGCTGAGTGCACTGTTCCCATTCACCTTCAGTCACACCCCACCAGCAGTCATCCCCGGGTGCTCAAACAGAGCCAAACTCCACAGTCACCCAGATACTGTGGAGGTTTTCCCACGTTCACATCTTTGCTCCTACTGTTTCTACTACTTGGAAGCTCTTTCATGCTTGTCCACTTTCACAACTTCCCATGCTGCCCAACTCCAGTGGCTTTCTCTCTCTTTCCTTCCCTTTTGGCTAGAAACATAAATAAGAAATCCTGATTATATTCTTATTGAACACAAATGTAAACATATCAGAAGTTGTAGAGTTAAAAGTAATTACAGGTATAATATGCTGAGATTAAAAAAAAGATGTAAATAATAAAATTCTGCCTTCCCCATCCCAGGCTTGCTTCCAGAGAGAATGTTTGTGATCAACTGGGCATAGATTTCTCTTGCTTTTGTTTACTCACACAAGCATGGGTGCCTGTGAGTATCTTTGAAAACCAACACAATGAGCTCATTTTGTATGTATTGCTTACCAACGGATTTTGTTTCTTTGTATTTATTTATTTATTTATTTATTTAGAGATGGAGTCTCACTCTATCACCCAGGCTGGAGTACACTGGCATGACCTTGGCTCACTGCAACCTCTGCCACCTGGGTTCAAGTGATTCTTCTGCTTCAGCCTCCTGAGTAGCTGGGATTATAGGCGCCTGTCACTGCACCTGGCTAATTTTTGTATTTTTTAGTAGAGATGGGGTTTCACCATCTTGGCCAGGCTGGTCTTGAACTCCTGACCTCATGATCCACCCACCTTGGCCTCCCAAAGTGCTGGGATTACAGGAGTGAGCCACCATGCCTGGCCTGTTTTTATTTATTTTTATTCTTTTTTTTTTTTTTTTAAGACAGAGTTTTGCTCTGTTGCCCAGGGTGGCATCTCAGCTCACTGCATCCTCTGCCTCCCTGGTTCAAGTGATTCTTGTGCCTCAGCCTTCCTAGTAGCTGGGACTACAGGCATGTGCGACCGCACCTGGCGAATTTTTTTGTATTTTTAGTAGAGACAGGGTTTTGCCATGTTGCCCAGGCTGGTCTTGAACCCGTGAGCTCAAGCAATCCTCCTGCCTTGTGTTCCTGAAGTGCTGGGATTAGAGACATGAGCCACTGCACCTGGCCTATTTTTTTTTTAATTCTATATTTGGCCTGGACAGTGCTAACAACTAATGTTTTCCCATTTAATTATGTCCAAGAGTGTTTTCTTTGTCCATATGCATTTCTCCTCTCTTTTACCTGCCCTGGCTCTTCCCTTTCCTAGGGAAGAATATACAAACTTCTGTGGACATATGGTTTTATTTCTCTTGAATATATATCTAGCAGTGGAATTGCTGGGTATATGGTAACTCTAACATTTTGAGGAACTGCCAAACTGTTTCCAAAGTGGCTGCACCGTTTTACAATCCCATCAGCAGTGCATGAGATTTCCAGTTTCTCCACATCCTCATCAACACTTGTTATTATCCATCTTTTGATTATTGCCATCCTAAGTGGGTATGAAGTGGCATCTCATTGTAACTTTGATTTGCATTTCCCTGATGGCTAATGATGTTGTGCATTCTTTCATGTGCTTATTGGCCATTTGTGTATCTTCTTTGGAGAAATGTATATTTGGTCTTTTATCCATTTCTAAATTGGATTATATGTCTCTTTATTATTGAGTTGTAAGTGTTCTTTATGTATTCTGAATTCGGTTCCTTATCAGCTATGATTTTAAAATACATTTTGCCCATTCTGTGGGTTATTTTTTCACTTTCTTGATGGTGTTCTTTGAAGTGCCAGGTTTAATTTTGGTGAAGTTCAATTTATCTGTTTTTCTTGGGTTGCCCATGCTTTTGGTATCATACCTAAGAAACCTTTGCCTAATGCAAGGTCATGAAGACTTATGCATATATATTCTTTCTTTCTTTCTTTCTTTTTTTTTTTTTTTTTTGAGATGGAGTTTTGCTCTTTCACCCAGGCTGGAGTACAGTGGCATGATCTCAGCTCACTGCAACCTCTACCTTCCAGTTTCAATTGATTCTCCTGCCTCAGCCTCTTGAGTCGCTGGGACTACAGGTGTGCACCATCACACCCGGCAGATTTTTGTATTTTTAGTAGAGGCAGGGTTTCACCATGTTGGTCAGGTTGGTCTTGAATGCCTGACCTCGTGATCTGCCTGCCTTGTCCTCCCAAAGTGCTGGGATTACAGGCGTGAGCCACTGCAACTGGCCATATGCCTATATATTCTTATAAGAGTTTTATAGTTTTAGCTCTTAGATTTAGAACTTTGATCTGTTTTGAATTGATGTTTGTATATGGTGTGAGGTAGGGGCCTAGCTTCATTTTTTTGCATAGGGAAATCCTGTTGTCCCAGAATCATGTGTTGAAAAGACTCTTCTTCCCCATTAAATTGTTTTGATACTCTTGTCAAAAATCAATTTATTATAAATGTAAGCATTTATTTCTGCATTCTCAATTCTAGTCCATTCATCTATATGTCTATCCTTAGGCCAGTATTGCTTTGTATACTGTCTTGACTACTATAGCTTTGTAGTAAGTTTTGAAATCAGGAAGTATGAGTCCTCCAACTTTGTCCTTCTTTTTCTTTTTTCTTTTTTTCTTTTTTGTGATACAGAGTCTTGCTCTGTCACCCAGGCTGAAGTACGATCACTGCTCACTGTAGCCTTGACCTCCTGGGCTCAAGCAATCCTCCCACCTCAGCCTCCCAAGTAGCTGGGACTACAGATGTGTGCAACCACACTCAGCTAATTTTTAATTTTTATTTATTTATTTTTCGTAGAGACTGGGTCTGGCTATGTTACCCAGGCTGGTCTCAAACTCCTGGGCTCAAGTAATCCTCACACCTTGGCCTGCCAAAGTGCTGGGATTATAGGTGTGAGCCACTGTGCCCAGCCTGTCCTTCTTTTTCTAGATTATTTTGGCCGTTCTGGATCTCCCTATGAATTTTAGGGTCAGCTTGTTAGTTTCTGCAAAAAGGGACCTGAGATTTTGATAGGGGTTGCATTGACTTTGTAGATCATTTGGGGAGTTTTGCCATCTTAACAATATTAAGTGTGGAGCCTGAATTCCTTTTTGCTGGTGGCACTGCTCACTCAGCTTCCCTAGTCATTGAATCTGCTGAGTAGGCAAATTGCACAGACATCAGACTGCACTGACAAAACACCAGGAACATAATGTTTCTTTTCTTTTTTGAAGAAAGTAACACAGTATACTATAGTGTCTAATTTAAGGCATTTAACTCCTGAATTTGTGAAATGGGAGTGCGTCTGGCACCTGGTCACAGATATAACAGATCTGGCTTCCCTTCATGCTAAGGATGGGTTGGAGATCTCTAAGATACTCCCATAACCCCTTGCTTCATGCCTTGAGAAGTGTGGTGGGAACTGGGAGACCCCACAGCCCTGGAGGCACCAGGTGGTGGTAGGAGAATTGAAGCCAGGCTCCATTTTATCTTGTTTTATCTGTTGGGCAAAGGGGTATGATTTCATTTGAGGAAAGAGTTCTGCTGCTAAAACAATCTTGGCCCCTCCCCGTCAATTCACTCCCATCATAGTTTGAAGAATGGAATAAAAATAAAAAGGGAGTAATATCACATATTGAAAGTTTAGTTTAGGCTAGGCGCAGTGGCTCACGCCTGTAATCCCAGCACGTTGGGAGGTTGAAGTGGGAGCATTGCCTCAGGCCAGGAGTTTGAGACCAGCCTGGGCAGCAAAGCGAGGCTCTATTTCTATAAAAAAATTTAAAAATTAGTTGGGTGTGGCGGCACACGTCTGTAGTCCCACATACTTGGGAGGCTAAGGTGGGAGGATAGCTTGAGCCCAGTCGTTTGAGGCTGCAATGAGCCGTGCTCACACTAATGCACTCCAGCTTGGCGACAGAGCAAGACCGTCTCAAAAGAAAAAAACAAGCTTAGTTTACACCCCAACATGTACTTATGTGTTCCAGATGTAATGCTTTGGCACAGCACAAATACATGATTTTATTTTCAAGAAAGAAGAAATAAAGAATGCAGCACTTACATTTGTATCACTTGGAATCTTGTTTTCCAAGTTGGAGTCTTGTTTTCCAAACTTAAAGAACAACGTGGGAAACTACATTTGAAACTTCAAATCCATTCATACCTCAACTCAGCTGGGGGGGGAACTCTCATTTTAAAAAACAATACTTGTGCGTGCGTGTGTTTGAGAGACAGAGATTAGAGTTATTTATTACAGTTGTTTCAAAAAAGCAATTTTTTAAAAAGCGTTAATTTGGACTGAGTTTTTAGTTTGTTTCTGGGAGGAGAGAAAGTTATATGCAATAGAATATGTTTTGAGGTTTTCAAAATCTCAGATCTAGGCCGGGCATGGTGGCTGATGCCTGTAGTCCCAGCACTTTGGGAGGCTGAGGCGAGTGGATCACGAGGTCAGGAGTTCAAGACCAACCTGGCCAAGACGGTGAAACCCCGTCTCAACTAAAAATACAAAAATTAGCTGGGCGTGGTGGCGGGTGCCTGTAATCTCAGCTACTAGAGAGGCTGAGGCAGAGAATTGCTTGAACCCGGGAGACAGAGGTTACAGTCAGCCAAGATCGTGTCACAGCACTCTAGCCTGGGTGATAGAGCGAGACTTGGTCTCAGAAAAAAAAAAAAATCAGATCTTTTGCCTTAGCAGATTCCCTTTACTTAAGTTGTTGGAACCGGCAGTTCAGAGGGATTTTGTTTCCATCCTTTAGTGATGGGGGTGTGTGCATGTGTATGCACATGGAAAGTTAGGGGAAAAACACAATGATATAACCTAACCCCAAAACAAGGAAGCACGTTACACACTTGAGGTTTGGCGCTTCAGTTCCTGCCCAGTCTCAGAAGGTGCAGCTTGACTGACCTTGTGTGACCTCTCTCTATGACACATCTCCCAAGGGGGTGGGGAGGACTGTTTCTCTCCAGCATGGCTTTAGTTTTATAAAAGCCCTGTGCAGTCTTGCAAACTCAAATGGTTTTCTTAACAAATCACTTACATTTCATGTGTTCTGGGCTGGGCAGGGCCTCGCTAATCCTTGGCCAGCATTGTGAGTCAGAAATTATTTAAATGACCGCCTGAGTCCTTTTGAGGAGAGAGAGTTGGCAAGTTTATTTAGGGAGGTGCAGTGACTCTTAAACAGCACTGCAGTAAGTGAGTGGCAGCATTGATAAATGTATCAGAAGCTCTATTTTATTGTGATAATAAATGCTAATGAAGAACATGAAAGTATTAGCTTTTAGAGTGAGCTAAGAATGATGATGCTACCAAATTTTATTAAGCATTTATTGTGTGTTGGAGTATGGTGGCTTCTCCCTTGTTTTTGACTCTGACCTATTGTAAAAAATAGACTGCTACCTGGTGACCCGGTTGTGTGTGTGTGTGTGTGCGCGTGCACGCGTGCACGCACATATCTGAATTATTTGGTGAAACAATAGTTGCCCTATGCATGTCTAGTGTCCTCTGGGCTCAAGTGATCCTCTTGCCTTGGCCTCCAGAGTAACTGGGACTACAGGTGCATGCCACCACACCTGCTAATTTTGTTTGTTTGTTTGTTTGTTTTGAGACGGAGTCTCGCTCTGTTGCCTAGGCTGGAGTGCAGTGCCCGGATCTCAGCTCACTGCAAGCTCCGCCTCCCAGGTTCATGACATTCTCCTGCCTCGGCCTCCCGAGTAACTGGGACCACAGGAGCCTGCCACTGTGCCCGACTAATTTTTTTGTATTTTTTTTTAGTAGAGACGGGGTTTCACCATGTTAACCAGGATGGTCTTGATCTCCTGACCTTGTGATCCACCCACCTTGGCCTCCCAAAGTGCTGGGATTACAGGCGTGAGCCACCGCACCTGGCCTCACACTGGCTAATTTTTAAAATTTTTTGTAGAGACTGGGTCTCACTGTATTACCCAGGCTGGTCTCAAACTCCTGGGCTCAAGTGATTCTCTGGCCTCAGCCTCCCAGTGTGCTGGGATTACAGGTGTAAGCCACCACATCCACACTAAAGTTGCATTTGAAAACAAATATATCTACTATGATGGCTTTGATCAATATATAGACAAATATTATTATTATTATTATTTTGAGATGGAGTCTCGCTGTCGCCCAGGCTGGAGTGCAGTGGCACGATCTTGATTCACTGTAAGCTCTGCCTCCCTGGTTCACGCCATTCTCCCGCCTCAGCCTCCCGAGTAGTTGGGACTACAGGCGCCCACCACCTCGCCCGGCTAATTTTGTATGTGTATTTTTAGTAGAGATGGGATTTCACTGTGTTAGCCAGGATGGTCTCCATCTCCTGACCTCGTGATCCTCCTGCCTTGGCTTCCCAAAGTGCTGGGATTACAGGCGTGAGCCACTGTGCCTGGCCAACAAATGTTATTCTTTCTGGGTTGCCATATTTTGTTTTTTTTTTAAATAAAAATTTATTTATCTCTCTGGTGACTTGAAATTTCATGCAAGTACAGGTCCTTACAGACAATTTCTATTGGTAAATCATTTATTTTGGGTGTGTATTAGGGTTTGGAGAGAAACAGAACCAACAGGATATATGTCAATCAATCGCTCATCTATCTATTGAGAGGTTGATTTTTAGGAATTGACTCATGTGATTGTGGAGGCCGAGTGAGTCGAAAATCGGTAAGGTAGGCAGGCTGGCAGGCGGGAGACCCAGAGAAGAGTTGCAGTGAGCCTAAAGGCAGTCTGGGCAGAATTCTTCCTGCTCTGAGAGGTCAGTCTTTTTCTGCTAAGGCTCATAGCTGATTGGCTAAAGCCCACCACATCATGGAGAATAATCTGCTTTACTCTAAGTCCACTGATTTAAATGTTAATCTCATCTAAAAAAAATACCTTCACAGAAATGTCTAGAATGTTTGACCAAATAGCTGGTTACCATGGTCTAGCCAAGTTGACATATAAAATTAATCATTACAGTGGGTAAGATACTGTTTGAGGTTGTTCAGAAGAAAGGAAAAAGGCAAAAGGCTGGGCGTGGTGGCTCATGCCTGTAGTCCCAGCACTTTGGGAGGCCGAGGCGGACAGATCACTTGAGGTCAGGAGTTCGAGACCAGCCTGGCCAACATAGTGAAACCTCGTCTCTACTAAAAATACAAAAAATTAGCCAGGCATGGTGGCGGGTGCCTGCAATCCCAGCTACTTGGGAGGCTGAGGCAGGCGAATCGCTTGAACCTGGGAGGCGGAAGTCGTGGTGAGCCAAGATTGTGCCACTGTACCTGGGTGACAGAGTGAGACTCCGTTTCAGAAAAAAAAAAAAGAAAACAAAGAAAGGAAAAAGGCAATGGTTGGAAGTGGAAGTGTGCTGTTGGTATAGATAGAAGAACATTTTGGAAAGAACTCCCTCCCCTTTGATTGACTGCAAAATAAGTCCCTCCCTTGTTGTCTTGTAATTATAGGTGGACCAGATGGGTTGGCAGATTGGCAGTGGGGGTGCAGAGTTTCTTTTGATTGTTCTGATTGAAATGATTGTTTCTTACATTTTAGGGTTTTTGCTTTTTTTTGAAACAGAGTCTCACTATGTTGCTCTCCTGGCCTTAAGTGATCCTCCTGCCTCAGCCTCCTGAGTAGCTGGGATTACAGGTGTGAGCTACCGTGCCCAGTTCTTAGATTTCCTTTTAAGACTGAAGACCTGAGAGTTCATGGGCCTAACTAAGTAAAAGGTGCCATCTATCTGCAGCAAATTGGTGCATGCTCCGTAGATCTAGCTGTAGGGGGTTGTATGTGCTAATGCAGCATTTGTGACTCAGCCATAATGAGGCTGACCTTGTCTCTCCTGTTCCGCAGGCTACCACGTAGCTGTGGTGGGTCACTGGCCACAGAAACTATTGGTATCTGGGGCTGCCTGGGTGGGAACTCAGCCTGTATGAGAACATGGTATTCGGAAGACATTAAACATTTATTATCGCTTTTATTTTATTTTATTTTTATTGAGGTATAATTAACATACCACAAAATTGACCCTTTTGAAGTACCCAGTCTGTTTTTTAGCACATGCATAAGGTAATGCAGATATTGCCACTAGTTCCAGAATATTCATCATCCTAAAATACAGTTTTTCTTTTGCAAGTAATTTTTGTTTTTGTTTTTGTTTTGAGATGGAGTCTCACTCTGTTGCCCAGGCTGGAATGCAGTGGCACAATCTCGACTCACTGCAACCTCTGCCTCCCAGGCTCAAGTGATTCTCCTGCCTCATCCTTCCTAGTAGCTGGGACTACAGGTGCGCACCATCACACCCGGCTAAGTTTTGTATTTTTCATAGAGATGGGGCTTCACCATGTTGGCCAGGCTGGTCTCGAACTCCTGACCTCAAGTGATCTGCCCACCTCGCCCTCCCGAAGTGCTGGGATTACAGGCATGAGCCACTGTGCCCGTCCTTTTGCAAGTAATTTCAACATTTAAGAGCATGGCCTACTGGATCAGTCCTATCAGCAAATAAACACGCAGTTATTTCTCCCAACTTCAAAACAATAGAACCCTCTCTTCACCCTATTTCTCCCTACAGTTATACACCCATTTCTCTTCAGTTTAGAACAAAACTTTTTGAAAGAATTGTCTGGACTTGCTGACTAATTTTTTGCCTTCCATTGTCTCTCAAAAAATTGTGATGAAACACACATAATGTAAAATTTGCTGTGTTGACTATTTTTAAGTTTTCAGGTCAGTGGTGTTGTGTATAGTGATATTGTTGTGCAACCAATCTGCAGAGTTTTTCATCTTGTGACACTGAAACGCTGTATCCATTAAACAGTAACCCCCATTCCCTCCTGCCCCCAGCCCCTGGCGACCAGCATTCTACTTTCTCTCTCTGAATTTGACTGCTCTAGATACCTCTTATAAGTGGAATCATGCCGTATTTGTCCTTTTGTGATTGGCTTATCTCACTCAGCATAATGTGCTCAAGGTTCACCCATGTTGTAACATGTGTCAGAATTTCCTTCCTTTGGGCTGGGCATGGTGGTTCATGCCTGTAATCCCAGCACCGAGGAGGCGGGCAGTGAGCCCAGGGGTTCAAAACCAGCCTTGGCAACATGGTGATACCCTGTCTACAAAAAAATACAACAATTTGCTGGGCGTGGTGGCATGCACCTGTAATCTCAGCTACTTGGGGGCTGAGGTGGGAGGATCGCTTGAGCCAGGGAAGTTGAGGCTGCGGTGAGCCGTGATCTTACCGCTGCACCCCAGCCTGGATAACAGAAGGAAACCCTGTCTCCAAAAAAAGAAAAAAAGAAAGAATTTCTATCTTGGTTTTTGGTTTTCTGTTTTGTTTTTTGAGATGGGGCCTCACTCTGTCACTGATTGCTGCAGTGGCACAATCTCAGCTCACTGCAACCCCTACCCGCCAGGCTCAAGCAATCTTCTGACCTCAGCTTCCCAGGCAGCTGGGACCACAGGCATGCACCACTATGCCCGATTAATTTTTTATATTTTTGGTAGAGACAGGGTTTTGCCACATTGCCCAGGATGGTCTCGAGCCCCTGAGCTCAGGCAATCCCCCTGCCTGGGCCTCCCAATGTGCTGGGATTACAGGCGTGAGCCAGCACAGCTGGCATGGACTTTCCTGCCTTTTTAAGGCAGAATATTATTCAATTCTATGCATTTGCCACATTTTGTTCAACCATTCATCTGTCTTGAATACAGAGTTGCTTCCATCTTTTGGCTATTGTGAATAATGCTGCTATCCCATTCTCTTTTGAGCCCCTCATTTCAGGCAGGCTTGGCTTCCACTCCCTTCTCCCCAGACATCTCTTCCTGAGGTCTCCGATGAGTGCCTGGTTGCTCATCCCAATGGCCTGTTCTCTGTTGCCATCCTTCCTGGCTACCAGCAGTGTTTCATGGAGTTGGTCACCTTCTCTTCCTCGAAGCCTTGTCTCACCTGGCTTTCAGGATGCCCCACTCTCCTGATCCTCTTCCCACATCTCTATTAAGGAGCACCCGAACCTCCTGGTTGCTCAGGCCCAAAGGCTGGGGCATCATCTTTGACTTTTGTATCTCTCTTCTCCACACTTGTCAAAAGACCCCACTGTATTTTTTCAAAATATACTTGGAGAGTGGCCACTGCTCCCCTCCTTCTCCTACCACCCTCCAGGTCGTTCTCCCCTCTCACCTGAATGACTGTGGCCTCCAAGCCTCTGCCCTTACCTCCTTTCAGCTTGTTCTCAACTCAGAGTCAGAGGGAACCTTCTAAAGGGTTGGCTACTTCTCTGCTCAAAGCCCTCAAGTAGCTCTCATTTCACTGCAACAAAAGCCAAAGCCCTTAGGGTGGCTGCAAGGCCCCATGTGATCTGGCCACATTTCCTCTCTGACTTCTCTCTTAGTTTGCCCTTCCCCCTCATAACCCCACCTCAGCCACATCACCTCCATGCTGTTCCCTGCGTGGGCACCTCAGGGCCTTTGCACCTGCTATTCCCACTGCCCAAAATGCACCTCTCCCAGTGTCTGCAGAGCTTGGTCCCTCATTTCCTCCAGCCTCCCCTGGTCATCGTATCTAAACTGTTACCACTACATCCCAACTTCCCCTCTGCCTTCATTGCTTTTTCTCCTAACACTATCGTTATCCAATATAAGGTATATTTTGCTTATTTATCTTGTCATCTGCCTCCCCCACTAGAACGTAAGTTTCATGAGGGCAGGAATTTTTCTTCTGTTGTGTTCCCTGTCACGTCCCCAGCGCCTTGACTGGTACGGACAATAATTTGTTGAACCTGTAAAGAAAAGTTTGGTAAACAGATTAAAAGCCATTTGATTCTTCTATTATGATATAATTCTTGCCTATATTTTTCTTACCTGTGAATTATTACATATGTGTTTGTATGTGTGTGTGTATGTTGTGTGTGTGTGCATGTGTGTGGACAGAGAAAGAGCGAGTCCTGTCGTTCCCACCAGATATTTCTGCTTGTTAAACAGCTACATAGTGTTTTGCTGAGTGGCTAGAGCAACTTTATTTAACCTTGCTTTGTTCAGTACTACTGGGCAGCTTCCAATCTTTTGCTATTGTAGATTACACAGCATCTGTGCTGGGCACTTGCCCTGCTTCCTTCCCTCTTCTCTGAAAGGCTCCCCTGTGCTCCTGAGCCCCCCATGCTCCTGAGCCCAGCCTGAGCCCGAGTGGGGGCTGTGGTCCTGTCTGGGCCTATCATGGTTCCCCTCCCCCTGGCTGTGGTAGCCAGTTTGGAGCTAGACACAAGCCAGCTATGCCAGGCCGTGGGCTTCCTCACCGTCATACTAACCCACTCAGAAGTGGCAGAGAAGGTGGTTGAAGGCACTCACCCAGCGTTAGAGCAGTTAGGACAGGCCCAGAGTGTGGAGCGGTGACAGCGCGTGGGGAGGGTTGGGCACATTGTCTTTGGATCTAGTCACATGACTGTTCAAGCTGCTCCAGGGACCTTCCTACAAATCCCCTTTCTCACCCATCTAGATGGAGTTGGATTTCTCACTGCTAGCAGTGAGTCTAGACAGATCCAATCCAGTGGAGCATCCCTGCCTCACTCTCTTTTTTTAGTTGATCCTTAGTCTAGAGCAAGGAAAGATGTGGAAACCCTCCCAAAGGCATTATTCAGGGCAGAAAATGCTGGTAGGCAGAGCAGCACCTTGTTCTTGTCACAACCAGAGAAACAATTTAAATCTGAACCTGTGAGGGCTCAGATGCTGACGCTGCCATCTGAGAAGGAGGACCTCTCTCACTTCAGGTTCTTTGTCTGTAAAATGGAGATGCAAATAATTATACCACACCTCAGGGAGTTGTTTTCAGGACTAAATGAGTTCAGGACTAAATAAAAATTCTTAGAGTGGTGAGTAACGTAAGATGAGAGTGCTCATTGAGTTAGCTATGGTGACTGCCAGAATCCTAAAAGTGTAACAGGGGTTAAACATAGAGGTACCATATAGTCCAGCAATTCCACATCTGGGTATATACCCAAAGAAATGAAAGCAGAGACCCAAACAGATACTTGCATTCCCATGTTCACAGCAGTGTTATTCACAATAGCCAAAAGGTAGAAATAACCCAAATGTCTATTGACAGATGAGTGGATAAACAAAATGTGATATGTACATACAATGGAATATTATTTAACCTTAAAAAGGAAGGAATTTCTGGTTGAGTGAGGTGGCTCACACCTGTAATCCTGACACTTTGGGAGGCCAAGATGGGAGGACCTCTTGAGCCCAGGAGTTCGAGGCTGCAGTGAGTTATGATCGTACCATTGTACTCCAGCCTGGATGACAGAGCCAGACCACATTGCAAAAAAAAAAAAAAAAAGAAATTTTTGACACATGCTACAACATGACTGAGCCATGAAAGTATTATGCTACCTGAGAAAAGCCAGTCACAGAAGGACACTTACAGCGGGTACCTGGAATAGCAAGTTTAGAGAGAGAAGTATTAATACAGCAGGGGCTGGGAGAGGGGCAGGTGCAGGAGGAGTTACCGCTGAATGGATACACAGTTTCTATTCAGAATGACAATAAAGTTCTGGAAATGGATAATGGTGAGAGTTGTACAACATGGTGAATGTGCTAGATGCCACTGAACTGTACACTTAAAAATGGTTAAAGTGCTATGATTTATATTATATTTTACCACAATAAAAAAAAGTGTAAGAGGAGTTGGAGTGTACTACAGTGACTCTTCTGGACTTTTTCTTTATAGATTGAAGTTACATCAAAATGTAGCACAGTGAAAAAACAGGCACACTCCACAAAAGTGGTGGTGTGTGCCTCTCTGTGTGTGTGTGTGTGTGTGTGTGTGTGTGTGTGTGTCTGTGTGTGTGTGGTGGGGGCTGGTAAACTACCCACAAGACACCAGAGGCTCCCTGTGAGGTCTGATACTGCAGGCTGAGATCTGATGCTGCAGGAACAGGAAGAGCAGGGGAGATGAGGGAAAGGTGAGCATGCACAAAGAATTTTCTCAGTGACTGTGGGCAGGGCAGTCAGGACCCTGGGTCACATGTGCCCAGCCCAGGACCAGAGCTCATGTGAGTCACAGCTCAACTCCCAGCAAACAAAGGGATATGCCAGGGAGGGGCTGAGCTGTGACTCAGAGGCTGCTGCTGCTGTGAGCTTCCTCCAGGAACCCCATCCTGTCCAGTCCCTGATTCTGACTCCTACTGTGGGGGTGGGGACAGGTGTACCCACTTCCTGGACAGGTTCTTGAGAGGGATCTCCTGCAGAACCTAGAGTTTTTTGCAGCTCTTTTTTGAAAACCCAAGTAGCAGCAGCTATACCGTTTAAGTGCTTGCTACATACAGGCCCTGGGCTAAGTTCTTTTTTTTTTTTTTTTTGAGACAGAATCTCAGCTCTGTTGCCCAGGCTGGAATGCTGTGGCATAATCATGGCTCACTGCAGCCTTGACCTCTCAGGCTCAAGAAAGAGATCCTCCCACAGGGACTGTAGGTGCATGTCACACACCCAGCTAATTTTTAAATTTTTTGTAGAGATGGGGTCTCGTTCTGTTGCCCAGTCAGGTCTTGAACTCCTAGGCTCAAGTGATTCTCCTGCCTCAGCCTCCCGAAGTGCTGGGATTACAGGCATGAGCCACCATGCCTGGTCCCTCACTTCATCTTTTTATTTTTATTTTTGAGATAGGGTTTTGCTCTTGTTGCCCAAACTGGAGTTCAATGGCATGATCTTGGCTCATCGCAACCTCTGCTTCCCAGGTTCAAGCGATTCTCCTGCCTCAGCCTCCCAAGTAGCTGGGATTACAGGCATGTGTCACCACGGGCCTGGCTACTTTTGTATTTTTGGTAGAGATGGGGTTTCTCCATGTTGGTCAGGCTGGTCTCAAACTCCCGACCTCAGGTGATCTCCCCACCTCGGCCTCCCAAAGTGCTGTGATTACAGGCGTGAGCCACTGTGCCCAGCCCCACTTCATGTTTTTAAAGCCTCGCTGTCACCCCATCAGGCAGTCATTTCAGTCCGGCTTTACAGAAGAGAAAATGGGCTTATGGAGGGAAGCAACTTGCCTGAGGCTATGTGGGTGGCAGATAGCAGAGCCAGATTGGAACCTATCACTGATTCAGGAGCCTGAACTTGTAATCATGCCACTCACCACCCTCCCTCCCCCCACCCCCAACTCATACACACATGGGGAAGAATAGACTCCAAAATGTGACTTATCTTTAGGCCAAGCTTGTCTAAATGGGCCCAACACAAATTCATAAACTTTTCTTTTTTTTTCTTGAGACGGAGTCTTGCTCTTTTGTCCAGGCTGGAGTGCAGTGGCACAATCTCAGCTCACTGCAAGCTCCACCTCCCAGGTTCACGCCATTCTCCTGCTCGGCCTCCCGAGTTGCTGGGACTACAGGCGTCCGCCACCACATCCGGCTAATTTTTTGTATTGTTAGTAGAAACGGGGTTTCACCGTGTTAGCCAGGATGGTCTCCATCTCCTGACCTCATGATCCGCCCACCTCGGCCTCCCAAAGTGCTGGGATTACAGGTGTGAGCCACCGCGCCCGGCCTTCCTAAACTTTTAAAAAACATTATGAGTTTTTTTGCATTTTGTTTTTGGTTGGTCAGCTATCGTTAGTGTATTTTATGTGTGGCCCAAGACAATTCTTCCAGTGTGTCCCAGAGAAGCCAAAAAATTGGACACCCTTGTACTAGGCTTAAAGACAAGGATTAAAAATTTTTCCTTGTACTTATAAAAAATTTAGAAAATATAAAAGTAGTTAAGTATGATTGCATGTCAGCATTTCAAATTGTTATTTTTATGCACACTTTTGGGACCTTGAAGGGCAGGCGACATCAAACAAACCCAATGGGTACGAGTATCACTCCTTGTAATGGCATTTCAAAAAGACCAGACTGATTTGGAACAAGTTCTCATAAATGTGAAAATAGAGAAAATAGGTGTAATGTAGATTGGCCCTTGAGGGAGCAAGTGGTAATACTAATTTCCAAGGCATTCCTTATTTTTCTATGTAAAAGGCCACATATCTTATTTTATGGAAAGAAACTTGTTCTTTCAAGATTTTCATTTGAAAGAGATTGTGGGAAACATGTAACCCTCCCTTCCTTTATGGTCAGCTCTTGGTGAATGTGGCCATGGCAAGGACAGGACTGAAGGGTTAAAGCCCAATCAATATGAGGAAAAGGAAATTCACTTTAGACAATAGTTTTAGTTTCATCTGAAATTTTATCGGAGTTGCTAACTTGGTGGCAAAACTGACTCATTTAGGTGGCCCCTCCTCAACTCTCCCTGTCTGTCTAGTATGGACAGTAAAATCAGTGAGAGCAAGAATTAAGCCACCAGCTTGTCTGTTATAGTAGGAGGCAGTCATTCATTCACTTACTCTGTATCACTCAAATATGTATCAAGTGATACGATGGCTGGAGTTTGCTTCACTGGGTTGAGTGTAGAAGAAATAATATTAGGAATGAGTTGACCACTCAAGTTGTATGATGTGTGGTACAGAGGGTACATTATGTTCTTTCTACATTTGTAGTATTTAAACTTTTACATTTGAAAAAGCTTGTGTGGGGGTGTGGGTGTGGGTGTGACTTACCCTGGGCCAGGCCCTGTGCTCCATGCTACGGAAGACTTGGTGGCTAAGACCGGCTCAGACTCTACCCTACCAGAGTCAACAGACAAGACACACTCAGGAAACAGATACTAATCAAATAGTCACATGAATGCAAGTAAAATTATAGTTGGGATAAGTGCTGAGAAATCATAAACAGAAATGCAGAAACCTGAACGGGTACAGTGGCTCATACCTATAATCCCAGCATTATGGGAGACCAAGGCGGGTGGATCACTTGAGGTCAGGAGTTCGAGACCAGCCTGGCTAACATGGTGAAAACCCTCTCTACTAAAAATATAAAAATTAGCCAAGTGAGGTGGCACGCACCTGTAATCCCAGGTACTCAGGGGGCTGAGGCAGGAGAATCACTTGAACTCAGGAGGCAGAGGTTGCAGTGAGCTGATATCGTGCCACTGCACTGTAGCCTGGGCGACAGAGTGAAACTCCATCTCAAAAAATAATAATAATAAAAATTTAAAAAATGCAGAAACCTGCAGTTTAGACCCCATTTTACCTAAGATCATAACGGGACTAAGAGTCCTCAGCTGGAGGTACTACCAAGGGGGCAGGTGGAGTGACAGCCTGCTTGTGTTTAGACCTAAAGGAAAAGATGGAAGGGGGCAAGGGTGTGAGGTGTGTGTGTGTGTGTGTGTGTGTGTGTGTGTGTGTGTGTATAGGCCTGCATGGTCAAGGCCAAGAAGAGCCTTTGTGTTTTGTCGCCTGCTTAAACCATGGTGGGAGAGAAGGATTTCAAGGTGGACCAGTTGACTGAGTGCCCTTCAATCCCATAGTCTTTTGTGGTGCATCAACCTCATATAGGACCTTGTGGTATATGTTCAAGATAATGGAGACTGGGAGTTTGAGACCATGCCCAACATGGGGCAACATAGCTACACCCTATCTCTACAAAAAACTTAAAAAAAAGAAAAAGAAATGATAACTGATTCTGCTTAGAAAAAAATCCACATCTCTTTTTGCCTTAACTAACATGCCCTTTCCACTCCTTGTCATGCCTCCTGGTCTCATGGATGTTCCAGCTACGTCCCAATCCCTTTGCTTGCTCAGCCTCTGGGTCTGCTGGTCCTCCTGTCAAGAACACTTTTGCCCCTTCACTTAGGGCCAGCTCCCTCTCATATCTAGGTTTTGGCTCAAATATTGCAGGGAGGCTCCCCATGATCACTTTTCCCTACATACTTTCTCTGCTTTTTTTTTTTTTGAGACGGAGTCTCGCTCTGTCACCCAGGCTGGAGTGCAGTGGCCGGATCTCAGCTCACTGCAAGCTCCGCCTCCCGGGTTTACGCCATTCTCCTGCCTCAGCCTCCCAAGTAGCTGGGACTACAGGCACCCGCCAACTCGCCCGGCTAGTTTTTTGTATTTTTTAATAGAGACGGGGTTTCGCCGTGTTAGCTAGGTTGGTCTCGATCTCCTGACCTCGTGATCCACCCGTCTCGGCCTCCCAAAGTGCTGGGATTACAGGCTTGAGCCACCGTGCCCGGTCGCTTTTTTTTTTTTTAAAGACGGAGTCTCACTCTGTTGCCCAGGCTGGAGTGCAGTGGCACAGTCTTGGCTCACTGCAACCTCCACCTCCCAGGTTCAAGAGATTCTCCTGCCTCAGCCTCCCAAGTAGCTGGGATTACAGGTGCACACCACCACGCCTGGCTAATTTTCTGTATTTTTAATAGAGTGGGTTTTCACCATGTTAGCCAGGATGGTCTCCATCTCCTGGTCTCGTGATCCGCCCACCTTAGCCTCCCAAAGTTCTGGGATTACAGGTGTGAGCTACCGCACCCAGCCTCTGCTCCCATTTTTTATTGGTCTCTTCTCCAGACTGTGAGCATGGTGACAGTAGGGGCTATGTCTGCTCATATTCTGTGGCCTCCTTAATTCCCAGCCCAGAGAGGCCCACAGTGCCCAGCAGATCTGACAGCCAGATGCTGTCTTACCTTGTCCCTATTCACATTCCTACTTAATCATTTTGCATTTTAGAAGTATTTTGACTCATGTACAGTTGTCAAAATGGACTTATAGAAAGTTGTGGAAGCTTTATATAAGGTGGGAGTTTGTGTCCTAAAATTCTCTCAAACAGTAGGGATGTGGTTTGGAATTCTGTTGGACTTCAGGGGCGAGGTGGAATCAGAGGCTTCTGGAGGATACAGATAAAGGATTGGGTGTCAGGGAAGCTGCACCTTCCTCTGGAGGTAACAGAGATTGTTCTTTTTGTGTGTCTGGTTTATGGTCACAGCTGACAGGACTTTACCCTAAAAGTACATCCTACCTCACTCCTACCTCACACCGTACACAAAAATAATTCAAGATGGATTGAGAACCTAAATGTGCAAGGCAAATCAATGGAGTTTTCAGAAGATAATAAAGAAGAATATCTACATTAGATGAGGCTAGGCACAGGTTTCTTAAATAAGTCACGGAAAGCATGAAGGGGCCAGGCGGGGTGGCTCAGGCCTGTCATCTTAGCACTCTGGGAGGCCGAGGTGGGTGGGTCACCTGAGGTCAGGAGTTTGAGACCAGCCTGGCCAACATAGTGAAACCCTGTCTCTTCTAAAAATACAAAAATTAGCCAGGCTTGGTGGCGTGCGCCTGTAGTCCCAGCTACTCAGGAGGCTGAGACAGGAGAATCGCTTGAACCTGGGAGGCTGAGGTTGCTGTGAGCTGAGATCACGCCACTGCTCTCCAGTCTGGGCAACAGAGTGAAACTTCGTCTCAAAAAAAAAAAAAAAAAGAAAAGAAAAGAAAAGAAAAGCATAAAGAGAAAAGCTTATAAATCAGATTTCATTAAAATTAAGAACTCTTCATCAAAAGACACCATTAAAAGAGGGAAAAGACAAGCTGCAGTCTGGGAAAAGATGTTTAAAATACATATGTTCAACAAAGGATTTATATCCAGAATATATAAAGAACTTCTACAAACCAATAGGAAATAGACAACACAATTTTATTTACAAAAAAAAAATTTTGGCTGGGTGCGGAGGCTCACGCCTGTAATCCAGCACTTTGGGAGGTCAAGGTGGGGAGATCACGAAGTCAGGGGATCGAGACCATCCTGGCCAACATGCTGAAAGCCTGTTTCTACTAAAAATACAAAAATTAGCCAGGCATGGTGGCATGTGCCTGTAATCCCAGCTACTTGGGAGGCTGAGGCAGGAGAATCCTTGAACCAGGGAGTCAGGGTTTGCAGTGAGCTGAGATCGCACCACTGCACTACTACACTCCAGCCTGGTGACAGAGGGAGACTCCGTCTCAAAAAAAAAAAAAAAAAAAAAAAATTTGAGATGGAGTCTCACTCTGGCACCCAGGCTGGAGTGCAGTGGTGTGATCTTGCCTCACTTCAACCTCCACCCTGCTGGGCTCAAGCAATCCTCCCACCTCAGCCTCCCGAGTCGCTGGGACCACAGGCATGCACCACCATGCGTGACTTTTTTTTTTTTTTTGGATTTTTTGTAGAGATAGGGTTTCGCCATGCTGCCCAGGCTGGTCTTGAACTCCTGGGCTCAAGCGATCTGCCCACCTTGGCCTCCCAGAATGCTGGGATTACAGGTGTGAGCCACTGTACACACCTGACAGCCCAAGTTTAAAAGGATAAAAGACTTGAGCAAGCATATCATCAAAATTAATATGCAGATTACCACAAAAACATTTGGAAAGATGCTTAACCTCAGGAGTCACCAGAGAAATGAAAATTTAAGTACAAGAAGATACTACTATATATCCACCAGAATGACTAAAATTAAAAAGACTCAAAAGTGTTAATGAAGATATGGTGCAACTGGAACTCACACACACTGCTAGTGGGAGTATGAATTGGCACGACCATTTTGGAAAATCGTTTTGATAACATCTACCCAAACTTAAAAGATGCCTACCTATGCTGCAGCAATTCCACTCTTAGATATATACCCAAGAGAAGTGAATGCATCTGAGCACCAAAAGACTTGTACACAAATGTTCATAGCTGCTTTATCCATAATTACCAAAAAGTGGAAACAATCCAAATGCCCATCAGTAGCCACATGGATGAGTAGATTTGGTATATCCATACAATGGGATACACTCAGCAGTGAGAAAGAAGGAACCACTGCTGCATGCCACAACGTGGATAAAACTCCTAACACCGTGATGAGTGGAAGAAGCCAGGGACAGTCCATACTGTGTGATTCCATTTATGTACATTTCAGACGCAGGCAAATGAACCCATGCCACTAGAAGTCAAGATAGTAGTTACCTTTGGGTAGGCAATTACCTGGGAAGGAACATAAGGAAGCCTTCTTTCTAGGAGACAGGAACTGTTTTATATGTTTTGATTTGGTTGCTGATCACATTGGGGTATAAATATCTAAAAATGTTATTGAGTTGTACACTTAAGATTGATGCGCTTTATGGATGTTGCAGACTACTTTGTTAGTGTGTATATTGGGGAAAAAAAGAACACATGGAAACTTTCTAGAGCCTTTGGAAGAAGGGTGGGGACATGAAAGAAAGCCAGAGGCAGGGCAGGCTGGAGGGGAAGGCGAGGTGGAGGGCTGGGAAGAGGTGGGTGTTTTTCCTGCCATGGAGCTCCTCCCTGCCCCAGGTGTGGGCCGCGGTGATTGCTCCTGTGTGTTCCTCCCTGCCCTCTCCTACCCACGTGTCCTTTGGCAGTGAGCACTCGCTAACCATCACCCGTCCCTGGCACGATCCTTATCCTGAAGAGAGCAGGCGCTTGAGAGGAAGGGTGGCCTTTCTTAATTCTGGTGCTGTTTAAGGAAGGGGTGCATTTACCTGGTGCTTCCAGAATTTGCACTCCTTGGATTTTCTCATATGGGAACCTGCCTGGCAGGCAGCTTTGCATGAAGCCAGGGATTAAATGGTGGTGGTGGATAGGGTGGAGGGGACCCAGTGAGGAGGGCAAATCTACTTCTGTTTGCCCGGGCACATCACCTGCACCCACACCCTGGGCTGCTCCTCAATGACTTAAAGCCCATTTCTCTCGATGGCCTGGGGCGGCCCTGTGAGTCTGCTGGGGCAGATCTCCAAGCTGGATGGGCCATGGTGCCCTGGGGGGTGGTTTGTGCTCTAGATGGTTTCTGGCTTTCTGCTTGGGTACTCCTGCTGGGTGTCCTGACAGGAGAATGACGCACTTCAATTCCAGGCCTGTGTTCTGGCTGCCTTGGGACAGCCCAAGGGCCGTGGCTTTGGATCTAAATGCAAGCATATTGTGAATTTTATTTATTTATGTCTTTGTGTCCTGCTGTGTTCCCTAACAGCTTTAAGCCACTTTATCTAGAGAAGAAGAGGAAAGTGTAGGAGTTAAGAGTGTAGGCTCTGGCTGAGTGGGGTGGCTCACGCCTGTAATCCCAGCACTTTGGGAGGCTGAAGTGGGCTGATCACTTGAGGTCAGGAGTTCAAGACCACCCTGGCCAACTTGGTGAAACGCCGTCTCTACTAAAAGTACAAAAATTAGCCGGGCATGGTGGTGGCTGCCTGTAATCCCAGCTACTCAGGAGGCTGAGGCAGGAGAATTGCTTGAACCTGGGAAGTAAAGGTTGCAGTGAGTCAAGATCGCACCACTGCACTCCAGTCTGGGTGACAGAATGAGACTCTGTCTTAAAAAGAAGAGAATGTAGACTCTGGAGCCAGAATGTGTGAGTTTTCAGGCGTGACATTGGACCAGCTAATATACAGGCACCGCAGGATGTGAGGGTGAGAGGCACAAGAACAACGAGCAGCACACTGGCTGGCAGCCTTGGGCAAGGTGTGCCTGTTTCTTTATTGGATGATCAAGAATAAATTAGGGATCAATCTGGACAACACGAGAATAGTAACTTTGGGTTGTTGTGTGGCTTTAGTGTGGTAATTACCGTAAAGCACTTAGAAGAGTGCCTGGCATACAGTGGATACTCAGTAGATGTTGGTGGTAGTGGTGATGGTGAAGGGTATTTTTTTTTTTTTTTTTTGAGGCAGACTCTTACTCTGTCACCCAGGCTGGAGTGTAGTCCCGCGATCTTGGCTTACTGCAAGCTCACCTCCCCGGTTCAAGCAATTCTCCTGTCTCAGCTTCCCAAGTAGCTGGGATTACAGGCTCCTGCCACCACACCTGGCTAATTTTTGTATTTTTAGTAGAGATGGGGTTTCACCATGTTGGCCAGGCTGGTCTTGAACTCCTGACCTCAGGTGATCCACCTGCCTCAGCCTCCCAAAGTGCTGAGATTACAGGCATGAGCCACCATGCCTGGTCTGGTGAAGGATGTTTAGATGTACTAGAAAAATGAAGTGTATCAGTGCCTGTGGTGGGCCAGTGAGCCAGTTTGTGCAAAGCACCAAGAGCAGTACCTGCACATGTGAGGGCTCAGTAAATGTTCACTGGTGTTATTGTTATTATTTTTATTATTCCATCGTCCAACCCTTATCTGTAATTACAAAATCAAGAAAACCACTCTTTTTTTTTTTTTTTTTTTTTGAGATGGAGTTTCACTCTTGTTGCCCAGGCTGGAGTGCAGTGGTGCGATCTTGGCTAACTGCAAACTCCACCTCGCGGATTCAAGCCATTCTCCTGCCTCAGCCTCACAAGTAGCTTACAGGGGTGCGCCACCACATCCAGCTAATTTTGTGTTTTTAGTAGAGACGGGGTTTCTCCATGTTGGTCAGGCTGGTCTCAAATTCCCGACCTCAGGTGATCTGCCTGCCTCGGAAAACCACACTTTTTTAAATAAAAAATGTTTGATGCAAACTCATTTAATGACCAAACCTGGCTTGAGTTAATGGGAGATTACTTATAGTATGTAACAGAAGTAGTTACACATTCAGCTGTAGAAATATTTATGTACTGGATTTTGGGGTGCTGTGCCTGGCCCTGCTGGGGTTTGACATAGCATCCTGTACATACTCCATACTACCTTTCTCAAATGCAGACAGATTATGAATTCCGAAATATGTCCATCACCAAGGGTTGGAAAAGGGACTGTGGACTTGTTTGCCATAATTCATTCTCTGGATGGCCATTGAGGCCGCTTCTTGCTTTTGCTACTAGGGAAGGATGCTGCAGTGAGTATCCTTGGTAGACTTGGAATTGCTGGGTTCACAGACATGCAGATTTAAAATTTTGGTGGTGATCGATAGATCGCTTTTCAAACAGATGAGCACAGCTCCATGAATACTGTATGGATGTGAAGTTGATCGTGTTACTCCCCAGCGTTCGAGAGTCTCCACAGCTGACTACAGTTGTCCATAATTGTCCACAGCTATTCATGGCCTAGGGGCTTATATCCTTGCTCCCTTCTGTGGTGGTCACAGCCTTTCCTTCCCAGTCTGGCCCCAGCGTGTCTGCCCAGCCTCTAGCCATGGTGGCTTTTCCCCCACCATTATACTTGGACCTCAGACCACCTGTAGTGTCCCTCAGTCAGTCAACAACCGACCCCCCAATTCCTCCCCCCAGTACTCTCTCTTTCTCTCTTTATCTCTCTCCCCACTACCGCCGTACTGTGTGCCCTGGGACTCAGCCATAGGCAGCATAGAGCTGTCCCTGCTCTGTGGCCTTGGCCTTCCAGGGTGGAAGCAGGAAACCCAACTTAGTTTTGATAGTCCTGAGAATAGAGAGTGAGAGGGAACAGCATTTAGGGGAGGGAACAATGTGTGGGAAGGCCTTGAGGCAAACTTGGGAGGAAGATTTATATTTTTAGGGTTGTGGGAAACCCTTGCAGAGGTTTAAGCCAGGGAATGACTTGGCCAATTGGGCTTGTATTTTCAATACTGCAGGTGGTAATGGTGAAGGTGTTAACAGCAGGGGCTGACAGAAGGGAGTGGAGGGAGAAGGGTCAGGCCTTAGTTGCTGACTGAACCTAAAGGGTAAGATGAGAGAAGGGTGGAGGACACCTTGCAGGTCTCTAGATTCAAAATCTGGGTGATAAGGGTGTCCTGAGCCTGGGCCTCAGAGGAGAGGGGCTGAGAGTGGAAAGAGCAAGTCCTCTGGCTGCCAGGGTTCACATCCCAGCCCCTGCAGTTGTTGCTGTCAATCCCTGACCCTCACTGTCCTCATCTGTAAGATGGGGATTAATACAGCGCCCTTGCAGGGTCCTGTGAATGTGGACGATGCTGACAGCAGTCAGGGGGCTGCACATAGTGGGTGCTGGGCAGGGACACATCTTCCCCTTCTTGTGCCAAGAAGCCACCCTCCGTTCCCCCAGAACTAGCTTCTCTGTTAGAACTGCCTTCCCAGCCACCATAGTTTCTGATTTCTCCTCTTTTCAGGCTTTACTAGATTCTGAGCCCCTTGGAACTCCAATCCTAGGTAGTAGAGCCTAGACATCTGCATTTCTGAGCAATTCCCCAGGTGAACTCAGCTGCTTAGAACATTCTGCATCCATCTAGGGCCGGAGCTGTGTCTTCTTAGAGCCAGACACATACGCAACCCTGGAATGAATGAACCACTAACAACCATATGCCCTCGCATCTCCCACAGATAAACCCAGCAGGCTGGACTGCTACAGTTTCAAGAGCAGCCCAGTCACCTGAGAGGGATTTTTATTTTATTATATTTTATTCTTATTTATTTATTTATTGGAGTGAGGGTCTCACTCTGTCGCCCGGGCTGGCGTGCAGTGGCACAATCATGGCCTACTGCAACCTCGGACTCCTGGGTTCAAGCAGTCCTCCCACCTCAGCCTCCTGAGTAGCTGAGACTACAGGGATGCATCACCATAGTGATGCATAGTTAGTTTTTGTGAAGATGGGGTCGCTCTATGTTGCCCAGGCTGGTCTTGAACTTCTGGCCTGAAGTGATCCTCCTGCCTCACCTTCCCAAAGTGCTGGGATTACAGGCATGAGCCACCGTGCCCAGCTCCTGGGAGGGATCTTTAAAGTTCAGATTCCCAGACCCAGTCTTGGCAAGTCTGTTTCAGAAGGTCTGAGCTGAGCAGAGCGTGATTCTCTGCTTGGATGATTCTACCCAGCCATGTCAGGACACCTGTAGGCTCTTAACGCTGGGTGTCCTCCTGCCTCTGACATCCTCGTCCTCAGCCACAGGCCCTGGCATGTCCTGCCATGCTGGGTGAAGTTGGTTTTCTTGGTGCCAGGTCACCAGGTGGGGTTTCTGGGTAGTGGCAATGGCTGCTCCCCTCCTGCAATTAGCAGGAGTTAAAATGTCTGAGTTCTGAACTTGTGTGTCTCTGCTGCCACCAGTAATTACACAAGGTAAAGTATGTTTATCATAGTTGAAATTCTAACAGTTTGGGGGCCTGTGTCCCCAATTCGTTTAGTTTGTGGTCTCATTCTCCCAGCCAGCCTTAAGGAGAGGGGGCCGTGGGGCACAGCTGCTCCTACCCCGAGAGCACGCAGAGCTCAAGTGCCAGACTATGCCTCCGGAAGCATCTGCCCATTTCCATTGTCTGCCTCTCCTTGGACACAGAGGAATGATTATAACCAAATGAAGGGGTCCTCCTTCACCAGATCTCCCTGCATATTTCCGGCTGGCTTTTGTAGAAGGTGTGGTCTTGCTCTTGATGTGCAAATCTATTGGGTGATAGAGGTCTCATCGTGCTGGAAGATGTGCCTCCCCAGTTAATTCTCCTCCACCCAAGCAGTCAGTGAAGGTTCAGCAGCTGGCAGAATGGAAATTGATGGTAGACGTGTGACTTGACTGGCTGAGCTCCATAATGCTCATTCCTCATTGTCATTTCTCATGTGTACTGTGGGCATGTGTCTCTTGGACAAGAGGATTGGAGTCTGGAATCCTGGAGGGATCTTGCAAAGCAGATCCAGATCTTGGTGTCTGGAGTTAGGGCGGGGTGGTGGTGGTGCTGGATGGAGTGGGAGGGAAGACCTGGATCCTCTGAAGGCCTGCACATGTCTGGGCCAGCAGGATGGGGCTAAAATGCACGAAGGCTCATCCAAGGGTTACTGTCAGTCAGGTCACTTTCTTTGTGACTGTGGCTGAGCTTTACTGCCTGTGGAGATCCACATGCCTGTACAGTCTTGCCTTCTGGGTGGGTCTGTAATTGTTCCTCATGGGTATTTTAGTAATCTCTGGATGTATCTTTCCCCTACTTCTTCTCACCCTTCTGTTTGCTCAGTATCCCAACTCCAGAAGGCTTCAGAATTCTATCTCCTGCTCCTTTAACACAGCTGCCCTGGGTTCACTTCATTCCAACAGAGGTCTCCTCTCTTACATCCAGCTCCCAAAATCGACAGCATTGAATACAACACTGACTCTGAAACTTGCTCACTGGGCGATCTCCAACAGGCTTTTTAACTTCTCCAAGAGACCCTCTGCTTTCCCATCTTTTTTGGTTTGTTTTTATAAAGGGGGAAAGGACACTGACCTTTGCATGGCACTGTGCTGGGCTCTTTGCTTACACTGCTTCATTGGGTCTCCATAATAGTCTAATGAGGTAGACACCATTATGACCCCTGCTTTCTAGTTGGGGAAACTGAGGCATAGGGAAGTCCTTTCCAAGATCTTATCGCTGCTAAGTAGCAAGGGTCGAATGAATTTAAGTCCCAATAGTTTCACTATGTTGTTGTTGTTATTGTTTTTGAGACGAAGGTTTTTTTTTTTTGAGACTGAGTCTTACTCTGTCACCCAGGCTGAAGTGCAGTGGCAAAATCTCGGCTCACTGCAACCTTCGCCTCCCAGTTCAAATGATTCCCCTGCCTTAGCCTCCTGAGTAGCTGGGATTCCAGGCTCATGCCACCATGCCCAGCTAATTTTTGTAGTTTTAGTGGAGATGGGGTTTCACCATGTTGGCCAGACTGGTGTCGAACTCCTGACCTCAGGTGATCTGCCCACCTTGGCCTCCCAAAGTGCTGGGATAACAGGCGTGAGCCACGCCCGGCCCCAATAGTCTAATTTTGGAACCCCAGGCCTCCATTGGCTTTCTCTGTTGTAAATGTTTTTGCAATATAGATGTTTTAATAGCTTACGTAAAATCTTATCATTGTGTAATTATGGTATTATGGAATCACATTTCTCTTGCATTTAGTTTATGCAAACAAAACTAGAATTTCTTAGGAAAAAGAAGAGAAAAACAGCAGTTTAATCTCACTGTTCCACTTAATGAGTGTACATTCTGAAGGATACAGGAGATCAGGGGTGGTGAATCTGCTGGTCTCCCTATACAGGCCCCACAGTCTGAGCGCTTCAACCAGGGCAGCTCTGTGTGTGAGTCTGGGGGTTAGAGGTCTGTGTTTTCCTTTGGTTCTGACCACCGACTTTACCTGTAGTGCAGCTGAACACACAGTCAGCTGCTGTAGCACTGTGGGAGAACCAAGTTGGGTTCCTCCAGAGAGGGTGAGCAGCTCACTAAGATGCGTCTTCCTGAGGGGTTTTCCAGGGGAACTTTGAATTCTGCAGGATTTTCCTACTAAATTTAGAATTTGCCCTCCAGTGTCAGAAGGCTGAGTTTGGTCCTCCCTTTTGCAGGGTCTTTCTCAGCTGACATTTGGGTCAGAGCACAGAGATGGAGCTAAGATTGAGCCAGAGAGTTTTGTTTTGTAGGGGAGTTGGGCTGCATATTTACTCAGGTGCCAGAACCTATGAGATATTGGAAGTTTGGGAGGTCTGGACCCAGGAGTCAGACAGACCCAGCTGTTCAACCCCTATTGTCCAGTTCCAGCTGCCGGACCTTGGCCAGGAGCTGTAGTTTATTTTGTTCTCGAAAATGTGGATAACAATGTGCACATCTCAGGGATCTTGTGTGAATTTGCAGTTAGAGAACAGGTCCTTGATATATTTTGGTCATCTGTGCGCCTTAACTAGAGCCTCATAGATTTCAGTGAATTGTAAATTGTCTCTAAGTGGCTAGCCAGGTATAATTTCATAAAGCATTATTTAGAATTGGGCTTGTAAGAGAGCTCACCTTATTTTTTCTGCACTTTGAAGCACTCTGGGCATGAGGTATGCTGTACTTAAGCATTTGTCCTTGCAAGTAATGAATGATAACGAGACAAACCAGACTTTGAGCTGAGTTAGTGAGTGTGATGTGTGTTGATTCTATGAAGCTCATTTAAACAAATGCCCTGGTTGGTGAAGGATCAGGTCAGAAAATCTTTCCCTGCCCAAGAGATCCAGTTTTAACCTCAATTAGAAAAACTGGCACAAGACCATTTCTAGGACCATTTTGTGTGTCTGCCACTTCCCTTTGGGACCTCTGTTTGGGGGAGAATGTTCTTGGTTTTTGTGCTTCTGCCCTGGTTCTTCCAGTCACTAGCTCTATGAGCAAATCTGTGCTTTCTGTGCCTAGGTTTCCTCTGCTGTGAGGAGATAAGAGTTCCTGACAACATTGCGGAGTGGGTTGAGCATTTGAAGCCCTCAGCAGGGTGTCTGGCATATGAAAAGGCCTCCATTGCCATTGTTTGTGGTGAGGAGGAGGAGGACAATGATGACAGTGTGACATAGATGACCCGTTGCTAGGTCCATGTCTGTCATACAGCAGACAGCACAGAATGGGAAACCCCAGTCCTGCTTTGACCACTGTGTCTTTTTCCCTTCTACCTTTGGGTCCTCCCTGAATCCATAAGCATGCTCTCTGTCCATCAACAAAAACATACTGAGTGTCCATGAAAGGCATTACTGAAGAGACCCAGAGAGAGACAGGCTGACGGTAGTAGTGTTTTTTTGTTTTTGTTTTTGTTTTTCTGAGCCAGAGTTTTGCTCTTATCGCCCAGGCTGGAGTGCAATGGCGTGATCTCGGCTCACCACAACCTCTGCCTCCTAGGTTCAAGCGATTCTCCTGCCTCAGCCTCCCAAGTAGCTGGGATTATAGGCGGCTGCCACCACACCCAGCTAATTTTTGTATTTTTAGTAGAGATGGGGTTTCACCATGTTGGCCAGGCTGGTCTCGAACTCCTGACTTTAGGTGATCCACCTGCCTCAGCTTCCCAAAGTGCTGGGATTACAGGTGTGAACCACCACACCCGGCCAATAGTTTTATATAAAGCAAGGTTTTAAAAGTTTTTTGTTCTGTTGGAACCATTTGACAGTATGAGAACTCCTCCAAGAACCATAGCATGTAAATCATATAAAAGATGAGATGCCCTGGTTGAAATTGGAACACCTTTTGGCCTAAGGACAGGCATCCTGGAACCAGGCAGGGGTGGACTGCTCGTGGTATCTCCACCAAGCCTCCTATCCTGGGATCTGGGATCTGATTTTCCATTGGGAAGACTGGAGACTTGTGATATGACCTTGAGGACTAACTAACCTTCTCCCCAAATCTCCCCAGATGAACATGTGATGGAGTACCAGCCTGAACATAAGCAGTGAAAACTGGAACTGGTATTCCATCTATCCATGTAATTAAGCTACAGGGGCAGCCAAGCACCAAACCTGTAGGCTGCCTGGTGGGAGTGGAGTTCAAAATACTTGTTGGAGCAAGTACGATACCGTCATTAGCCTGTTGCATCAATTTCATCATTGGGGTATCTTGACACTGTGTTTAGAAATACAAGTCCTTGTGTACCCAGCATGCATCTTCCTTTGAGGGATAGTGACTTATGGACTTGGTTGGGTACTGTGCAGCTTTGCCTCTTGATGCCTTCTTTTTCTATGATTCTCAAATGGCCAACACCCCCATGTAGACCACTTTATTGCTTCAGCTGGTGGTGATGCCTCCATGGTGTGGGTGTCCTGATTCCACAGCAGGTTTGTATCATCTTTCATTAGAGTGGAAGAGTACCCAGTTCACTGAATGTATTCATTCGTTCAACAAGTATACATTTGTCTGTGTGCTCAGAGTGCCACACAGCCTGGTGCAGTTGGGGAGACACATGTGCACACATTGGTGGGATTGGGTGAAGGAGGAGTGTGGCAGGAGCTAAGGAGGCACGAGAGCGCATCTTCAGAGCACTCTGGGAAAATCCAAGGGGGTGATGTGAGTGGTGGAGCTGGCAAAATGTCTCTCAGAGGATGGTCATGGGACCTCGCTTCCAAATTCTTGCCCCAACAATCTCCCATAACCTCCACAGTGTTTGGCGTCCAGGGATGATAGAGTAGAAATGCAAATAGAAATAGGTAACACTAACCATTGAGTACATCTTCTAGGCTAAACACTGGACATGGATGATCTCATTTCATGCAAGGGTGCACAACCTGCTGTGATGACACACTGCACTACCCCAACCCTCCTTATACTTTCTGTCACCCTCCTCCTCACTCTTGTAATCTCTTTTCCCTCATTGTTAATTACTTACACTGTGTTCTTTATCCAGAGCAGCCCTGGTTTGTTGACCTGGTAGTCTCTTATTCACCCTTCAAAACTCAGCCCAGTCATCACCTCCTCTGAGAAGCCTTCCATGATATGCTCAGGCTGACTTGGTGCTCTTCCTCTTACAACTGTATATCCCATCATTACAGCTTTATTACATTGTACCATAATAGTGAGAGTTTTTTTTTTTTAAACTTTGAAACAATTTTACTAATCCTGACAATATAAACATTTTTGTTGGTGTTGGTGTTGTAAAATGCTAATGGTAGCCAGGGACTGTGGCTCACGCCTGTAATCCCAGCACTTTGGGAGGCCAAGGTGGGAGGATCACGAGGTCAGGAGTTCAAGACCAGCCTTATCAATGTGGTGAAATCCCATCTCTACTAAAAATACAAAAATTAGCCAGGCATGGTGGCACATGCCTGTAATCCCAGCTACTTAGGAGGCTGAGGCAGGAGAATCGCTTGAACCCAGGAGGCGAAGGTTGTAATGAGCTGAGATTGTGCCACTGCACTCCAGCCTGGGTGACAGAGTGAGACATGGTCTCCAAAAAAAAAAAGTGCTAGTGGTACAGATATAACTGAAGCCTGTCTTAACCTCCAGCCAGTCCCATATCCCACTTCAGAGACAGCCACTTAAAAATAACTTTGAGGTTGTGTTTTCTAAACTTTAAAAAATACATTTATGGGCCAGGCGTGGTGGCTTATGCATGTAATCCCAGCACTTTGGGAGGCCGAGGCGGGCGGATCACGAGGTCAGGAGATTGAAATCATCCTGCCTAACACGGTGAAACCCCGTCTCTACTAAAAATACAAAAAAACTAGCTGGGCATGGTGGCGGTTGCCTGTAGTCCCAGCTACTCGGGAGGCTGAGGCAGGAGAATGGCATGAACCCAGGAGGCAGAGCTTGCAGTGATCTGAGATCATGCCACTGTACTCCAGCCTGGGCGACAGAGCAAGACTCCGTCTCAAAAAACAAAACAAAACTATATATATGTCTGTACATACAGTGTTATGCTGGGACATGTTTAACAGTCAGCTCTTGGGGATGGGTTGGAGAGTGGGGAGGCATGATTTACAGCATTTTCTGGTTTCAAGTGGGGTAAAACTCCCACCATGGCCAACAAACCCCAACATGACTGAATAGAGTTGGAAAGAGATGTGCACCATTGGCTTTCTCAAGCTGGTATGTGCCGGCTCTCATCCACCACTGCTTCATATAGCTGGAGTCTTGAAGTATGTGGGGTTTTTCTTTTGCTAGAAACATCATTATACTTTGGGTTCTGTTCTTGCTTTTCTTCCCCTCTAATGTTGAGTTGGAGCTGCATTTCCCATGCTAGTGCATCTGGATCTGCTTTGTTATTTTAGCTGTTGCATATTCTACACCAAGCAGTCATTATTTCTCCAGTGCCTTATCGATGGACAGTTTGGTTGTTTTTCACAGGGTATATTTCCTCATAGTAGTCCCCGTCCTCCTGGGGCATAGGAACTTTTCATTTGTATCCATGTAGATGCTTCAAGACCATGCGCGGGAGGACTCAAGGTGGTAGTGGATGCTTGGAAAAATGCCAAGCTGACCCAGATGCGCTGCTGTGTCCACACTAACCAGAGCACCGTTTGGTAACTGACCTAATGTCTCGGCTGCTCGTGCCGTTATCTCTGGTTCAGTTTAGTGGTCACATCAGCCCTTGGAGGTAGTGGCCTTGTTTTTAGCCAAGGGCTCTGGGCCATGTTTCTTGGTCACTGGGGAGGTGAGGTCATCTGGGGCGGGTGGCTTGGGACCTTGTAGTCCCAGCCTGAGCCATACAACCATACTTTAGTTCTGATGTTGGCTCTGGCCCTGAGATTGGCAGACAGCAAGAAAAAATGTATCCAGCTCTCTCCCTGTTCAGATAAAGGCCTGGAGGACAACTCTGACTGTTGTTTGCTGATAAAAGTTTATAAAGCTGTGAGTGCCAAACATGAAGCATAGCAAGGAGTACGTGGAGCTTTTGTAAATTTCCCTGGAGGACATGTCCTCTTTTGAGATCTGAAAATGAAAAGATCTCATTCGGTGGAGTCTTGATTTTGTTGTTTGTGTACTTATGAAGACTTTTTTTCTTAGTATATATATTTTTTGGTAATTAAGTATGTGAAAGTGTTTGTTAAGCACCAACTGTGTGCCTAACACCCCATTAGGGTGGGGTTGTTATGGAAGCAGAATGGGGTCTGGCTTAAGAGCATGGGCTCTGGAATCAGATGGTGTGGGTTCAAGTCCCTCCCCTACCATGATACACGTTGGGATCTTGAACAAGTTAATTCACCATTCTGTGCCTCAGTTTCCTACTATTCAATAGAGGGATTGTGATAGCGCCCGCTTCACAGGGTGGGAGAAAAGGAAGCGAGATAATGCATGAGGAGTGCTGAGTCTGGTGCATATGAGGTGCTCAGTAAAGGCTGTTGTTATTAGTAGGGGTTATTATTAATTAGCACTAGAAGTTCACATGCAATCAGAACTAGGAACAGAATGGAATGTGCAAGACCTTGAGACATTCTGCTCTTGACACATTTGCATTTGTTCGGGGAGACAAGAGTAGGTGTTTGGTCCTATTAGCAATCAGTATGTGACAGACATAATGAAGTCCAAATGATGTGGTTTTTATTTCAAGTTCTGTAGAAGTTGGTGGGGAGTGGGGAGCACCTGGGAGGAGATGGGGCTCATAGATGGGGTCACTGTATGTGAGAGGCGGGTAAAGGAGTGAAGGAGAGACAGAGGAGGGCACTGTGCAGCAGGTGTCAGTTGATGATCAGTTCCAGGTCAGTCTGGTGGGCAGCAGTTGGCAGGGTGGTGGGTGTTGAGGAGGTCAGCTGGGGTCTGCTCCATTCAGAGGTGAAAGGACACAAGCCTGTGGAGTGGAAATGAAATGAAGCAGGCAGAGCCATTTATTAAAGCGTCTTATTGAAGCACAGCATACCCACAGAGAAGGGCACAGGTCATAACCATATTGCTTGATGGATTTTCACAAATGGATCATACCTGGATTAAGAAACAGAACTTTGCCAGCGCCCTAGAAGCCCCATCATCCCTCTTCCAGCCACTATTCCCCTACTAGAACCGCTATCCTAGTTCCCAACAGCCTGGGATAGTTTTACCTGTTTTGGTCCTTTTGTTTGTTTGTTTTTTGAGACGGAGTCTCACTGTGTGGCCCAGGCTGGAGTGCAGTGGCATGATCCTGGCTCACTGCAAGCTCCGCCTCCCGGGTTGATGCCATTCTCCTGCCTCAGCCTCCCGAGTAGCTGGGACTACAGGCGCCCGCCACCACGCCCGGCTAATTTTTTGTATTTTTAGTAAAGACGGGGTTTCACCGTGTTAGCCAGGATAGTCTCGATCTCCTGATCTTGTGATCCGCCCGCCTCGGCCTCCCAAAGTGCTGGGATTACAGGTGTGAGCCACCGCGCCTGGCCGTGTTTTTTGTTTTTTTTGAGACAGAGTCTCGCTGTGTTGCCCAGGCTGGAGTGCAGTGGCGTGATCTTGGCTCACTGTAAGCTCCGCCTCCCGGGTTCAAGTGATTCTCCTGCCTCAGCCTCCCGAGTAGCTGGGACTACGGGCGCCCGCCATCACGCCCGGCTAATTGTTTGTATTTTTAGTAGAGTTGGGGTTTCACCATGTTAGCCAGGATGGTCTTGATCTCTTGACCTCGTGATTTGCCCTCCTCAGCCTCCCAAAGTGCTGGGATTACAGGCGTGGGCCACCGCCCCCGGCCCTGTTTTGGTACTTTCTGTAGACAGACTTGGACCACACACTCTTGTGTTTGGCGTCTTTAGCTCAGCATTGTTTTCTGAGTGTATTTCTTGTTGCTGCATGTAGTTGTCGGTCATCCATTCTCATCGCTGGGAATCACCGCTATTGACTTCATTCATTCTATGTTGATGAGCATTTGGGTAGCTTCCAGTTTGGGGTTTGTGCTAGGTCACATAATGGCCCTCCCAAAAGATGTTTCTGACCTAATCCCTGGTCACAGGCACCGTTCACCAGTAATACCTGGGACTGTGTTACCTTAGATGGCAAAAGGGACTATGCAGATGTGATGACTTTAAGGATCTTGACATGGGGAGATTATCCTGGAAGGACCAATGTAGTCACAAGGATTCTTATAGGAGGGAGGCAGGAGGGTCTGGTTCAGAGATTGAGATGTGGTGATTAAGGCAGAGGAAAGAGAAGACAGATTTGAAGATACCATTGCTGGCTCTGAAAACAAGAGAAGGAGCCACAAGCCGAGGAATGCAAAGTGGCCTCTAGAAGCTGGAAAAGGCATGAGAACAGAGTCTCCTCTAGAGCCTCCGGGAGGAATGCTGCCCTGCAAGGCCATGTTGACCCATTTCTGACCTACATTGCTATGAGAGGAGATACATTTGTGCTGTTTTAAGTCACTAAGCATGTGGTAATTGGTTACAGCAGCAATAAAAGACAAATGTAGGGGAGTTGTGCATGGGGCTACTGAGGACATTCTAGAATATGTCTCTTGGTGCACATGTGCACCTAGGAGCAAATGCAGGTTGATTTGACATTGTCACGGTCTTCCAAGATGGTGGGACCAATTTATGTTCCCAGCAGCAGCAGTATATGAGAGTTCCGGTTGCTTCACATTCTCATCGACACTTGGTGCTTCCTGGGAAGAGATATTTTTAAACGAAGAATTAACAGGACCTGCTGTCCAATGGATGCAGTTGTGCTTTGCAGGAGGTTGATGCAGGAGGTATCAGCAAATACCAATGGGTGCTGATCCAGCCAGCTGAGGAGAGGAATCA
Organism: Rhinopithecus roxellana; assembly: GCF_007565055.1. Lineage (NCBI taxonomy): Eukaryota > Metazoa > Chordata > Mammalia > Primates > Cercopithecidae > Rhinopithecus > Rhinopithecus roxellana. The sequence continues at coordinate 78,911,288 of NC_044549.1, read as the reverse complement.
GGGAGTGGTGGTGACAGTTTTTAACTGGGGAGAACTGGAATTCCTCTTCCATGAAGGTGACTGGGATGGGAAATACTGATGAACTTTAGATTAACATGAAACTTTCCACCTGAAGAGTTAGAACAGCGCTAATCTCATCTGTGGAACTTTGTGACTAACCAAGGGATGTGGTGGGTATTGTGTGGTAGGGAAAAAGCCCATGCTGTTCATCAGCCCTCATTTAAGTGCTGCGACTATAAGCAAGTCACACCCTCTCAGATCTCTGGTTTTGCCATCTGTAAAATGGGTATGATCCTGGCTTTTCTGCAGGGCCCTAGCAGATGAGAGGAGCCTCTGTGTGAGAGCCCTGAACTTACCACATATAAATCGGAGGCACTGAGTCAGCAGTGGCTGTGGTCGTTACCAACAATGGTATAGGTCTGAGGCGGTGGCTAACGCCTATAATCCCACCACTTTGGTAGGCTGAGGTGCAAGAATTGCTTGAGGCCAGGAGTTGGAGACCAGCCTGGGCAACATAGTGAGACCCCGTCTCTACAAAAAATAAAAAATTGAGCCAGGTGTGGTAATGTGCACCTGTAGTTCCAGCTAACATGGGAGGCTAAGGCAGGAGGATCACTTGAGCCCAGGAGTTTGAGGCTGTAGTGAACTGTAATTACATCACTGTACTCCAGTCTGGGCAACAGCAAGACTCTGCCTTCAAAACAATGGTATGAAACCCCTGGGTTTAGAGTGTTCCTGGGGCCGAACACTCAACCTTGAGAGGGGTCTGAGAGTATCACCTTTTGGTTGATATCCAGGGCAGATGAGGTTAGGCTCATGATCAACCCCACAACCCCCAGGGCCTCATTGAGACACTATTCCCTACCCCATTCCTGAAACTGCTTTTGAAATTTTTTGTTGATTCATTCATTTGTTCATTCATTCAGCCACCACTGAGCTTTCCTGTGTATGTCATGCCACAGTCGGGAGGAACTCTCAGGCCAAATGCCTGGGGTTCCAGTCTCAGCTTTATTATTTGCTACCTGTGTGGCCTTTGCCAAGTCTTAACTTCTTTGTGCCCAGTTTTCTGATTCTCCAAGTGAGGTGGTAACAGCCCCTGCCTCCTAGGGCTGGTGTGAGAATGTGATGCAACAATCCATGTCAGTGTCAGGGTCAGGCCCTCGGGCATCCCTCAATGCTGGGGCACAGAGATCAATGTCCCCAGTCCCTGCCCCTAGCCACAGGCTGAAGGGTGATGGCTTATTGGTGCCTGTCTACAGAATATTTTTGCCAATATGGGAAAGGAAAAACCTAAACCTCTGACCTAGAACTAGCCAGTGGCCCCTCAAAGGCAGGCTGTGATCCCTCATGGCTCCTTGGGAAATGTGGCTTTGAGGAGAGTCCTGCGGCTGGCATCATTTTGGAATGTGGGTGTAAAGTCCCTTGCAGCAGTTACATGCTGCAGAGGAGCTTGGGACACTGAGCAAATGTGGTTTCCAGGCCGAAATGAGGTAGGTTGAGGTGTTCACAGCTGCAGAAGTGACCCAGGTATGGGCTGCTCAATTTCTCTTCATACCCTTTGTGGATGCAGTGGCAACTCTGGGATTCTGAACTCAAGTCCCACTACCCTTCCATCTTTCCTTCTTCCGGGATCCACATTTTCACTCTTGCCCTAGCCTGGGCCCCTCCATAATGCACATGTCTCAGCTGATGAAGTTAGCTCTGATGGAAGCCAGAGCAGTGGCTCCTGACAGGGATCCAGATGCTAAAAATATTTCATGGTGTGCTCTTTGCAAGTTAAAGACCAGCATTGGAGGCAGTGGCTGGGGACTCTCCCCCACACTGACTGTCTAACGCCTTAGGGTACAAGGGTCCCAAGTATCCTGTAGGTCCTACTCACCTAGATTGGAGAATTTATTTCAATGGTGCTTTAATCTGGCCAGGTCTGTGGTAGGGCAGATGAAGGAGGCTGTGCTGGAGATGTGGCCAAGCAGGCCTATGATTCTAAGCAATCAAAGTAGTAGATGCAGTGGTGTTGGACCATTTAGCCAGCGCCAGCTTAGAACATGGGTGGTCCAAATTACCCTGACCCCCAATGCCTGGAAGATGATAGGCTGGAGACCAACACACTCTCCGTCAGTATGATCTACACAGCTAGTTCTATAGTTGAAACTGGTGGCTGTTTCTTTGGTTAACACTAGATGAAGTAGCAAGTTTGTGTTTGGGGCCATGTGGTACAAAGAAAATCTATCTTTTGATGCTCAAACCACACCCAGAGTGGTGAGGAATGCAGTGCCTGAGACCGAAGAAGGATCCCAGAGTTATGGCTCAGACTCATCCCAGGGCAAATGTTCAGGAAGCGGAATGGTGGGAGGAATACTCCACATCACTGGAATATTCTCCTGTGCACACTGTCTCTGTCTCTCTCCCTTGTCTCTCTCTTCGCCTCTGTTGCTCCTAAGCACACCTGCTGGAATCCTTACCTAAACTTGGGTGTCATGCAGCCGAGTGGGATTTTACCAGTCCAGGTGATCATTTTGTGACATGAAACTCCAGCTCATACTTGGAAATGCCCTCTGCGTTCTTCATTCTGTGCGCAGTGCTCTGCTCTTGAGAGTCTTCACACTGGAAGGTATTACCTGCTTATTAACATTGCCTCATTCATTAAATGTTGATTAAGTACTTACTATGCACCAGGCCCTCATGAAGTTGCATGTAGTTTCACTGAAATTGTGGCCAGAAAGAGTTTGGCCTCACCTGTCTCTACATACATAGCATGTGCGAAGCTCCAAGTAACCAAACCCACCCGCAGAAGAGCCCCAGTGAGGATATTTAATCATATTCCCAGCTGGGATGACAGTTCACAACCCATAAAACCAGGCCCATAAAACAATGACTTAAAGAACAAAGAAATTTCTCTGTAAGGTAGTAGTTCTAAGGTGACAGGGGTGGCTGTGCTAGACGCAGTCACAGGCCCAGGTGGTTTCTACCTTGTTGCTTTGTCATTCCAAGTACATTGTCATCATCTGCATGGGCAGAGCTGGGTTCCATCCAGCCCGTGGGAAGGGTGCTCATATCTAAGACCTAGACCGAGAAGTGGCACACATCACTTCTTCTCACGTTCCACTGGGAACCCAGACATCTGGCTATATCTGCCTGCAAGGATGCTTGGAAAATGTGGTACCTAGCTGGGCCTGGTGGCTCATGCCTGTAATCCCAGCACTTTGAGAGACCAAAGCGGGTAGCTCACCTGAGGTCAGGAGTTCAAGACCAGCCTAGCCAACATGGTCTAACCCTGTCTCTACTAAACATACAAAATTTAGCCAGGTGTGGTGGCATGTGCCTGTAATCTCAGCTACTTGGGAGGCTGAAGCAAAGGAATCGTGTGACCTTGGGAGGCAGAAGTTGCAGTGAGCTGAGATCGTGCCACCGCACTCCAGCATGGGTGACAGAGCGAGACTCTATCTCAAAAAACAAAAAGAAAAGAAAATGTTGTACCTGACAAAACTTGAATAATTATGGAGCAAGGAAAGACTGGATTTTGGTGGACACTGGGTAATCACTGATATATTCCTCTTGTATCTAATGCAGCTCTTTGTGTGTTTATATTATAAATGTACCCAGATGATAAATGTTGGTTGTTTTGCTTTTTAAAAAAGGAGACCTGAGCCTGCCATACTGAGTCTATGGACAGTTCCACAGCAATGAATCAATGCGTCTGTAGAGGAATGGAAGAAAACAAGGAAAGGTAAAAATAATTAAATAACCTAAATAATTAAAAATTTAAAAATTCCTGCATGTGACAGTTAAATGCCACAGAGGGCTTCCTTTAAGCCTGCATAAGTCAGTAGAGGCCATCAAGAATTTGGAGATACTGCTTGGCACAGTGTCTCACGCCTGTAATCCTAGCACTTTGGGAGGCTGAGGTTAGAGAGGATCACTTGAGCCCGGGAGTTTGAGACCAGCCTGGGTAACAGAGTGAGACCTCATCTCTACTAAAAATAAAAAAAAATTAGCCAGGCATGGTGATGTGCGCCTGTAATCCCAGCTACTTGGGAGGCTGAGGTGGGAGGATTGTTTCATTCCAATAGGTTGAGGATGCAGTGAGCCATGATCATACCATTATACTCAAGCCTGGGTGACAGAGTGAGACCCTGTCAAAAAAAAAAAAAAAAAAAAAACAGAAAAAGAATTTGGAGATAGCAAAATTTCACATATTTTCTTCCACATCTCTAATTTCTTACTAAAGATGTTTCTTTCACGTCTCCGCCAGAGGAGGAATGCCATTCAGTATGAAGGGATTTTTCTAAGACTTAGAAGGAAGAGTTGGTATAATTAGAACCAATGTGATATAGAATTAAATATTTTATTCCAAACTATGGACATACATTCCAAAACACTATGCCCCATGCTCGGATGTGTTGTGCTCGCATTTGTGAGTGGCCATTCCCCCAAGAGGAGGCAAAGGCAGACCCTGAGCTCTTGGCAGCTCTGTCTTCGACTCACCATTTCTTTCTCTTTCTTCTGCCTTTTTTTTTTTTTTTAGCCAGTTGTGGTAGTGTGTGCCGGTAGTCCCAGGTACTTAGGAGGCTGAGTAACCACTGCATTCCAGCCTGGACAATACAGCAAGACTCCATCTCTAAAATACATAATTACATACAAATAATTTAAAACTTTTAATGTAATGTCAATAATTAATCAAATTAAATTTATTTATTTACTTTTCTTTGAGACAGAGTTTTTTGCTCTGTTGCCCAGGCTAGAGTGCAATGGTGCAATCTCAGCTCACTGCAACTTCCACCTCCTGGGTTCAAACGATTCTCCTGCCTCAGCCTCCCAAGTGGCTGGGATTACAGGCATCTGCCACCATGCATGCCTAATTTTTGTATTTTTAGTAGAGATGAGGTTTCACCATGTTGGCCAGGCTGGTTTCGAACTCTTGACCTCAGGTGATCTACCTACCTCAGCCTCCCAAAGTGCTGGGATTACAGGCATGAGCCACCACACCCAGCCTAAAATTAATTTTATTTAGAAATAAATAAACACATTTTCCTTGCTAAAAATACAAATGAAATCCCCATTGACCCCCATTTTCATTCCCAGCTCCTACCTCATCCCTGCCCTTCCCAGAAGTAACCACTGGGATCTACCTTGTACGTTTTCTTCCATAACTTTGTTAGTTATCTTGATACATAGAACAAAAGTCCCTCTTTCATTTCTTCCTTTTTTTCTTTCTGTTTTTAAATATGTACTGTCATACTGTACTTGTTGGCGTATTTTGTAGCCCTTTTATAAATTCAATAATATGTACTAAAATGTTTTCAAGACATATGTGAATGCACCTTTTTTTTTTTTTTTTTTTTTTAAATGCAGCCAAGTGAATAGTATATCCATAGTATGAGGATCCAACTGTTTATTGGGACAGTTCCCCGACAATAGTGGTTAGCTTGGTTCTGTTTGTTGCCCTTATGGTAGTGCTATGATGTGCTTTCTGGTACGTTCTTCCTGAGCACATGGGCAAGAGTCTTCTAGGGAGGTTGCCAGGGATTAGAGTTGCTGGGCCATCCTGTGTATACCTGTAAGGTCTGAAACATCACCAGTTCCTTCTCCAAAGGGCACTGCTTGTCACCTGGGCACCAGATCTCCCCTTTGCCCACTGTCCTGCCATGCCTCAGATCTTCGGCTTTTTAATTTTGCTGGTCTTTTGGGTGAATGATGGTGTCTTTCTGTGGTTGTAGTATCCTCCGCCTCCTCTGAACTCTGAGGATGTTCATATTCTCAGGACTCTGTTGCCTAGCTTCATCTCCTGATGGTGCCATAAGCCTCTGTCCCCAAAGGGACCCATCCACCTATCCAGAGTCCCAGGGCCCCAGGGCATCTGGGGAGCCTGGCCCTTCCCAGGAGTGGTTGCTGCGTTGTTTTCTCTTCTGAGAAGCATCCAAGGAGTATACTTACACTCCCTCGGGAGAGTCCAGCCCAGGATCATCTGCTTCTCCTTCTAACCCTGAGGGGCTTCAAAGAGCCCTCAGCTGGATTTCCCTACTTTTATATCCACCACTACCATCACTGATGCCATCAGCATTGGCAACAGTTTGAGTAAGTTTGCTATGTCAGCCTCTGCGTGGATCACTTGGCCTGTTTATCTCCTTTAATTCTCACAATGGTCCTCTAGCGTAGGGAGTTGTGTTGTTTCTCCCCATTTTGTGGCCATTAGGTAACAGACAGAAACATATTCAGAACCAACCCAAATAGTAAAAGGAAACCAGCAAAACTTTTCCTACCATGGAGCCCTGGTTTCTACCCAGTGCTCTCACTTGGAGTATCAAACAGACCCACATTTGTTGAGTTCTGTTTAATGAGCATGGCTTTGGAGCCATCACGCCCATATTTGCAGTTGCTTTGACCACACTCAGTTGTTATTCAGAATCTGTGGTATTTCCAGGGGAGAGCAGAGTTGAAAGTGATGGCTTTGTCCCTGTCCAGCATATGAACAGGGACTCCTGCATATCACCAGTACCACTGTTCTTGGGTACAGTTAGGGATGGCAGCCTCACCCATGCCCATCCAAAATGTTTCTCTGCAAAGGGGTTTCACAGGTTGAACATATTTGTCATGGGGAGTACATATAGCTTATGGGGAGTACATAAACTGAGCTGTGCAGGGAGAGGAAGTACTTCACTTGCCCTCCCTAGACCTAATCAGTCAACCTACCCTAAAATGTTTAACTTTAGGTCTTATTCTAAGATCAAGAAATTGCAGACAGAGTGCAATTTCAAATGCCTTTCTCAGCCCCCAACTTCTTCTTATGTATTTCAGAGACATAAAAATTTAGAGCTGGAAGAAATCCTAGATTCATTGTGTTTAACTCTGCATTACAGTTTTAAGCAGACAGACCTTGAGTGATGAAATGATTGCCAAGTTCATGCTCCCAGGGCCTGGCTCTGGCTCTTTCCACAACATCACAGCTACCTCTTGTGCAATTATTAGGAGACTGATCCTCTCTTCTTCCAAAACTACAGCTGATTAGTGGGTATATCTTGCAGAAAACTAGCCCATTGAACGATTAATTGGTTGTTCATTCGGTGGGCATTGATTGAATACTATTGTATGCAGCGGTGACAAAAAAAAATGGGTAAGATATGAATTCTTAGTGAATTCAGAGTCTGGCATCTGTGGGGGAGAGGTAGTTGCACACATATGAGCAGTGGTTAAGTGGAAACCCGTGAATCTACGTTGGTCAGTGGGGATAATAATAGTATCTCCCACAGTGGGTCGTTGGGGATGTTCTGAGTTAATCATTGGAAAGCTCCTGGCATATAGTCAGTACCCAGTAAAGGCAGCAGTTTTTGTTTTTGTTTTTGTTTGCTTATTTTTAGTCACACATAGAGGGAAGAACCTAGAAAGACTTTTCTATCAGGAGAATGATAGACTTATGTTTCAGAAATGGTAATCAGTAAACCCAATTTCTCATCTTACATGTGTTTATCTTTTTAGTGTCTCTCTCACCTATTGGACTGCAAACCTCATGGGGTCAGGTCTCACCTCTCGTGTTCACCATTATTTACCAAGTGCTTGGCACACAGTAGTTGCTTACTAATATTCCTAGACCAATGAGTAAAAGGGGTGGAGTAACAAGATAGGGTGGGCTCAGGATCCTTGAGATGAGGTGCTGAGATAAAGCCGACCAGCCAGAGGGACCACAGGTCGGTCTGGGCCAACCCCACTTCTTCAAGGACTGGGGCTCCCTGGAATCCTTGCCCACAGGCCATGCTTCCCTTTGTGAGATGCAGTTTTGTTCCTGTGATTTATGGGCAGTTTGTCTTTTAACCAAGTGACTTTATTGTGAGGAGAACTATTTGCATAGCATTTATTGAGTGAGCAATAATTTCTTGCTGCTGCTGCTTCTGGATGCTAACTTACATTTTAGGGGCCCAAGAATATAGGATTTCTAGAAGATAAATACCCTGGAGAGTGCAGTTTTCTGTGGTCATCAGTGACTGCAGGCAGATAGTGCATTTCTATGCCTCAGTTTCCTTAGCTGTGTAGCAACAAAGCAGAATTTCTGAACAGTTTCCTCAGGTGCAAAGGAGAGAATTTTGAGGGGGAGAAGTCCTTGTCCTTGTAAATTCTTCCTGTGAATGGACCTATGGTGAAATGGTTGGATAGTAAGGACTTCACTTACGCTGGAGAAATGGAAATATTTAATTAAGGTCATTTATTCATTCATTCATTTGGTCAGTCAGTCAACAGACATCCCATTACTCAGTGGCCCTCAGCACTTCAGGAAAATGCTCAAATAAGGGACTAGGCATTCCCTGCAGAGTCTTCCAGGCACAGATTATACACATATGTGTCTCTTTTTCCAAAATAAAAATCTCCCCTGGCTTGCTCACCTATTCAGTATGTGTTGAGCACCTCCTTCTTGCCGGTTCTGCTAGGCTTTACTCTCCTGGAGGGAAGGGCCTTGTCTGGTGCAGTGACACCTGTGTGTGGCTCTGGTGGACTGAACTGGCTAGAAAACAGAATGATCTGTAGATGGCAACATGAAGGACTTGACCCAGAATTGCGATTTGCCCCGGTGCCGCAGGCAGTTTTCATGCTGCAGGGTTAGGCTGGTTTGTATAGTGCTCGAAGCCCTCCCCATTAGACATGGTAGTTTCGCTGCTTGCTCTTAGCTGCTCTCTTCTCCTTGATCCACTTATCAGCTCCCATCTTGTCATTAGGCCAGGGCTGTTTTGGTCACTGATTTTTAGTTGCTCTTTGTTCACTGTCCAAAAGGCTGTTTGGGACCTGCTCTGCTTCCCCCACCCTCCAGAGGTTTAGCTGCTGACCTTGAGAAGCCAGAAATCCAACAGAAGAGAGAGCAAGAACCCAAGGTTTGCAAACTCCCCTGACCTTGGGCTCTATGACCCTGGGCAAGGTACTTCATCTCTCTAAGGTGTCTTCTTGGAGATCCCGTCAGCATTCCCAGAGTCTGCTCCTTAGAATATGGTTTCCTCCTTATGTGATTAGGTATGGCAGGGAAAAAATGGGGCTGTTGTCAAATTTGTTTGGCCAGTGCTGGCTTAACCTCAGTTAAATGGGGCCCTTTTTGCAGACCTCATCAGAGCCTATAAGGTGCCACTGTGCATGCAGAGGTCTCTTAAGGGAGGGCAGCTCCCTACATCTGCTACTGTAGAGATCACCCCAGGGATGTGCTGGATTGGGTCTTTGAGCCTTCACCCAGTCCTTCAGTTATGTGATCAAGACAATGAGGTAAGTAGTTTTTTTTTGTTGTTGTTTGAGACGGAGTTTTGCTTTTGTGCCACCACGCCCAGCTAATTTTGTATTTTTAGTAGAGACGGGGTTTCTCCATGTTGGTCAGGCTGGTCTCGAACTCCCGACCTCAGGTGATCTGCCTGCCTCGGCCTCCCAAAGTGGTGGGATTGCAGGCGTGAGCCACCACCCCCAGCCCAAGTAGATGTTATTTACAGATGAGGAACCGAGGCTTATGGAGGTGAAGGGCTGGGCTGCTGTCCTGTGGCCAAGGAGTGGAAGAGTTAAGCCCCAGATCTGGTCTCCTAAACCTCACGTCCTGTCTTGGGGGGTGTATGTGAATGTGTGTGTTTTTTTACCATTAGCTGTCCTTGTAATGGTCAAAGGCATGGATTGGTACACATCTTGGAAGGTTTGCTGCAAAGTCATTGAAAGAGTTACTTGGTCCTCCAGTGAACATGGCTAATCTTCTACATAGCAAATTATAATGCCTGCTGATTTGGGGCACCTCCCGAGAGGCTTTTTATGTACATTGGCTCCAAACATCATCGCAACCCAGTGAACAACACATATTGTTCTCCTCCACTTTACAGATGAGGAAAAAGAGTTCTAAAGTACCTGCTCCAATGTCACAGGTAATTCTAGGGCTTAGGCTTAAACCTGTACCTTTGGCAGGGCGCGGTGGCTCACGCCTGTAATCTCAGCACTTTGGGAAGCCGAGGCGGGCGGATCACGAGGTCAGGAGATCAAGACCATCCTGGCTAACATGGTGAAATCTCGTCTCTACTAAAAATACAAAAAAATTAGCCGGGCGTGGTGGCAGGCGCCTGTAGTCCCAGCTACTCAGGAGGGTGAGGCAGGAGAATGGCGTGAACCCGGGAAGCGGAGCTTGCAGTGAGCCGAGATCGTGTCACTGCACTCCAGCCTGGGCGACATAGTGAGACTCCATCTCAAAAAACAAAAACAGAAACAAAAAAAGCGTACCTTTGATTTTTTTTTTTTTTTTTTTTCTTCTTGAGACAAAGTCTCTCTCTGTCGCCCAGGCTGAAGTGCAGTGGCACGATCTCAGCTCACTGCAACCTCCACCTCCCGGGTTCAAGTGATTCTCCTGCTTCAGCCTCCTGAGTAGCTGGGATTACAGGTGCGTGTCACCATACCTGGCTAATTTTTTTGTATTTTTAGTAGAGAAAGAGTTTCACTATGTTGGCCAGGCTCGTCTTGAACTCCTGGCCTCACTTGATCCACCCACCTCAGCCTCCCAAAGTGCTGGAATTAGAGCTGTGAGCCACCGTGCCCAACTTAAACCTGCACCTTTGACACTCCCAGAGAAAGCCCTCAGCCTTCTCACCACCCCACCTGCTTCTTGTCTGGCTGGGTCCTCCTTCTACTTGCTCCCTGCAGACCGGAGCACAGAGCCCCTCTGCAGAATGGGAGCAGTTTCTGTGGCTGCTCCAAGGGTGGGAGTGGGCTTCATCCCAGGCAGTCCATTGAGGTGTGGAAGGGTGGGCACTGGGAGCCAATCAGCATGTTCCTAATGCCAGGCAGTCACCTTCTCATAGGGTGGCCCCAGTGACAAGGGGGAACTGCCGGGAGGATGTTAGGGGAGGAGGTGAGTATCCTGGCCCAGTTGTTGAAGTTTCCCAAGTCTCAGTTTGCCCATCTGTGAAAGGTGGATAACAGTGGTACTTAGTTTATAGAGTTATGCAAGGATTCAGTGCGGTAAGAAATGCTTAGCTCCATCACCGGGCATCTGGCCAGTGTCTAGCACGTGGCATTAGTCTGTTATCAGTTTGTAAATTGTTCTCCCACCAACTGCAGAGTCAAGAAGGAGCTCTCAAAATGAATGCCCTCTACTTTTCTGTGACAATTTCTAACATAGGGTGATCACATTAGAAAATGCATTCTGCAGTTATTTGAGTACATACTATGTGCTAAGCACTCTTTCGGGCATGCTGGGGGCTACAGTCAGACATGGACCTTGCCTTCAAGCAGCTTACAGTCTAGAAGGGGAGATGAATATAGTAATAGGAGACAAGAAAGGTTTAAGGGCCTGGTAGTGTCTGGCACCTAGTGCACAATCGAGAAGTGTTTAAAGACACACACACCTGGTGGCCTCTGATGGGCACAGCACTCTCAGGTGGTACCATGTAGCACAACAGGCAGGAAAAGAATGTCTCTGAGGGGTTTTGCCTCTGGCCCACACTCATCTGGTAAAGAGGAAGCTCCCCTGGCCCTGTCCAGGTGGGGTGGATGGTGGCACCTAAAACAGCAGCTGTCCTCATGCCTTGCTCTCACTGGGTGGAGACCATGTCAGTCTCCCTTCTAGAAAATCTGATAGAAAATTCCTGCCAGGTGAGAGTGTGACACTTTCTCTGGAGGTGAATCAACTTTTTCAATCCTAGGAGTTAAGCATTGGGCTTAGAGAGCTGTGCAAGTGTGGGGTGGGAGGCATCCAAACCTCTTTTTTTTTTTTTTTTTTAAGAGACAGAGTCTCACTCTGTCACCCAGGCTGGAGTGCAGTGGTGCGATCATGAATCACTGCAGCCTCAACCTCTTGGGCTTAGGTGATCCTTCTGCCTCAGCCTTCTGAGTAGCTGGGACTACAGGCTTGCACCACCACACCTGGCTAATTTAAATTTTTTTTTTTTGTATAGATGGAATCTCACTATGTTCTCCAGGCTGTTCTCAAACTCCTGAGCTCAAGTGATCCTTCTGCCTTGGCCTGCCAAAGAGCTGGGATTACAGGCGTGAACCACTGCGCCCTCCCTCCGTCACTGTTAAAGTATCTTATGGGCTCACTAGGCTCATAAGGTACAGGTTATTGAGATACCCTAAGTGTTGGTTTTGTCTGGGGTAGTCTGCTAGGGTGTGAATGGGGATGGATAGTCTTGAGAATTTTGTTCCCTAGGTGAGAGAAGAGCATGGGAACTTGAGTTAAGCCTTTCCCCAGGAGTGCTTCTGGGTCTTGAGCTGAAGATGGCTTTTGTCCCACCTGTGTGCAGAACCCAAGTAGGAGGAATCGTCTTCTCTAATGATGAATATCAAGGCTGTGTGCCAGGCACTGTGCTGGGCTCAGGGATACATTGGTGAGTAGGACAGGCAGGGGCCCTGATTACAATCAAATAAAGTCTGCCCTGGAAGACTTTGCAGTCTGGCATAGGTTTTTCAGGGGCAGAGGACTCAAGAGGGAGCAAAAACAAGGGTGATGGAAAGGAACCCTGAATGGCTGGAGGGAGGCCTAGGTTCATGTCTAGCTTCAGGACAGGGTTAGGGTGAGGGTTAGGGCAAATGAGCTTTCTGAGGGGAAAAAGCTCAGACCTGTAGCATTTGCCTACTTCTGTAAATACTCCCACCATGGCCAACTTCAACATGCTAACACAGTCACTGAGATGTGTGCAATTACTCTTCCCAGTGTGTGCCAACTTCAGCAACCCACTGCATTAGGGCTAAAGTCTAGCCACTCCTCTGAGTGCGGTTTCCTCATCTCTGAAGTGAGTGGGTGGGACTAGGTCACTTGAAATTCCTTGGTAAATCATGGAACATTGTGTCGATCTAAAGATGGTGATGGTTTTTCACAGCTCTGAAGTTTGATGACTAATACTGTCTCCTAACTCTTCTACTCAGGATCCAGATTCCCTCCATTGCTCTGAAACCCCTTTGACAGCTCTTTTCCTTTACCCAGCCATCTCGGCCCAGTCCTGGCTAACACACTGTATTTGATCATTTCATCTCTTTAGTCTCCTTCAGTACAGAACAGATCCCTCCTTTATTTTTGCCCTCCATGGCACTAGCGTTTTGAAGAGTCAGATCCACGTTCTGTGTTTGTCTGGGTGTATCTTTGCTGTGTCATTTACCTTGGTCCTCTAGTTCCATGAACTTCAAGTGAAGCCTCAAGGCTAGAGTCCAAATGCAGGATTTGCAGTGAGAGGCCCTCGTGGGTGACATCACTCCAACGTCAGGATGACCCATGCTGGTGATGCTGTGTTGACACCCTGGTGAAGGCATTAGCCTGCATTGGTTTTGGTTTAGATCAGATTGAGATACTATATTGACCATAATTCTAACAACTATTAAGAAGGAGAAGCATTTGTAATAAAAAAACTGCTCTTACCCTACACAAGGTGGATATATTTTTATTACAGAAATAAGCCATATACAGGTATAGCTCTGATTTTTGTTTCAAGACTATCAAGTAAAATTGAATCTATTTGCTATTGGCCTTCCAGGTATGGTGGCTAAGGGAGATATTTCAGAGACAGCCCCCTACTTTTTTTTTTTTTTTTTTTTTTAAATATATCTCCTTCTTTTTGATAGATCCAGGTCAAATTGGAGTGGAGTGTTCTTGATGTAGGAAGCTTCAATATTCTGTTTATAACATTTAGGCAGGAAACAAGATTTCTGCAAGGTTAGAATGTCATGATGGAATGGGCACTTTGGAGAGTGGTGGGTTCCCAAGTGCTGTGTGCACGCAAGTGTAAGCATGTACCTATGTGTTGCTGTTTTCTCAAGGGAGTATGAAGGGTGCATTGGGGTGCCCAAAGCAATATCAGATGTCACACAAAGAAACCAACCCCAGGCCAATTTGGAGAAGGCACAATTTAAATTAAAGTCAAGGAAGTCTATCTCTAGTGTCTACTCAGTGCTGGGGGCTTTGTTCTGGGTGCTGTGAATGGCACAGGCTGACTCTTGTGAATCTTCTAGTACAGGAGCACACAGACCTAAACAAGCCATTTCCAGGGTAGTGAGCGTGTGACAGGGAAGTGTGAGGATCTGTGGTCCCTTTGGGGTGGACCTAAGAGTGCCCATGGGAAGTAACAGGTAGAAAATGGAATCATCTGTGAGGGATAGCCAGGTAAAAAGCAAACCATGTGGAAGGGGCAGTGTGCCAGCGCCCAGAGTCCACAGAGATGTGATGTGCTGGAAGCAAAGACAGCATCTCAGTGAGACTGGATCATGTCATATGACAGGGGCCTGGGAGGCCTCTGGGCTGGGAGTGCTGGGTCCTCTTGGCCTTGGTAGTAAAGAGCTTAGACTCTGTCCTAAGGGTCCCAAGAGGCCACTGAAGTGTTTCAAGTGGCCTCTTAAATCTGATTAAATCTGCATTTTGAGAAAAGATCTCTGGCTAGAGTGGGAAAAGCATTTGGAGGGACGCAAAACTCAGGGCTGAGTAACCAGGTGGGGGTATTGTAGCCATCCAGGAGAGAGATGATGGAGGTCATCAATACCAGTTGAGAATAAGTGAGTTTATAGCTTGGATAACCCATGGAGAGAGGTGAAATCATGAAAAATACTCAGGTGGTAGAATTGAGAGTGGATCTGGGGACTGAACAAATCCATCCATCCACCTGTAAAACCAGTATCTGTTAAGCCCCTTCTGTGTGTCTGGGACTGTGTTTGGGGTAGGGATACCGCAGTGAATAAAGCAGATGTGGTGGTCCCTGCCCTGATGGCGCTTACCTTCTGGTGAGAGAGACAGACCATAAACAGAGGTATAAAGTGGCATTAGCTGGTGGTGCATGCTATGAGGAAAGATAGAGGATGTGATAGGGTGAGCATAAGAGGGTGGAGTTTTACATAGAGACACAGGGAGAGTTTTTTTGAGAGAATAACATTTAACACAGACCTGAATGTTGAGAGAGCAAGCCCTGCAGCCTTCTTGAGGAAAATCATAGCAGGCATCAGGGACAGCATGTGCGAAGGCCCAGGGGCTTAGCTTGCATGAAGAATGGCATTCAGGTCAGTACAGATGTGGGTGATGAGACGGTCACATGTGTGGATGAGTCTGAGCAGCCCTGCTACTGCGAGCCATGTCTTGAAAGATGGGTCCTCTCTTCCTTTGTTGGCAAAGACAGGGACCTCCTGGGCTTCCCCAGGTGACTGGACAGGGCAGTCTCTGTTACCCAGGCTGGAGTGCAATGGGGTGATCATAGCTCACTGCAGCCTCAAACTCCTGAGCTCAAGCAATCCTCCTGACTCAGCCTCTTGAGTAGCTAGGACTGTATACAGGCACATGCCACCATGCCCGGCTAAATTTTTAAATTTTTTTTGTAGAGACAAGATCTCACTGTGTTACCCAGGCTGGTCTTGAACTCCTGGACTCAAGCAATCCTCTTGCCTCCCTCAGCCTCTCAAAGTGCTGGGGCTGCAGGCTTGCACCACCATGTCTGACCAACTTCTTTTATTCGTATTGATTAATATTATCTAGTTTTCCTATTTGCTGTAATAGTTTTGCAGATCTTATTTTATTATTACTATATTTTTGTAGGGAGGGATTTTTCCAGACATACAATTATATCATCTGCAAATTAATACAATTTTGTTTTCCGTTCCTTTCTAATCAGCATGACTTTTTTTAATATTCTAATTGGATTGGTAAATGCTTCCTGAATAATGTTAACTAGTGGTGGTATGTAGGGTCCTTCTTGCTTTGTACCCCCTTCAGTGGGAGTGCGCTGATGTTTCCCTAGGAAATGTGATGCAGGCTTTCAGTTTGAGCTATATATCTCTTAAGGAAGTTTCATTCCATTCTTGTTTTGTTGAGGTTTTTTTTTGTTTTGTTTTGTTTTTGTTTTTGTTTTTTCAATCAGGAATATATGTGGGAATTTAACAAGATTGGAATCTAAGGAGACATCTGTTTTTGTTTTTTCTTTTGACTGTGTAATGAGATGAATTATATTGATTGATTTCCTAATGTTGACCCATCCTTTCATGCCTGGGGTGAACCACAGGTGTCTGTGTTTGGTTACAGCTGTGCTTTTCAAGCATGGAGCTACTTTCTGTCATTTAAATTAGTACTCCATGAAGATGCACTTGGTTTGTCCTGTGGCTTAGAGTAATACTGACAGGATAGCTTTCCTTCTGTTTGAGGCATTGAAGCTAGAGGGAATGAACAAATCATTCATCCATTAGACCAACTTAATTTATTGAATGCTTAGTATCTGCAAAATGCTGCTGGTTGGACAGCCTCCAGTATCCCTTGTAACTAAGAGACTTAGGATTCTCTGTAGTGGTTCTGCTAGGAAATGCCGTTGTTGCAAGTGACAGAAATGCAGTTCAGTCAGGATCAAGCTGCATAGGGAATGTAATGGTTCACAGGAATGGAAGGTCCAAGAGTAGATAGCCTCAGGCATGGCGGGATCCAGGGGCTCAGTGTGATTAGGCCTTGCTGTCACTCTGCCCTTCTCTTGGCTCTGCTTTCTTCTGTGTTGAAATCATTCTCAGAAAGGTTTCCTCCCTGTGATACTGGCAACTCCAGGCTGGCATTTGACTTCAGCTGTAGAGTGAAAGCTTATCATTCCCGCTTGTTCCAGCAGAGCTTCCCGAGTGAACTCAGATTTGTTCACAACATGGGCCTCATGCTCTCTCCTGGAACTCTGGAACTCAGGGGTGGAGGATGGAGTCAGCCTTATCTGAACCCATGGATGGAGAGTGGGGGAGGGGTGGTCCCCCAGTGGGAAGGCCAGGTGCTGTTACCCACACATAGGGAATTGGATGCTGGGTGGCAGATACCCCAGATGTTCATGCCATCTGGGTCAGCGATCCCCTTTCCTTTGTGGTCTTCACTGTCCTTTTTCACAGGTGAGAGGGGAGATGGCAGGGAGCCGTGATTCCTGACTCAGCCCCAGGGCCCTGCAAATCAGTGACAGAATCAGGATTTTAAGTCCCTACCTGAAGTTCCAGGTTTTATTTGCTCCACTAAATTAGGCATGGAAACCTGAAATCCCAGCCCTTTGGGAGGTCAAGGCAGGTGGATCACTTGAGGTCAGGAGTTTGAGACCAGCCTGACCAACATGGTGAAACCGCATCTCTACTAAAAATACAAAATTAGCTGGGCAAGGTGGCTCTCGCCTGTAGTCCCAGCTACTTGGGAGGTTGAGGCAGGAGAATCACTTGAACCTGGGAGGCAGAGGTTGCGGTGAGCCGAGATTGCATCATTGCATTCCAGCCTGGGCAACAAGAGTGAAACTCCGACTCATAAATAAATAAATAAATAAATAAATAAATAAATAAATAAAGGAAATAGAGAGTTAAAGCATCATCTGTGCACCTTGAGGGTTGGCTATTAAAGAAGAGATTTCCCCAGCCTCACCCTCACCCCCAACCTCTCAGCCACATGTAGTAATTCTTCTTGTCAATTCCTTATTGTTCCCTTTTCATAATGAACTTAGAAGGTAGACGCCTTTAAAAAGGTGTCTTGGATGGGATGTTACATACTTAATATAGAGCTTTAATAGTAGCAAAGTTTTAATTTGACAAACTCTTGCCTGATCTGATGTGGCATCTCTTCAAATAGTATTTTTTCTTTTAATTTGATTGAGGTGTAATATATCCGACACACGTGCCAACTTAAGGGACAAGCTTTTCTGCGTATGTTTACACCTCCTGGGCTCAGGTGTAGCACTTGTTCAAGCACTCTGCCCCCATTCCAGCTCCTTTCAAGCCCCCTTTCTTTCCCTCCCCTTCATCTCCTCCCTAGGAACACACGGAGGCTGACAAGGACTGTGACTTTCTTGCCATTGCCTACCTGGGTGCACACTCTTGGGTCCAGGGACAAAATGAGAAACCTGATCCCGAAGAATTGTGCCAGGAAGGGAGATGGGAAGCGTCCATCCATGGAGGAGAAACGGCCACCTACAGAGCCCTCTGGGAGTGTCCCTGGTCTACCTAAGACTCAGGAAGACCCTCTTGCTCTCTTGTTCCTCTTTTATAAATAAAGAAACCAAGGTCTGTAGGCTGGAAGCCAGGAGGATGGTCCTGGTCTATGGGCCAGCTACCCACTGTGGTCCCTGCTACCCAGTGAATCCAGGTGGCTTAATCATTGGACTCAGTCATTCTCATCCCTCATTTCATGATACTGTTAATTTTTTTTTTCTGGAAAATCTTGAAATTCTGCAAGAGATGGCATATATAATGGAAAGAATATAGATGCTGGAATCTGACATTCTTGGATTCAAATTCCTTCTTTATGACCTTGGGCAAGGATGTTAATTTCCCTGAAACTCGATGTCTTCATCTGTAAAAGGAATAATATTAGCACCAACCTCATATTATTGGTTGTGAGGATTAATGAGATGATACATGTCACATGCTCAGCACACTACCTGGCAGATGCTGTCTTTAAATGGGAAAAGCCAGGTTGTGGCTTTTTTGGCGTGGGGAAGGTGAGACATGACATAAACGTAAAGCATGCCAGCCTCCCCCAAATGTGAACACTTTAGCATAACTTTAATTTAATCATTATAAATTAGTTTATTAATTAACGATAGCATGGTGTATGTAAGAACACAGCTGTGGAGCCAGACTGCTCTGGTTCAAATCCTAACTCTTTACCACTGGCCAGATGTGTGACCTTTTGTAGGTTGCTTAAGCTCTCTTTGCTGTGCTTTCCTTGCATGTAAAATGAGGCTAATTATAGGACCCACCTTATAGGGTAGTTCTGAGGATGAAATGAGATAATGCAAACAACACCCTTCCTTAGCCCAGTGGCTTAGTTGATGTGCAGTAAATGTGACATTATTATTACTAACAAATTGATCTATAGTCCTCTTTGGCCTTTAAACTTTTTTTTTTTTTTTTTTTTGAGACAGAGCCTTGCTGTGTCACCCAGGCTGGAGTGCAGTGGTGCCATCTCAGCTCACTGCAGCCTCGGCCTCCCAGGTTCAAGTGATTCTCTTGCCTCAGCCTCCCAAGTAGCTGGGACTACAGGCATGTGCCACCACGCCCAGGTAATTTTTGTATTTTTAGTAGAAATGGGTTTCACTATGTTGGTCAGGCTGGTCTCGAACTCCTGACCTCAAGTGATCCACCTGCCTTCGGCTCCCAAAGTGTTGGGATTACAGCATGAGCCACTGCACCTGGCCTTTAAGCATCTTGAATGAAGTTTTGCCTTGGTTTTCACAGAGTAACTACTGTATGTGCTCTTTGCACTTCACTGAAAGTTTTTTTCCAAGCTCGTTTCTCTTCCTGTTCATGTTAGCACTAGGAGCTGGGAGAGAAGACTAACCATTCCCCAGCATCAGGCAGCATCCTTTGGATGTTGTAGAAAGAGGCCGGTTAGCTCTTGGAGAAGCGTGAATGGGCCACTCTCCTGGGTCCAGCCTTTTGTCCACTGGGGACAATGTGTGGCTTTCACAGTGACTCATCCTTGGGCAGCCATGACAACATCATGGGAAAGGAGGAACAGAGTTCAATGCAACGTGTGCCAAGGGGGCATCTCTGTCCTTGCAGACGTGGAGCTGGTGGGGGCAGGAAAGGATTTGTTTCTTCAAGGACCAAAGAGTCAACCCAACTAGCAGAGGGTCAAGTTGAGCAACTGAAAGGATGTGAGAAAACAAAAAGCGCTGGTTTGGTGGGCTCAGTCTTTTCATTTTGAAAAACGCTCCTTTCAGCTCTCAATTGGCCCCTTGAGCTGCAGGGAGCAGTGCCAGTTAACCCACATTTAATTAGAAACTGGGTTAGTGGACATTCTCTTTCTTCCCAGAGCATGTCCTGGGTGTTGGAACCTTTCCAGGGACTGGTACAGTAACAGCCATTTACATGGCCCTGGCTTTCTGGGCGCTGGAATCAGCCTTGGTCAGTGAATATACATCCCTCCTCTTCCCCCAACCTCTCCTGACTCTCTCCTGATGGAATTTGCCAACTCCACGTATAGAATGCAGACTTTCCCTGGATTTGTCTAAGTGTCAGTCTCCTTGGTTTACCTCTGCTGTTTAGGAAACACTTCAACACATCCTCACCTTTGAGTTTTTATTTAGCTCTTTAGTGGTGATATTATGTGCATTTCCTTTTGTTTGGTGACTCGTGTGTGTGTGTGTGTGTGTGTGTGTGTGTGTGTGTGTGTGTGTGTTGAGAGAGAGAGAGAGAGAGAGAGAAAGCTTTCCTCTCTCTCTCCCTCACCAGGCCTCACTGTGTGTTGTTTCGGGAACTGAGACCCGGCAGACAGTGACACAGTGACTTCCTTGTCTTCTTGGTTCCCACCAGCTGATGGGCAAGGTCATTTTCAAAGTCCTGACACCTGCTTATCATAACCGCCAGCTGCATTCCACAAAGAAGGCCCCCTCCCCCACACCAGGGAAAAGGCGAGATAAGAATAGACCTGGGGGCGACCAAAAGCAAGAGAGTGAAGGACACTGTGCACCCGACTCAGAGGTGTGGGTGGGCATTTGGATTGACAACTGTGCTCAACACCAGCTGATGTAAACTTTCCATCCTAACGGTAGCTATTTTGAAAAACTCTCCACACATTGGAGAGGTCTTTAAAATAATAAAACATTTGCATGGACATTATGTGATTTGATCTCCTTTTTGTCATTTTTTTTTTTTTTTTTTTTTGAGATGGAGTTTCGCTCTGTCGCCCAGGCTGGAGTGCAATGGCGCGATCTCAGCTCACTGCATCCTCTGCCTCCCGGGTTTAAGCAGTTCTCTGCCTCAGCCTCCCAAGTAGCTGGGATTATAGGCACCGACCACCATGCCTGGCTAATTTTTTTGTAATTTTAGTAGAGATGGGGTTTCACCATCTTGGCCAGGCTGATCTTGAATTCCTGATCTTGTGATCCAACTGCCTCGGCCTCCCAAATTGCTGGGATTACAGGCCTGAGCCACTGCGCCTGGCCTTTTTGTCATTCTTGCAAGTAGCATTACCTTTTAGAAAGCAGTTTCAGACCACCCGCCTGCATCTTACCACTTGGATGTGCTGTGATGTCTGAGGCTCTGTATCACGAAATACATAAATTGGATTGGAGGGTGGATTTCAGCAGAGGTCACAGATGGCAGAAAGATAGTTGTATGATAGTTGTGCATGTTCCTCTTTTCCTTATGTGGGTGTGAGTGCCACTGAGGTCCTCTAGGGGCATGGTCTGCTTTGTGAACTTCCTGGTGGATATGAGGACCCACCCAGGTGGACCCCCTGCCCCTGTGGTCTCTGTCTGCAAGATCTGGCCATCTGGGGATTGGAAATCCAAGACGTCGTCGCTGCCAGTGCTGCTTGGGAATTGGTGGGAACAAGACTTTTCTCACCACTGAACACGTTGTGGTCTTGAAAATGTAGCAAAGGGTGGTGAAGTGTCTAGGGATTTAGATACAGGCAGATCTATTTTGAAGAGTCTGAAACTTATATAATTTGGGGGGCCTTTTCAAGAAAAAGAATTCTAAGGCCAGGTGTGGTGGCTCATGCCTATAATCCCAGCACTTTAGGAGGCAGGGGCAAGAGGATCACTTGAGCCCACGCGTTTGAGACCAGCCTGGGCAACTAACTAGACTTCGTCTTTGTTAAAAAAAAAAAAAAACAAAACAAAACAATTAGCCGGGCAGTGGTAGCGTTCGCCTGTAGTCCTACCTACTCAGGAGGCTGAGGCGGGAGGATAGCTTGAGCCCAGGATGTTGAAGTTACAGTGAGCTGTGATCATGCAACTGCACTCCAGCTTGGGCAACAGAAAAAGTAAAAGAAAAAGAATTTTTAAATATCCCTTTCTGAATTTTACAAAATCACAAGAGCATATACACCTTTCTAAGGAGGGTCCTGTGAAGTGAGGGGCCCCTAAGCTTCAGTTTCATTAGCTTCCTAGAATATCCATTTTGGACTGTAGCAAAACAAGTAGAGACATGTTGTGAGGAAAGGTTTAGAGGTAGGAGAGTAAGAAGTTTATCTCTAGGTCAGATTAGAAACGGGATATAGTGTTACCATGTGTCTGCAGGTGGCTACTCAACTCAGTTGTAGCCAAAAGCAGTCCTAGTCATTTATGTAAGTGAACGAGCGTAGCTGTATACCAGTAAAACCTTATGTAAACTGGCAGACGGCTGGATTTGGCCCTCAGGCCCTAGTTTGCCAACCTCTGGTTTAGGCAATTAATAATATCAGGTTGTTTGGCAGACTTTTGCTAAAAAAAAAGTGCAGTAAAAATGTTAACAAGCTTTATAAATATTTACTTTTGTAATTTTACTTTTTATTATATTAACTATTAATTTGTGTTTATTGTAAAAAACTGAAAAGTTTAGAAAACTATAAAGAAGAAATAAAAAAGTTTTCTAATTCTGCTGCTCATCATTAAACACTGTTAATCAGTGAGTATTGTGGGAAATTTCCTTCTTGCATTG
This sequence comes from Rhinopithecus roxellana, assembly GCF_007565055.1. NCBI lineage: Eukaryota > Metazoa > Chordata > Mammalia > Primates > Cercopithecidae > Rhinopithecus > Rhinopithecus roxellana. Next base: position 78,888,962 of record NC_044549.1, on the reverse strand, counting down.
GTATACATATGCACATTAATTATTTTAATAGAATTATACTGTGTATTCAGCTTGATTTTCTGCTTTCTTCTAGAATATGGGAGTCTAGGTTGTGATGAAGAGGGCTAGTGATGGAAGGGGTATGGTTTGGAAGGAGTGTGCTGTAGTGGTTAAGGCTATGCACTATGGTGTCAGAATCCTGGGTGCAAAACCTAGTTCTGGCTGAACTGTGAGACCTTGAGTAAGTGACTTTAGTTCACTTGTCAGATGGAGATAATCATTCTACCCACCTTCTGTGTCAGTTGTGAGGATTAAATTGATAAACTACAAAGAGCAGCCAGGTGCGGTGGCTCACGCTTGTAATCCCAGCACTTTGGGAGGCTGAGGTGGGCAGATCACTTGAGGTCAGGGGTTCGAGACCAACTTGACCAACATTGTGAAACCCCGTCACTACTAAAAATACAAAAATTAGCTGGGTGTCATGGCGGGCACCGGTAATCCCAGCTGCTCCGGAGGTTGAGGCAGGAGAATCACTTGAACCCGGGAGGTGGAGCTTGCAGCGAGCTGAGAGCACGCCATTGCACTCCAGCCTGGGCAACAGAGAGAGACCCTGTCTCAAAACAGCAACAACAACAACAACAACAACAACAACAACAACAACAGCAATAACAATAACAAAAGAGGGCTTAGTTCACGACCAGGTACAGATTTCAGTGCTGAATGAGTGTTGGCCATTCTCACTGTTGTCACTGTGATGGCGTTGTTGTAATAATGGTAATGGCTCTTGGGTTTTGAGGCAGGTCACGAGGCCATCTCCTGTAGACCCCGTCTCATACTCAGCCTCAGTCTTCTTGGCATAGCTCGTTGGGGAGCAGCCCCTCAGGTTCCCTCAGAAGGCACGTGTCCCTCTTGAGTATCCTATGAGGGAGTGTGAATCCTCAGCAGGGACCACCTAGGACCCAGAGCCGGTCCGTGCTGACCACTCTTCCGCCTAACCACAACCCACAGCTTCTCCTCACCACCTCCTTCTTCCTTTCCCACAGTGCAAATCAGAGACCCTGCAAAGAACTGGGAGGCAGTAAAGATGGAGTGAGGCCTGCAGTGATAAAATACTTTCAAAAGCCAGGTCTCATGAATCCTCAGCATAGCTGTAAGGGATTGGGAGTGATTATCTCCTTGTACAGATGAGGAGACCAAAGTTTCAGGTCACACAGCAGGTAAATAAGTGACAGTATTAGGATACCTTTCTTTCTGATGTCAAATCCACACCTGCTACCTTTGCTCTGGTTTAGATGAGGATTTCTCAACCTCGATACTATATGATTCCTTGGGTTGGAGAATTCTTCGCTGTGGGCCGGGGAGAGTGGGAGAGCTGTCCTGTGCATTGGAGGATGTTCAGCAGCATCCCTGGCCTCTCCCCACTAGATTCCAGTAGCACCCACCTCGCCCCACTCCCTTGTAACAAACGAAAATATCTCCAGACATTGCCATATGTCCTGTGGAAAGGCAAAAGAGGAGGCATATGTATTTGCATGTGGGCAGTGGGGGTTGAGAGCAACTCTGTCCAACTTGGATTGCTGTCATCAGTGTGCCCCATGGGAAATCTTTAGGGAGTTCACCGATAGGGCAGAAAAAAGGTGAAATCTTTGTTTTCAGATCATATGCTCAGCACCATCATGTTCCTGTAAGTTCCAGGCGGTTTAACTTTGCCTCCTTGTGCCAAAAACGTCTTTGTTTTCATCAGCCGTGCTTCTGTTTCTTCATTAGGCTGCATTCCGGTCCCAGTTTCACCTTCTCCGGTTTTCCCTCTGCCGGCTGCCTGTTCATCATAGCTCCTACATGCAGGGGTGCTCCCACTAACTATGGAAGCGGGCAGGAACATTTCCCCTGATACTAAAGCCTACTTTGGGTCTGCTTTGCAATTTCCTTTTGATCTCCCTCCTGGAGATTCCTGTGCCACCTGTTAACACCCTTTTGTCTTTGGCTCATTTCTTTCTTCAAATTTTGCTGCTTTTAATCTGTTCTTTCTAAGCTTAATGGAGTGTGTGTAAATTAGAAGTGAGCAGACAATGAACAAGGGTCCAAATGTCTCTTCCTTGGGGTAAAGTGTATTTTGTAAAACAGCCCATGTCTGTTTTTCAAGATTAGTCTCCACATGATTCAGGCCTTTCCACGAACACTGGGGTCCTTGGTTCTCCATGGTGGGCTCCTTGGGAGTCAGGGCTCTGAGGAGGCAGACACTTTGACTGTGAACGGGGGAGTTTTACACACTTAAAGTTGGCATGTCAGGTACAGGCTGTGGATAGTCAAAATTCATCTTCAAAATGCATAAATCCTCCAAACCATGCGTAGTTTTATATGTACAACCCTGTAAAATAACCTGTGTATATAGATGTCAATGTACATAGTTGTCATATATAGAGGAGAGCACATGTAAATAAATTCCACTGTACTTTTTAACAGTGGAAGAGGGTATAGAAGACAAGGTGCGTCCCTGAATTCTGAATATCTAAGGTATGTGTGTTGTGGCGCCTGCATGTTAAAAAGAGATAGAAGAAAGCCCTGAGGTCAGAAGCCCGGGTTCAGAAGGCAGCTGCCTGCGGTCCAATTCCTGCCCTACCACTTGCTGCGGTGTGACCTTGTTTGAGTTTGTAGCCTTGCTGTGCCTCCGTTTCATCATCTTTAAAATGGGGATGATGAGAATACTGATGCTTTGCACAGAGTAAGAGCTTACTAAATGTTAGCTGTAATTCTGTGTTGCTGCTCACTCTCTATTATTATTATTAATTAATCATAATATGATTATTATTACCACCTCCAATGAGATGGGCTGGTTTGAGAACTGAGTTTCCATCCTGTGCCTCTTGGCTTGTGTGGTTCCTTTAAAGAGATGTGGAACAAGGTCCCATCTTCCTACCCTGGCGTTCCGTTACACAGACACACACCGGGTGTCCTGGGAGTCTTCTCCACGCACTCTCTCATTTGTTTCCCACAGCAGCGTGGCTCACTTTTTGTTTAATCTCCTCCAGCAACTTGGCAGGCCTGCAGCCACCCTTCATATCCTGGCCTGTCCAGCAGGCTGACAAAACGCAGATGTAGCTACCACCCACCTCAGAGATCTGCCTGCCTCTGGCCTCACTGTCATGGCTCCCAAACGTGGATTCTTAGCTGAGGGACTGAGGGACTGGGATGAGGGATGGGGGGTTGTGCGAGGCAGCCCACAGAGGTCAGAGGGTCCGGGGAACTTTAGAAGTAGCTCTAGGTTCCTGGCATGGACAGTGTTAGAATTACAGGCAGGCTGGGGCATAGGCCCCAAGTTGGTGGATCTCTGCGTAACAGATTTTTTGGTACTATTTTTTTTAAATAAAATATGTTGACTTCATAGTTCATTCTTGAGTGTTCCAGCTGAAATGAAAAGTGAAAAAGTTCAAGCAGTATGTTAAAGGGCAGGGGCGGGGAGGAGCCAGACCTAGGAAAAGGAGCCTCAAACTTGAGGCTCACAGGGCCAGCCCATCATGAAAATGAGAGCAGTGGCTTGGGCCATACCTTCTGTTTCCCAGGAACTCATGGCCCATCCTGGTTCCTGCCTCCTGTTGAGAATGCTAGCCCATGGGGCCAGATCTGCCAATTTCCCAAGATCATCTAGAAATTGGGATCTTAATGTAAAACCTTCCAGTTCTCATGAGAGCCATCTGGATTTTGAAATGTTGGCAATTCATTGAAAAAAATTCTTTTAAATATATTTTTGAGCTGGAATTGAAAGTCTACCAGCTTGCAAGAGACTTGAGAGATGCTGTGCTTTTGCCCCTGGGATTTACAGATGTGGAAACAGAGGTCCAGAGAAAAATGACAGGGCCCAGTACAGTGACTCATGCCTGTAATCTCAGCACTTTGGGAGGCCTAGGTGGGCGGATCAGTTGAGGCCAGGAGTTCAAGACCAACCTGGCCAACATGGAGAAACCCCGTCTCTACTAAAAATACAAAAATTATCTGGGCGTGGTGGTGCTTGCCTGTAATCCCAGCTACTTGGGAGGCTGAGGCAGGAGAATTGCTTGAACCTGGGAGGCAGAAGTTGCAGTGAGCCGAGATCATGCTACTGTGCTCCAGCCTGGGTGTCAGAGTGAGCCTCTGTCTCAAAAAAAAAAAAAAAAAAAAAAAAAAAAAAAGACTTGTCCATGGAATCCAGCTCTCTGGAGCTCCCATTGCAGATCTATTTCTTCCAATTCCATCCAGACAGTGTGTTTCTGTTCGGCAAGCGGGCTGTTAAGTGGAGTTTTATTGCAGGTTTCGGGGTCATCCAAACTGCTCTGTGGATCTAGCAGAGTGACCACAGGAGCCCCAGGAAGCGTGAGCGTGGTCTTCGTTCTCAGTTGAGCCAAAAAGGCTCACACGTTCCCAGACGAGGCTATTCTTGGCAGGGCCACCTCCTAGGGATTAATCATACTGGAAAGCTCACAGATTTAATTTTGCTGAAGTTTGATCTGTTCTAGGAAAGTACATCCAGCATAGCTCAACAGAGAATTTTCTGCCCAAGGATCTACACAGTTAATATATTTTGGAGATCTCGGCAGAGCACAAAGCAGGCTAGAAAAATTCCCTTGGTGTTAGGCCAATTCAGCTTTGTCCTTTGGCCAGGAAAGTCCAGGCTGCCCCTGGACCATGGCACAAACCCCAGGTGCCCAGCTAAGCTGCCCTGCTGGGAAAAGGTGATGAGAAACTTGCCTTTGCTAAAATAGTTGAGCTGCCAAATGATGGCCTGACCTAGGGGCTCAGAAATGAATGTTTCCTGTTATGCAGGAGGAGAGGGGCGGGGTTTGATTCTTGTGTTCTCGTGTGCTTGCTCACTCTGCTTGTAAAAAGGAGAGAAGTTCTATTTTTGCAAGCTATTGCAGCGTGAGCCCTAAACACCAAAGCCAGTCTCTTGAAGAAAACTGATCAGGATCCAGGGGCAGTTGTCAGGCCCCTGGAGGGTGAGTCATGCGCAGCAGAGTTCCCGGAACTCACCCATCCCTGGTCGGCTAGGAAGAGGCTGAATGCGGTGGTAAACGTGGAGGGGCGGGCGCAACACTGCAGGCATGGCCTCTGCTTTTGAAAAACATCGTGTGTTCGGGTCAAAGCATCCATCCCCTGTGAGCAACCCAGTTTTAAAAATAGGAGGTTCTGCAGAAAACCAGGCTGCCTGCCGGTTTTCACTGGGAAGACCAAATCCTCACTTTCCAAGTCTTGATTTTGGAATAAACAAAATTGATTCTAGCTCAGCCTCAGCAGAAGGCACGTGCAGTGGTGGCTGTTTCATGACTGTCTTTCCTTCAGGGCTGTTGGAGGTGTTTCTGGAACCAGTGCAATCGATGGCAGGAACAACTGGTTTTTCAGGCTGTTGAGAAAGTCTGAAAGGTGTTATTGACCCCCCACCTCCAACTCCAAACATTCCAGAACAAACTGAGAATTCATGTGATTTAGCACCTTATTTATTAACTCTTCCTGGCTGAATAACGTAAACACAGAAAAGTGCACAGGTAACTGTACACTGTGCTGGGTTTCACACGCTGAGCACACCTTTACAGTCAGCACCCAGAGTGAGGAGCACAGTATGACCATCACCCCAGGAGTGCCCCCTGTGGCCCCTCCACAGGCAGAACCATCAGCCCAACTTCTCACCATATGTCAATGGAATATCACCTGGATGCTGGGTCAGGGGTTTTGGGCTTAAAGAGCCCTATGCAGGATTGTGCCATCCAGCTTTGGGAAAACTCAACCAGGGAGGGTTGTTCTCTGAATGTCAGGAGGGAGATTCCTGTGGCGCCCAGAGCCTGAGGGAGATGCTGGTTCATTGACTCTGATGGAGATGGATTTCTAGGCGGGCATGAGAAAGTGTGACCATGTTTGGGGGGGTGTCAAGAGCAGGCAGCACATTGAACGAAGAGCACATTGAACGAAGAGCAGGCAGCACATTGTTGGTGATGTTGTGTGTGTCACTGATACACAAGTATTTTCTTAAAGGCCAAATTATTTAGGACCTATGAAAAGCCGAGATCCGCCTGTTGGGGGTGGATGGAGTGAGATTCTGAACTGGAGCCAGAGAGAAATGCCATGTGTCCTTACTGATAGAAATCTGATCACCCCGGATGCCGCCTGTCAGCATGTGGGCTGCGGGGAGCTGTTTTCCTGACGGCTTGGACGAAGCCTGTGGACAATGGCGATCAGAGGGGGCAGCTCCGCCTAATGAGTTCCTTGTCTGTTGGCTGAAGGTGTGGGGTTTCTTTGAGGGAAGCCATTAGCTACTTTGATGGCTTGTTTGAAAACAACTGAAATCTGTCTTGTCGGTGTAGTGGTTCCGCAGATACCTCACGCTGGTCATTGGCATCGACAGCTGGGAGCTCCCCTGGCAGGTGTGGGCAGAACTTAGCTTCTCAGTGATTTGCTCTCACGTTACTTTAATGCATGACTGGGATGGTTTCTATATATACGCTTGCTTTGTCTGGCTCCAGGGAACAGGGAATGTGGCAGATCCTATTAAAAGTGGTTCCTGGTTATCCAATATTCATTCAACATTGATTCAGCCACCAACTGTGGGCCAGGTGCTAGGAATAGTTTTATTTACACTTATGGGGTCATCAGGCTTTATGTGGGTGCAGCGTTACAGGTAAGTTAATTATAAGCTTGAAGGCTGTATGTTGTTGTATGCATTTGTCACTTCTAATATGTGCTCATCATATCCTAACAAGAAATAGTATTGATTTATCCCAGAGGAGATTGCGTATGTAAAAAACTTTGAACACTAGAAAGTGTTTGGCAAATCTGAGGGGTATTTTTGTTCCAGGGTATGTAACCTTCTGTTTCTATGCTGAGTTATGGTACAGAAAGGAGGCCCTCTACTGGGTGTCCAGCAAACATTATTCTCTGCCTTTTACATATTAGAGAACGGAGCTTTATGGAGGTGATGTCGTCACTCCTTTAAGGACCCAGTTTACAGCTCCAGATCCTGACCCTCAGCTGCCAGACATGGACGAGTGAGGTCTATAGACAGAGGTGGTAGGAATCCTTCCCGACAGGGAGCAGGATGGGCAGGCTGTCCCAGCAACTGAAATGCTAGGCTTGTTTAGAGGACTTCCTGTGAGTCTATGATTCACGTTGAGATTGCCCCGTTGCACAAAAAATCCAGTTCTCATTGGCAATACTTTCTCCCTTGTTTTATTTGACTGTGTGGCAGTGGGGACAGGTGGCACTGAGATGGGTTGCCACAGACATTTCTACTGTTGAGTTTGCCTCCCTGGGCTCTGATTCTGCTCCACTGCTTACTGACTGTGGTTGTGGGCGAGCTAGTTTATGCTCTGTTCCTCAATTTCCTCATCTGTGAAATGGGATGAATGTTGGTACCTAGGATATAGTATTATGATAAGTATTATGATAATCAACATTAAGTACTCAATAAATGCTGTCATTTCTCTTAGTTATTCTTGGATGTTCCCATTCCCATCTCTCAAATTCTGAAGCTGTTTGTGGTTCACGTAGGAGGTGCCTAGTAGAATCATTGTAGCTTATAATTTTGGCCTTATAGTCTACATTATAGCAAGGGCTGAGATCCCTTGCGGATTCTAAGAAAACATCTATAAAGAGGAAGACTTTGCTTTTTGTACCATTTATTTCAGGGATTGCACAGCTGTATTTTTTTTTTTATTTTTTTTTAAGATGGAGTCTTGCTGTGTCATTCAAGCTGGACTGCAGTGGCACAATCTCGGCTCACTGCAGCCTCAAACTCTTGGGCTCAAGTGACCACCCCCCTGCTCTCCCCTGCCCCGTCTTAGCCTCCCGAGTAGCTGGGACTATAGATGTATAGCACCATGCCTGGCTAATTTTTAAAATAGAGACAGGGTCTCACTATATTGCCTAGGCTGGTCTTGAACTCCTTTCCTCAAGCGATCCGGCCGCCTCAGCCTTCCAAAGTGCTGGATTACAGGCATGAGCCACTGCTGGCTGCATAAACTATTATTACCTAGGCATGTAATGAAATCTGTTTGCTTGGACGAGCTGGGATAAGACTCTGTGACATGTTGTTTAAGATCAGTGCATGCTGGGGCCAGTTTACTTGAAAGGGGATCTGTAGATTGAAGATGCTGCTGCCTCTCTTACATTAGAATATTCCGCTTATGTGCCTGGCCTTGGCCAGACAGAAAGGAAATGTCGGGCATCAGCTGTCTGAAGGTGCGGTGAGGAACTGAAGAGAACAGAAGGAAAACCTGGCTGGTAAATCCAGACCAGCCACTGAAGGATTCCAGGAAGGAAGCCCTGAGGGTGTTGCTGTCTCCCTTGCCAGCTTTTTGTCTCTTGCAAATGTGGACACGTTATCAGGGCGGATCTATTAGAAAACGAATCCACTGAAACATCTGCTAATAAGTGGTTCCAGACTGTCGTTATCTCCCTGGGTTTTGTAATCAGGTGTGGCTGACAAGGACATTCTGCTGGGAAGGTCAGGGGCCTGTGTGTGTGGACCGAACACCTTCCCTCAGGTTTGCACAGCACCTCACTGGGCATGTCTGGGGCCCATATTCCATCCAGTCTTTAGGAGCAGGTGGTGGCTTCTCTGCCTCCCTCTGGGTGAATGAGCTCCTTGAGGGCAAGGACTAGGGTCAGGGTCATTGACTGTAGTAGTTTCCTATGGCCGCTGTAACAAATTACCACAAATCTAGCAATTTCAAACAACACACACTGATCATTTTACAGTTCTGGAGATCAGAAGTCTCCATGCAGTCTCACTGGGCTGGAGTCCAGATGCCAGCAGGCTTGGCTCCTTCTGGAGGCCACAGGGAAGGATTGATTTCCTGGCTTTTCCAACTTCTAGAGGCAGCCTGCATTCCTTGGCTCCTGGCCCCTTCCTGGCATGACTCTGACCTCTGCTTCCATGATCACATCTACTACTACTGCTCGGACCTTCTTGCTTCCCTGTCAGAGAGTCCCTTTTGATCACATTGGGCCCACCTGGAGAATCCAGGCTACTCATGCCGTCTCAAGATCCTTAACATAATCAGATCTGCAAAATGCCTTTTGCCATGTAAGGTAAAAAAGTCTTAGGTTTTGGGAATTAGGATGGGGACATCTTTTGGGGGCCATTATTCAGCCCACCACATGGACTCATGCCCTGTAGTGCTAAGCTCACACCTTGGGCGCCAGCCTGCCTGGGGTCAGGTCCTAGCTCAGTCACTCATGAACTTGGTGATAGTGGCAAGTTATTTAACAACTTCTTCTTTTTTTTTTTTTTGAGATGGCATCTCCCTTTGTTGCCTGGCTGGAGTGCAGTGGCGCGATCTCAGCTCACTGCAACCTCCACCTCCCGGGTTCAAGCGATTCTCCTGCCTCAGCCTCCCGAGTAGCTGGGACTACAGGAGTGCCCAGTTAAATTTTTGTGTTTTTATCAGAGACAGGGTTTCACCGTGTTGGCCAGGATGGTCTCAATCTCTTGACCTGGTGATCCACCCGCCTCTGCCTCCCAAAGAGCTGGGATTATAGGCGTGAGCCACCATGCCCAGCCTTTAATTTCTTTTTAAGGAACTTCCTTATCTATTATGGGGATAGAAATAGAACTTCCTGGGCGTGGTGGCTCATGCCTGTAATCCCAGCACTTTGGGAGGTGGAGATGGGTGGATTACCTGAGGTCAGGAGATGGAGACCATCCTGATGGTGAAACCCTGTCTCTACTAAAATGCAAAAAATTAGCCGGGTTTGGTGGCGCGTGCCTGTAGTCCCAGGTACTCTGAGAGGCTGAGGCAGGAGAATCGCTTGAACCCAGGAGGCGGAGCTTGCAGTGAGCTGAGATCTGGCCACTGCACTCCAGCCTGGGCGACAGAGCGAGACTCCGTCTCAAAAAAAAAAAAAAAAAAAAAAAGAAAAGAAATAGAACTTCCTCTTCTTCTGAGGCATAATTGAAATAATATATGAAGTGCTAAATAATAATAGGTACTAGGCTTAATTCCTGGGTGATGAATTAATGTGTGCAACAAACCCCCATGACACACACATTTACCTATGTAACAAACCCCCACATGTAAAAACCCCTGAACTCAATAAAAGTATATATATTATATATATATGTATGAAGTGCTTAGAACAGTGCCTGGCATATAGTAAGTGCATTTTGAGTACTATATTTTATTATCACCATTATTCTATCCTTAATAAGCACTCAGAAATTGTGTGAATGCATATTCCATCTTCTAGTTTGGTTCTTCTGACTGCTGATACTTAGGAACTGATACTACTGACTAATGATACTTCATCCTTATAGTGAAAGTTTTTTTTTGTAAAAAGCATCTCACTTTGGGTTCTAGGATTTAAGACGAGACTACAAAACTGACTCATCTTTTGTGAGGGAATATCTTCTATTCCTTTGTGGAATGATACATAAATGGTGCTGAAGGTAGGAGGAGGTTAATTTGGCACCTAAATAATTCAGTTGGCTACTGTTCAAGTCTTCTTTTCACTCCGCCATCCTCTTGGTGAGGCTTTGCCTTATGTTTGCACTATGGCTGCTTATCTCCTGCCCTCATGTCCACGCTCCAGCAGAAGGAGGAGGGAGAAGGGAAGGCCTGCACTCTATCAGGAAAACAAAGTCTTTCAGGAATCCCAGCAGATTTCTGTTTACATATTTGGCCAGAACTGAAGGGTGTGTCCTCCTGTAGCTACAGGGGGTCTGGGAAGGTAAGAATGTTGAATTGTGACTTGGGAACATGTTGAGTTCTGTTAAAAAGAACAAATGGATGCATCAGCATGTGTCCCGATTCCCTGGAACAAGAACGGCTGCATGCTTATTGAAGCGTTGGTTGTACAAATGACAAAAAACTCTGAACACCTAAATGTTCGTCCACAGGAGAATGCATAAATTAATTGATCTTATATCCGTATAATCAAGTACTATAGAGCAGTTATCACCTGCATGCGTCAACGTGGATAAGTCTAAAATGTATAACATTTCAAATATAAATTTGCAGAAGGGCCTGGCATGGTGGCTCATGCCCTTTGAAATCCCAGCCCTTTGAAAGGCTGAAGCAGGTGGATTGCTTGAGACCAGGGGTTCAAGACCAGCTTGGGCAACATAGCAAAACTCCATCTCTACAAAAAAGTTAAAATTTAGCCAGGTATTGTGGTGCATGCTTGTAGTTCCAGCTACTTGGGAGGCTCAGGTGGGAGGATTGCTTGAGCCCAGGAATTTGAGGCTGCAGTGAGCTATTGTAGCGCCACAGCACTCTAGCCTGGGCAACAAAGCAAGACCCTGTCTCTAAAAAGAATTTAAAAATAAAATTGCAGAAGGTTATATAGGTATAATATACTATGATTCCATTTATATAAAGTTTACATGTAGAAACACTTCTATTACTTATAGTTAAATAATAAGGTAGTAGTGGCCGGGCATGGTGGCTCATGCCTGTAATCCCAGCAATTTGGGAAGCTGAGGCGGGTGGATCACTTGAGGTCAGGAGTTCAAGACCAGCCTAGTCAACATGGCGAAACCCCATCTCTACTAAAAATACAAAAATTTGCCAGGCACGGAGGCATGTGCCTGTAGTCCCAGCTACTCGGGAGCCTGAGGCAGGAGAATCACTTGAACCTGGGAGGCAGAGGTTTCAGTGAGCCGAGATTGCGCCACTGCACTTAAGCCTGGGCAACAGAGTGAAACTCCGTCTCACATACATGCACACAAATAATAATAATAATAATAATAATAATAATGTAGTAAAGGTAAAAAATACAAATGGGGGTGATTGACATCACATCAAAAGGGAGGATGTGGAGAGGAATTTGACTGGGAGGGATGTACAGTGAGCATCAGTTGTTACCTATGATCAGGGAAGGATCCAGGTTTTGTGGGGCCTGATGCATAAGGGGTGTGTGTTTGTGTGTGTGTGTGTGTGTGTGTGAGATATCCTCTTTAAGAAAAAAGGACTTTACAATAAATCTGCTTCTCACTGGTCATTGTAAGAGTGTCTGTGATGCACTGAGAAGTCATTTCTGAAGATATGTGGGGCGCACTTTGTAGAGAAGTGACAATAACATTCACAATGACAATAGCTAACATTTATCGACCCCTTACCATATGCCAGGCACTTGGGCAAGCATTTGCAGGCTTTTCTCATTGACTCCTCACAATCAGCATAGGATACAGATGCTCCCTATTAGTCTCATTTTATGGCTGAGGAAGCAGAGGCTCAGAGGGGTTAAGTCATTTGCCCAAGGCCACACAGCTAGTATATGACAGAGTCAGGGTTCAAGCTCATGGAGCAAAACAGGACTTGTTTCCTATAGTTTAAGCATTCCCTACACAGTGATTTCTCACTGTCATAATTACATGCCTACCATGTCTCTTCAGTAAAGATCTCTTATTTTTAGTTGACTAGAGGAAGGGCAGTATGACTAGAACATTTTTCTTGTTTGGGGGATGAGGTCTCACTCTTTCTCCCAGGCTGGAGTGTAGTTGTGCAATCATAGCTCAGTGTAGCCTGGAATTCTTGGACTCAAGCAATCCTGCTGCTTCAGCCTCCCAAGTAGCTGGGACTACAGGTGTGCAGCATCACATCTAACTATTTTTTGTAGAGATGGGGTCTCACTATATTGCCCAAGCTGATCTCAAACTCCTGACTTCAAGCAATCCTCCTGCCTTGGCCTCCCAAAGTGTTGGGATTACAGTGTGAGCCTGGAAAATATTTGTTAAAATATTAAAAAATACAGTTTTATTTCTTCCCACTTCACAAAGGTTATATTTGGAATTAAGACAGTGTGTTCTTTAATAGTATTTTTCATAGCAGTTGATTTGATGAGTAGGCAAGAATGATTTGTGATAAGTTAAATGTCTTAGATAACTGTTTGATTAAAAAGTAGCGCATCTGGGCGTGGTGGCTCATGCTTATAATCTCAGCACTTTGGGAGGCCAAGGTGGGCGGATCACTTGAGGTAAGGAGTTCGAGACCAGTCTGGCCAACATGGTGAAATCTGTCTCTACTAAAAATACAAAAATTAGCTGGGCGTGACACCTATAGTCCCAGCTACTTGGGATGCTGAGGCAGGAGAGGCAGGAGAATCACTTGAACCCAGGAGGCAGAGGTTGCAGTGAGCCGAGATCACACCACTGCACTCCAGCCTGGGCGACAGAGTGAGACTCTATCTCAAAACAACAACAACAACAACAAAAACCTCTTGAAAATACTTACTACTTTATCTGTTGGCTGGACTAATGCCAAGCTCCCATCATAAATAATCAAGAATTTCAACCTGACTTCTTGGTAATAATAAAGTTCAATGGGCTTCTCCTCATATGGAGTGTACATAAAACATTGTGAGGGCCCAGAACAGCAAAACGTGCTTAAAGGTGGACATGGGATCTGCTTCAGGGTGTCTGCTGAGGTTAGGACTCTGTGTGCCTGTGGTCATAAACATGTGGACATACCTTCCTCTGGATCCTGAAATGGCCAATTCCACGGTAGGGGGAAAGGAGGAAAGAGAGCTGTGTTTGCATCGATCATTTCTTGAGACAGCTTGCGTTAAAAGTCAAACCAAGAAAACCCAAATGGCCGCTTGGCTTTCTGTGGTGTTTGGGAAGGCAGTCTGAGGAGTGGTCTGTGAAATCCCTGGGCAGGAGGGCTCGGGCTGAGGGCTCAGCTGTGGTATCCCCAGATGACTGCTGAGGTCATGAAGGAGCTCATGGCACCATTCATGTTTCTGGACTCAGTCATTATGCCTAGAGTCCCCACAGCAAGGAAAGTAGGGAAGTGAACCAAGGTCCAGCCAGTGTTGCTCTTGGCTGCAGGGAAGGAAAAAAAAAAAAAAAAAAAAAGGCAGGATGACCGGGAAGAGAAGGAGCCAAGCCACCTTCCTGGTCCTATTTAATGAGTGTTAATCTTTGTAAATATTCAACAGTATCTGATACCAAGTAATAGCTTTGCCAAATGAGTGAGTGGAGGGCTTCTTTCTGTTTGATTTCCCTGGTTAGTTTTTTTGTGTGTGTGCAGAGAGTGTTTGGACCATTTTCTTTTGTGTGTTTGTATGAGTTGAATAAAAGAGTGATTGTTTTTCACTTGTCTCTATGCAGGAAGCCTTGGCTGACTGTAAAAATTTGGCACTGGGAAGCGAGCAGCAGTTTGTGATGTTACCGATTCAGTGTTTGCATAAATAACTTTGAGAACCTTAAAAACCCAACTGTACATTATACCTTGTAGATGCAGGACATCAAAGTTAATTAAGTCTTGCCCGCCTCATTTTGCAAATGAGGAAACAGGCCAGAAGAGCCTGCATGTGACGTTGCATTCAGCTGTACACACGTTCGTGAGAAGTGTGACTTTGGAACTGTGAAAGTTTTATGAGTTCTTGCTGAAACATCTTCCAGGAATTCTAGAATTGGAACGTGGAGGCCCTGGAAGAGTCCAAATAGAAAATCCTTCGGTTTTCCTGATAATACAGGGGAATGACAGGGCAGTGAAGTAAGGGGTGCAGAGCAGGTGTTTGGATCATTTACCATTTGTCATCTCCTGCTGGGGGCCTCTCATTGTACTCCCAGGCTGTCTCTCTGTTGATCAGGGCAAAGGCATACATGGATGTGAAAAAGCCGCCCCCACAAACAGCTCCTCTGAGTTCCTGTGACAGCCTGCCCAGGGTAGATCTGTGTGGAGTCAGCTCTGTTTACAGAGAGGCTGCCAGACCCCACTCTTGCCCAGTCCTTCTTGCTCAGGCAGGCCTGCTGCTAAGCTGTCAGGGGGCAGAGTTTGCTTTTGGTGTCTCTTTCTGTCCACCCTTAGCCATCTTCCTCTTGATACTAGCCCCTTCCAAGAACCAAGAGCCCTCCGCCTGATCCCAGGGCCCGACTGTCTTCCAGGCCATGGGCTGAGCAGAAGTGACCAAATGTGGACCCTGCTCTGCAGGACCTCCCCACAGGGCATGTGGGTGGACAGGCTAGAAGTTTGAACTGAGAGTTGGGGGCTATGGGGAACTGGTCCATCCAGAGGGAGTCGTGAGGGTCAGAAAGACTTGTCAGAGAAGGTGGCCCTGGGGCTGGGTCATCAGAGGCTGAGCTGCTCAGTGGAAACCAGCCATCGCAGGCCTCGGCGCTGTTTGGTAGCAAGTGCGTCTGCAGGGCTGGAGGCCCTGTGTGGGGATGCTGGGATAGGGATCCCAGGAAATGAGTTGAGGGGTAGGTGAGGTGGGGAGGGTTGTAGTGGCTAGAGCAGGGGTATTCAATCTTTTGGCTTCCCTGAGCCACATTGGAAGAAGAAGAATTGTCTTGGGCCACACATAACACTGATGATAGCTGATGAGCAAATAAGCAAATTGCAAAAAAAAAAAAAAAAAAAAAAAAAAAAAAATCTCATGATGTTTTAAGAAAGTTTCCGAATTTGTGTTGGGCCACATTCAAAGCCATACTGAGCTCGCCTGTGGGCCACGGGTTGGACAAGCTTGGGCTAGAGGGTCTGCATAGCTGTGCTTTTTTATCTTGGATTTTATTCTGTGAGAGATACGGGACCTTGCTGTCTTAGTCCATTTGAGCTGCTGTAACAATATATCATAAAGAGAGTGGCTTATAAATAACAGAAATTGATTGATTTCTCACAGTTCTAGAGGCTGAGAAGTCCAAGGTCAAGGTGCCAGCAGATTCAGCGTCTTGTGAGGGCCCATTTCCTCATTCATAGATGGTGCCTTCTCACTGTGTCCTCATGAGATGGAAAGGAAGGCGGCTCTCTGGGGCCTTTTATAAATGCACTAATCCCATTCACTTAATCGCCTTCCGGAGGCCCTACCTCCTCATACCATCACATTGGGGATTAGGTTTCAACATATGAATTTTGGTGAGACACAAACATTCAGACCATAGCAATTTCAGGGGTTTGAAATAGGATGAGGAAGGAATAACTATATTTGAGATCTAGAAGCTTCTTGTTTGCAGTATCCAGGGGGAGCTAAGATAGGGAATAGACAGGAGAGGAGGGGGTTTGAAGCAGAGTGGATGCAGAAATGAGGGAGTGGGGTCTCAGCAGACCCCCTGGGTTCCACAGTGGGAGTGGGGGCAGATGGTGATGCCAGTCATTAAGACTCTATTTTTCAGTCGGTGAGTCCCAGTTTCTAGGTCCACAAAATGGGAATAAGGGATGATGATGGGGATTAAAGGCAATTTCCTAGGGGCTGTGCTTGGAGGGCACTGTCATCTATGTTTCTTTCCTTCTTCTCTCAATTGAAAGCTCCCAACCTTGTATTCGATTCCCCCAGGGCCTTGCTTTTTGATAACTCAGCTGATGAATTACTTCTCATCACATGTGGGAGTTAATGGATGGAAATTAATATGTTATCTGGTCCTGGTAGCCTATTTCCATTTTAAAGAGTTTCTCAGTAACTAGACTAAAGGAGTCCTCAGACTGTTAGGCCAGCCTTGAATTTGTCATCAAAACTTTGCCAGAAAATCTTCAAATGCCCAATTTTAGCTTCAACTTATATTTTTTCCAACTTATATCTCTATTGGGGTCTCAAATTGAGACCAGGTTAAAACACACACACACACACACACACACACACACACACACCCAGAAAATTTGCTCTCTTTTGTCCCCTAGTGTCAGACTTTTGAAGAGCTCTTTGAGTGCAATCACTTTGGGATTGATTGAAAAACCGATGATTGGTCTCCTATTTGCAGGGTCCCACAGAGATCCTCACTGCCTGATCCTATCATGGCTATTCAGTCCGTCCCTAAAGAAGTAGCAAGGCATATAAACAAAGTTAAAATGAATTCTGTCTGGAAGATTTCATATCTTTCTTTTAGCATTTCACATTACCCTTTGATACAGCAAATCAGAGTCATCAGAGGACGAGCTTGGTAAAGGACAGTTGTCAAAGTCCTAATACCTGAGAAGGACAAGATGCCTCTTCACGGGACTCCACCCCCCAGACACCAGCCTCAGCTCATAGCACAGAGGAAAATTATGATCCTTAAACATCAATTGCTCTACAAAGAGTTGAGAATTGGTGCTCTGTGCCCCAGCCATTGTATTAGTCCATTTTCACACGGCTATTAATTTAAAGAACTACCAGAGACTGGGTAATTTATAAAGAAAAGAGATTTAATTGACGAACAGTTCCCCATGGCTGGGGAGGCCTCAGGAAACTTACAATCATGGCAGAAGGCAAAGAGGAAGCATGGCATATTCTTCATGGGGGCAGGAGAGAATGAGAGCAAGGGGGGAAGTGCCACACTTTTTTTTTTTTTTTTTTTTTTTGAGACGGAGTCTCGCTCTGTCGCCCGGGCTGGAGTGCAGTGGCCAGTTCTCAGCTCACTGCAAGCTCCGCCTCCCAGGTTTATGCCATTCTCCTGCCTCAGCCTCCGAGTAGCTGGGACTATAGGCGCCCGCCACCTCGCCCGGCTAGTTTTTTGTATTTTTTAGTAGAAACGGGGTTTCACCGTGTTAGCCAGGATGGTCTCGATCTCCTGACCTCGTGATCCGCCCGTCTCGGCTTCCCAAAGTGCTGGGATTACAGGCTTGAGCCACCGCGCCTGGCCAAGTGCCACACTTTTAAACCATCAGATCCTGAGAGAACTCATTCACTGTCACCAGAACAGCAAAGGGGAAATCCGCCCCCGTGGTCCAATCACCTCTCACCAGGCCCTTCCCCTGACACGTGGGGATCACAATTTCACATGAGATTCAGAGACACGGATCCAAACCATAACAGCCATCATTCCTGCTGCATTTTGTATTTTCTTCTGTTGTCCTGGATTTGGGGGAGTGTGGGAAGTATTTAAGCTATACTGTGTTTTATTACAGGTTTAATGAGAAAAATATGAAAAGATTACCCATTCATACCAGTGCTAGTATCTTAAGACAATTAAGGCATATGGTAATGGAAAAATATGAACTCTTCAGTGAGGGAGGCAGAAACTCCTTTTCCAAGAGGGAAAAGGGAAATCCCTTTTCCAAGAGGGCTGTTGAAACTCTTTTCCCTTTCTGGCAAATAATTTTAGAGAAATAGTCATGTTATTCACAAAGTAGTCTCTTTTGAAAAATCCAAACAGATTGAAAAAAGAGACTTAAGTTCTCTGTATGTTGTATTTTAATGCTCAGGATGATTCAGGTAAGTGCCCAACACAGTGCCTGATGCAGATGAGCCCTGCAGAAATGACACCTGGCAGCCTTTTGGTACTAGAGCTTCTGGAGTTACACCTTGCTTCCTTGCCATGCTTTTTGCTTGTTTGTTATTTTGGGCTTTACATTTTTGTAGGGAAATTTTGCCCAAGTTTCATGTAGAGTTGTATCGTTTACTTAACAAAGTCTTGTGAGTTTTTAAAAAAATATGTCTGAGAATCATAACTATGAAAATAACGTGTTTAGATTGTGTGTTGTAATCTACAGTGTGCTTTTTTTTTGAGACGAAGTTTCACTCTTGTCGCCCAGGCTGGAGCGCAATGGCGCGATCTCGGCTCACTGCAACTTCCGCCTCCCGGGTTCAAGCGATTCTCCTGCCTCAACCTCCCAAGTAGCTGGGATTACAGGCACCTGCCACCACACTCGGCTAATTTTTTGTATATTTAGTAGAGATGGGGTTTCACCATGTTGACCAGGCTGGTCTTGAACTTCTGATCTCATCCGCCTGCCTCGGCCTCCCAAAGTGCTGGGATTACAGGCATGAGCCACCACGCCTGGCCTACAGTGTGCTTTTATTCATGATCACTGAGCCTTTTAATGAGATATAAATATTTCTCCTTCCACATGAGGAAACTGAACCTCAGGAAGGGTAAGCAATGTATCCAAAGTTAGGCTGGGCGCGGTGGCTCATGCCTATAATCCCAGCACTTTGGGAGGCTATGACAGGAGGATTGCTTGAGCCCAGGAGTGTGAGATCAGCCTGGGCAACATAGGGAGACACCGTCTCTACAAAAAATTTAAAAATTAGCTGGCCATCATGGAACGCACCTGTAGTCCCAGCTACTTGAGAGGCTGAGGTAGGAGAATTGCTTGAGCCCAGGAGGTCGAGGCTGCAGTGAGCCAAGCTCACACTACTGTACTCCAGCCTCGGCAACAGAGTGAGACTGTGTCTCAGAAACAAAAACAAAAACACAACAAAAAAACCCCACAAAGTTACATAGTTAAGGATCAGCCTCTGGTTGTGGTCTTCTTCCTGCTCCCATTGCTAATGTCCTTTATACCAGGAGAGAGAGCAAAAACCCCTGTTCAAATCTTGAACTAAGAGTTGATTTAGACAGAATCAGGAGGATGAAGTAAGGCTTGAGTGTAGAATGATGTTTTCAGTGGAAATTATCATCCTATTGTAGAATTTAAAAAGTTTCCTTGAGGCCAGGCGCGGTAGCTCATGCCTGTAATTCCAGCACTTTGGGAGGCCAAGGCAAGCAGATCGCTTGAGGTCAGGAGTTCGAGACCAGACTGACCAATATGGTGGAACTCTCATATCTACTAAAAATACAAAAATCAGCTGGGCATGGTGGCAGGCAGCTGTAATTCCAGCTACTTGGGAGGCTGAGGCAGGAGAATAGCTTGAACCCAGGAGGCAGAGGTTGCAGTGAACCAAGATAGCACCACTGCCTCCAGCCTAGGCAACAGAGTGAGTCTCCATCTCCAATAAATAAATAAATAAATAAATAAATAAATAAATAAATAAATAAATAAAATAAAAAGCTTCCTTGAGCAGGTATTGACTTGGTGCAAGTATTAACCGTGTTGACTTGGTGAACAAGCAGACAGGGAAGTTGCAGCAAGCCACAGACGGTGCTGGGGTTGACAGAGTACCTGGCACTGAGCAGCTGATGCTCATGGAGGGTAATTATCCTCTGTGCTATGTGCTGAGGCTGGTGCCTGGGGTGGAGTCCAGTGAATTTAGGACTTCGCCAACTGTCCTTTACCTGGCTCATCCCCTGATGACTGAAGAAGGATGACATGATCCGGGGAACATAGTTCTCCCATGCTGTATTCTTAGCCACTGCATGTGGCTGGGGCAGACAGAAGGGACTCAACTTGACAGTCAGCTCACGATGTTGGTACAGCTGGGCTGATACGGATGCTGGAGGCCACATGACCTTCTTTCTGTTTTTTTTTTTTTTTTTTTTTTTTTTTAAAGCCATACTCCATACCACAGGACCTTTGTACATGGTGTCACCTCTGCCTGAAATGCTTTCATCACCTTCATTCTTCAGATTTCACAGGTCTCATACAGAGGTTCATTTTTCTCTGACTCTTGTACAAATATATACTTAGCCTGGGAAAAATATTTATTTAACTCATTAATGAGAGAACTAGCAGGATGAGGATGAGAAAGCTGGTTCTAAGGACCATCCAGGAAGATACACACAAACATACACACACACAGAGAGAGAGAGACTCGAGAGAGAGAGAATATGTATGTGTGTTACGGAAAAATATTATGGAAAAAAGAATACTGGAATAAGATTGCAAACTCAGATATAAAACTGGTTAATGGGCCGGGCGCGGTGGCTCACGCCTGTAATTCCAGCACTTTGGGAGGCTGAGGCACGTGGATCACCTGAGGTCAGGAGTTTGAGGCCAGCCTGGCCAACATGGTGAAACCCTATCTCTACTAAAAATACAAAAATTAGCCACTCTTAGTGGCACGCCCCTATAATCCCAGCTACTCAGGAGGCAGAGGTGGGAGAATTACTTGCACCCAGGAGGCAGAGGCTTTAGTGAGCTGCGATCATGCCACTGTACTCCAGCCTGGGCGACAGTGAGACCCTGTCTCAAAAAACAAAACGAAACAAAACTGGTTAATGTCCTATAGGAAAATAACACTGTAACCTTTGAGACTGTACCTGACAGAATTGTTTTTGCATTTATCAAATTTATCAATCTTTAACAAGTTAACAACTTTACAGAGTCTGGGCCCTAATCAAAAGCAAATAGTGAATCAAACAAAAATAACCTCCCTGTAAGTAGACTCGGGGTGTAGATAGATGACTTTGAAAAGTTATACTTTATTTCCTAGTTTGGGATAGTTGTTTGTTTGTTTTTAGCAGCATTATATCTTGAGTGGCTAGCATAGTAACTGATACAAAGGAGGAGCTAGTGACTGTTTCTTGAATGAATGAACAAATGGGGAAAGGGTGGATCCTCAGGCACGCGAGTGGCCAGGGTATTGATGCAGGAAAAGCCTACCACTAGGAAGCTGAACCTCAGCCGTCATGGTGGAGGAGTCTGGGGTCGGAAGACCAGCTGTGAGCAGCCTGAGAGGGACTAGGGTAATGGGGCAGTTACCCAAACAGGGCTTGGGGTGATAAAAGACGTGGCAGGAATCTAGCAGTGAGAACTAGATTATCAAGCAGGAACTGGGTCTGAAGAACAAGGGAGAATTCAGTGATTAGGACAAAGGGAGGGGAAGGAAAGGAACTGTTATTTCTGGCTTCACCCACAATGTGCAATTCATTGTGCAAAGCTGAGTGTGCACGGCCCATCTCACACTCACCCCTCACCTGACCCCTTAGGCAGGATTATTATTCCTCTCGTTCAGAGGCAGAGAGCCTCACAGATGGAGCTGGGGTTGTGCAGATGGTGAATTTAGGCTCTGCCATTCATGAGCTGTGTGACCCTTAGCAAGTTACTGGCTGTCTTGGCTTGTTTTTTTTTTTTGTTTTTTGTTTTTTGTTTTTTTTTTTTTACCTATAAAATTGTAATGTAATCTAAGCAAATAGCAAAGTCCGCAATCCTCCAGACTTAGGCTTTGGTTACAATCAGAGATTTGAGATCCATTGGCTAACAATAAAGGCAGTTCTACTTTTTACTTGTGTCTCTCAAATAATAGTCAAGGGGGATCCATTTTATACCCAATAGCAACTCTTTTAGGAAACTACTCTCAGATAGTGACATGATCTCGGCTCACTGCAACCTTTGCCTCCTGGGTTCAAGTGATTCTCCTGCCTCAGCCTCCTGAGTATCTGGGATTACAAGTGCACGTCACCATGCCCAAGTAATTTTTGTATTTTTAGTGGAGACAGAGTTTCACCATGTTGGCCAGGCTGATCTCGAACTCGTGACCTCAAGTGATCCACCTGCCTTGGCCTCCCAAAGTCCTGGGCTTACAGGCATGAACCACGGCCCAGCCACGTTGCAAGTGTTTTAAAACCTCTCTTGCCCTTCCCTAGACTCCACTAAAGTTCTCCTTCCATTCGCTTTGCCCCAGAAGACTTTCTTCTTCTGCCCCACCTCTGGTATACTCTTTTTGCTCTCTGTCATTGCTTCTCTCTCCTCTGATTAATGCACTTTGCATATGGAAACTGATGAACTCAGACTACATAATGGAGGGAAGAAGATGGTAGATGGGGGCAAAGTTGTTCCTTAGCCAGTGGACAAGAAGCTGGGTAGTGTCATTGTTTTAAATAATTCTTGCCCTTGATTCAGGGAGATCAGCTCCCTCACATTCCCATAGTGTGGTCATGAGGATTACTTTGAAGTTTCTGGCAGTTAGTGGACCTTTGGTAAATAGCAGCTCCCATTATTGTTCCAGAGGAGGAAAGTCAAGTTCACAATGGGGACATCTTGCAGCTGTGAAGTGATGAAGGGGTTTGAAGCTTAGCCAGGTTGGCTCCGGTGCGTAAAGTCTGAGTGAGCAGAAAGCTGGGAGAGTTAGAACTCACTGATGAAGTCAGGGTTGTTCCTAGGGAGTAGGGCAGGGGTGGTGCTGGGGCTGGAATCCATGAGGGCCCCAGCTGTGGGGAGGCAGCAGCCTTACAAGAGGCCAGATGAGCGCTGTCCTGGGCTTGAGTCTGGGTGTGTGTCACAGGCTGGATGATTCCAGAGCAATGCATCCAGTGCCAGCTGTCAGCCACTGTGATTGCTCAGCCACCAGGAGCCCCCTACCCCCTGGGCACAGACCTACTGGGGTTTTCTGCAAGGAAGCAGCAGTTTTGGCTCGAAGTGTCTCTCTGTACACTTTGGAGTCTAGTCAAGAGGACAGCCTCTTAAAATGGAAATGGGGCACTGCTGTGAGCCACCTGTGGACACTTGGTTGATCTCCCCAAGTTACTTGTATTCTCTGAGGCAGATCTTACGCTACAGCATCCACAGGGCCATTTCTAGTGCACCAGCAAAAAAACAATCGAGGAGTGGAATCAAATGCTCCTTGACCTTGTCCTTTCTTTCAGCTCTTATCCTCTTAGGAAAGGAAGATATTTTGTTTTCAGTTCAGATTTTAAAAAAGAGCTAAAGAGGGTACTTGAGACTTGCTGCCAGCCAGCAGAACTGGAGCCCTCCGGGAGACATGGACGAGGTAATCAACTGAAGTTTTCTAATACCGGCCAGCAGAGGGCAGTCTTCATCCATAATCGGTGCTGTCTTTCTCCTTGGAAACGTTTAGTGGCTGCAGGAGCCTTGCTGGCTCCTGCCCTCAGCCCTGGAAAAAAATGGACTTCCAGCTATTTGTAATTTAACTTTGAGTCCTCAAGAGGGGACCTTCCCCTTTTAGAGTTGCAATGTCGGTGCTATTATTTTAACACCCACATCTGCTGTTGTCTGGGCATCAAAGCCTAGAAAAGTCATGAGGGAGATGCATTCTCCAAGGTTCTCAGAGCACAAGGTTCAGATAGAAACGGGGCCAGATGGGCACATACTGTTGCATAAACACCAATTAATTAATGCTGGGCTTCAGATGAGCCGGGCCTGCCAAACTCGTGAGCTTCACACCTCCATGGTCCGGAGCCTGCCTCCCTTTGGTACAAAAATTAAAGAGACAGTTGCAAAAACCAGAGCATTCACTGACCAGTCCTAGTAGGGAACAACATTGGGACATGCGGGGCACCATGCTTACCATGGGGACATTTTAATTCCTTCCTCTCCCTGCCAACATACTTTTAATCCTGTTGATGCTATTAATGGTAATGACAGGTAACATTTATTGTGCTCTGATCATATGCTGGACACTTTTATGACTGTTAGCTTATTTAACTCTCTCAGGCCAGGTGTGGTGGCTCACGCCTATAATCTCAGCACTTTGGGAAGCTGAGGTGGGCGGATCACGGACCAGCCTGACCAACATGGTGAAACCCCGTCTCTACTGAAAATACAAAAAAAGTAGCTGGGCATGGTGGTGTGTGTCTGTAGTCCCAGCTACTTGGGAGGCTGAGGCAGGAGAATCACTTGAACCCGGGAGGCAAAGGTTGCAGTGAGCCAAGATTGCGCCACTGCACTCCACTGCCTAGGCGACAGAGCGAGACTCCATCTCAAAGCAAACAAACAAACAAAACAAAACAAAACCAAAAACTCTCTTAAAGTCCCAAGAGGTGGGGAACTGCTGGAACTTCTGTGGTTTTGTGAGGATCAGGCACTTGCTAAGGGTCACTTAGCAGGTGAAGGAGGAGCCAGGTTGACCCCTCAGAGCTGTTGCCCGTACCTATCTGTCACTCATTTGTGGAGTCCCATTTATGCTCTGGACGCCAGGTGGTAAGACAGTGGTGCGCACACAAGACACAGTGCATCTCTGGCTAATTTTAATTATTTTAATTTTGAATGTGTTAATCAAATACTTGAAAATTGAAAAGGAAGAGAAAGCCAGCCAGCCCTCAGAGAGCATACACTGAGAGTGGAGGCCCTGAGGTGTCCATGTTCCTGAGGTGGTCTCTTACTTAGTGGCTGCAGGATGGGCTGTGCAGGGTAGGGGGAGTGAGGTTGGTGGGGCTGGTTCCTTCCTTTCCTTCCTACTAGATCAACTCTGCTTCTGCCAGGTTTATGTAGGATTGGGCTTGACCCAAGGTTTCTGCTGCTGAGAAGCTCTCAGCGAAACCCCCAGTGTAGTGGCTCTTAGCTAAGGGCACGCCCAGGAGTGTTCTCCACCCCATGTCCCCTTTCATCTTCTGTTTCTCTTTCCAGTGGCTCCTTCCCTCTTGCCTGTGGATTGGGCCTGGGGCCTCCTGTGCCAAACATTTCCCTCCTACTCCTGCTCAGCCTTTGCATTGCCCAGAGCTCAGCCCAGTGCTGGTGCTGGCAACAGTTGAGAGACAAAGAGGGGGAGCCCTGAAGTCAGAGCTCAGCTCTCCCCACGGCCAGCACATGATTATGCCCCAGATTCCTCATCTCCAAGATGGTGATGTTAACAGAATCTGTCCAGAAAGTGTGGACTATATGAGGCGTTGGCAACCCAGAGTTATTTGTTTGTTTTTTGAGTCAGGGTCTCACTCCATCATCCAGGCTAGAGTGTAGTGGGATGATCACAGCTCACTACAGCCTCGACCTCTTGGGCTCAAAGGATCCTCCCATCTTAGCCTTCCTAGTAGCTGGGAATACAGGCATGCATCACCATGCCCAGCTAATTTTTTCTTTTTTTGTAGAGATGGGGTTTTGCCATCTTACCCAGGCTGGTCTTGAACTCCTGGCCTGATGTGATCCTCCCATCGTGGCCTCCCAAGGTGCTGGGATTATAGGCATGAGCCACCACACCCGGCCCCAAAGCATTTTAAACATCACCTCACCCACAGTAAGGATTCAATATCCATGGACCATCATTACTATTAAGATTATGACCATCACTCCAGTCCTATTTTTCTCTTTCTCTCTCTCTCTTTTTTTTTCAAAATTTGCATGAGTTTATCCTCTTTTTCTGTCCCCACTTCTTTCCTACCTCCTCTCTCCTCCCCAGTGACCACCACCCCCACTACTACCCTGAAACTGCCTCCAAGGTGACCAGCCATCTGGAGAGCCAAAGCTCTCAGTGGGTTTTGCGCAGTCTTCATCATGGACTCCCCTTTCACAGCATTGGGTCCTGGCTCCGCCTCCTCCTGGAACGCTTGATTTGCTGGCTTCCCCCACTCCCCTTACTCCCAATTGCACTCTCCCCAGGGCTGTGCTTCCAGCCTCTTCTATCACTGCAGGTCCTTACCTTTGGTCACCCCTGCCATGCCAGGACATTGGCTTTGACCTAAGCTGCAAATCCCAGTTCCCCACTGTTACTGAACCTTTTTCTATCTACACCTCCCAGGGGCCCCAGACTTTATATGTGTCAAACTGAGATTTCTGGAGGTTGGAGCTGCCTTCAGTCTCGGGGACTGGAGGCAGAGATTAGGGACAACAGGCCTTTTTAAGCAACTGAGAATTCAATCTGAGGGCACTGGGAAGCCTTTGCAGGTGGAGGGAGGATAAACCCAAAATCGGTCCACCCTCAAAGACCCTGCCCTTCCTGATTCTTTGTTGGACTCTTTAGGTTGCTGCTAGTTTGTGGGTGTGTGGTTTCTTTTACATTTAATTTCCCCCTGCTGGTGATTCATGCATCCCTCCTAGACTCCAGAGCCCCAAATACAATGTTAATAAGTTGCATCTGGCAGAGTGCAGAGTGCTGGGGTGTTTGTGACTGCACTGTACTTGATGTCTGGTAAGTTTCTGAGGCCTGGCTCTTTGAGAGTCTTTGAACAGGGCCTTCTCTGGGAGCCCAGCAGCAGCAGCCTGTTGTAGAGGGACCGCCCCCTGAATGTCCCTGGTGACCTCCCAGCCAGGCAGCATCACACTGCCCGTTGCTGCTAATTCCCCTTGCCCACCCCCAGCCCCACCTGTGGGTAACTTGTCCATTTACACCCTCATTTGTTAGGGTCCGTGCCTTCCTCTCACCTGCTCATAAGGCCCAGGTGTGCATGTTTGTTCTGGCCAGGCCCCAGTGCCCAGGTGAATGTTTGTGAGGGGATCGAGGGGGCGATGCTGCAGTCTGCTGTCAGCTTTGCTGTTTCCAGGGACTGTACACTGCTGCCCCTCTCAGAACCTCAGTTTCCCTATCTGTCTTTACAAAGTAGCTGGCCCTGAGCCCTGCTGCCCACCTGTCTGTGGAAAACATGTGGAGGCCAACGAAGGTGGCAGAGCCCGGGTTCAGGGGTGGAGGCGGTGAATGAATATGTCACATTGTCGCCCTGTAGCGAGTGCAGTGCTGTTCTGGCTGCCCCAGTGCCAGGACAGTCTGAGCAGCGGTGGTTTTTAAAGAGAATGTCTATTCTAATTTAAAATTCTGTGTTTTAAAGGCCAGGCATGGTGGCTCATGCCTGTAATCCCAGCACTTTGGGAGGCCGAGGTGGGCAGATCGCCTGAGGCCAGGAGTTTGAGATTAGCCTGGCCAACATGGTGAAACGCTCTCTCTACTAAAGATACAAAAATTAGTCGGACATGGTGGTGGGCACCTGTAGTCCCAGCTACTTGGGAGGCTGAGCAGGAGAATCACTTGAACCCGAGAGGCGGAGGTTGCAGTGAGCTGAGATTGCGCCATTGCACTCCCTGCCGGGTGACAGAGTGAGACTGTGTCTCAAAAAAACCAAATCAAATCAAATCATGTGTTTGTATAAGAAGATGTCCTGGTGTTTCTTTGCATTTCTTCAGAAGCATTCATAGACCAGGGGTGAAAAAACTACCATCTTTTACTCCAAAAGAAACACAACTTTCCATAATATTTTGGATTTCCAGTATCTGAAAGGGTAACTGATGTTGCTTTTGCTGATAGCAGGTAGCAAAGGTGTTGGTTATTACGGGGACACCAAGGAGCCTGGAGGGATCCTTTTCCACTGTCCAAGGCCAGGCTCCCCTCCCCTGTTTTCTTTTCCTCCCCTCTCTAGTCCACTCTAAGAGCCAAACTAATCCAAATATTTTCCTTTCCTCTGTAGGCCCTTGGTGTTTCAAAATCTAGAAAACTCTAGGGAGTAATGCTCACTTGATGTAGTTTCATGTTGGCAGTTAAAAATGAACTTTATAAAACAGACTTGTAGTCCATTTGGGAGATGCACAAAGTGATTTTTTAAAAAGTTACACCACAATCAATATTATAGTGTTTTCCTTATCTTTTTTTTAAACCTGTGAGTTTATTTATGTAACTTTATATCCTAGTTTTTCATCCAGTATTTTAATATAATCATTGCCTCATGACAAGGGTAAATTAGACATCACAGTTTGCAGGGCTTGTCCACCTCCCTCCCTGCCCTGTAACAGACTCGCCCACCCACCTACCCATCATGTGCTTGTCCACTTACCAACCATCCATCCATCTCAGGTTGAGGGCTCTTCTCTGAGGAACAGGGCTGGGTTCTAAGAAACAATTATCGATGCGACAGGCAGGGTCCCTGTCCTTGGGGAGTTACTGCTATATAGGAACCAGCATGTAAGTAAACACAGGGGAAAACAGCAGATTGTGGGGGTCTCTGGGTGGTGGGCATGGGGCTGTAGCCCATGGTGTGGTTTTGACTTCCACGCTGGGTGGCAGCGCAGTGGTGGTGCAGGCTCTTGTGGCTGCCGTGTGTCTATGAGACTATCCACACTGGGAGGCTGGATTTAAACATTAGATCTGGAATTTCCTTACAAAAAGGTGGCCCCATGGGTGCTCAGGACTGTGGGGTCCTTCCATGTGGGGTGAACTGAAGGACTCTATGTTACAGTGTGGCAGGGTCAGTTTTTGAGCTGGGATAGCCAGTCTTTTTTTTTTTTTCTTTTTCTTGAGGAGTCTTGCTCTATCCCCAGGCTGGAGTGCAGTGGCGCAATCTCAGCTCACTGCAAACTCTGCCTCCTGGGTTCAGGCAACTCTCTTGCCTAAGCCTCCCGAGTAGCTGGGACTAAAGGTATGCGCCACCATGCCTGGCTAATTTTTGTATTTTTAGTAGAGACAGGGTTTCACCATGTTGGCCAGGATGGCCTTGATCGCCTGACCTTGTGATCCACCCACCTCAGATTCCCAAAGTGCTGGCATTACAGGCGTCAGCCACTGTTCCCGGCTGATGGTCAGTCTTAGAAGGAGACGTGAACCTGACCCAGCATGCTGACCCTGAAGGAGGGGGCTGTGCTGTAAATGCAGTGTTCTCTGGTGTTAGAAATTGTGTAGTTTAGTTATTTGTAGCATCACAGTTACTACTGGAGGCAGAGGGGAATTTTTAGAGGGATTTCTTAGAAAGCTTTATGTCTGCAGCAAAGTCTGAAAAAATATACACCTGGCCAGGGATCACCAACTCCGAGTGTGACAGAGACCAGGCAGGACCTTACATGAGTGGCCAGGGAAGGGCAGGGGTCACAGTGGGGAGGGGTGGAGACCCCAAGAGCCCATGAAGGGGGCAGCTACCAGTCAACCCTAGCAGACCATGGTCACATATGGAAATATGGGCCCTTAGTGATGAGATTTTTTTAAAAGATTGAACTGAATCTAGAGACTGTACCTGATTTCTAAATGAAATCTAGATTTTTAAATGTTGCATGCTACCTCAAAAATAAATACATATATACATACATACACCCTATGGGTCATATAAAATATACCAGCAGTCTTCCCATTTCTGACTTGTACCTCAAATTTAACTTAGAAGTTAAATTTATTATGATTTTTTTATTGCTTATTTACATTTTAATTTTGTTTGCCTTTGAAATGAGCATATATTTATTTGTAAGCAGGAAAAAAGAAGGAAGACATCTTTATAACCCAAAGGGCTCCTTACCCTTTAATTTTTGTTGATGCTTCCTGGGCAGATGGGTGACAGTCAGGTTGCCTGGACTGCGGGGCTGGCTGCTGGAGTATTTGCTCAATGGGAAGAGGACCCATATCCAGAAAGAGGAGGAAGGACAGCCAGGGGTTCTGCAGGCCAGGTCCCAGGGCTGCTGACCAAGGCAGCAGACAGGTGGGGACCTGGGAGCACGCTAGGCACTCACTCATTCCATCATCCATTTCCTCATTCATTCATTCATTCACCGGGTGTACACTGGCTACTTACGGTTCAGAGAACTGATCTGGGCCTTAGGGTTATAGCAGTGAACAAAGTAGACAACAATCTCCACCCCTATGAGATTCAAGAAACAGTAAGACATAGGGTAGGTCTGATGGTGCTAAACACTGTGGAAAACAGGCAAAAGTGGTGGATAGAAAGACTGGGGAGGGCCACGGTTTCCAACAGGATGTCTGGGAGAGTCCCACTGAGAAGAGACCTGAAGGAAGGGTGTCACTCCATTACACGTGAATTAAGTGCTTACTGTGTGCTAGGCACTCTGGACGGTCCCCTGGGAACATTCCTATTTTGATGCTTTCTTTAATGAACTTTTGCAAAGATATAAAGCATAGTTCTTTGGGTTGCGTGTGACAGAAATACAGTGTACACTTGCTTAAATTTTTTTTAAAAAAGAGAGCTCACTTTTTATCACTGGCAAATCTAGTGAGAGGCTACCTTCAGGCATGGCTCAATCCAGGTGGTTAATCTGTGTCATTAGGAACCTTCTCTCTCGGTCTCTTGCTCAGCTTTCTCCAGGTGAGCTTCCTTCTCAGGTAGGCTTTCTACACAAGATGCCCTGCACAGCTCCAAGTTTGCATCTCATCAACTCAGCACCTGTGCCAGAAGGACTGTATATCTGTTCTTTAATGCCGGCCAAAGTCTTGGGGTCACTCTCACTGAACAGGCCAGGTCACATGCCCATCTCTGGAGCCTGGGGTTGGCCCTTCCTGAATCACAGGGTCCCAAAGGGGAGAGGGCATCCCTCAACAGAAAATCTGGGTGCTGTTAGCAGAAGAATGGAGACTAAACGCTGGGTAGTGAGGAACAACAAATGTCCTCTTTGACAACACTTGGATCAAGGAAGCAGGAAGGGCTGAAAACAGCCTGAAAACAGGGAGACCTTCAAGGGTCCCAGCCTGTGACCAACAGACCATGTGAGCTTGGCCAGGTCTTAGTGCTCCAGTCTCTAAATGAGGGTGATCAGCTGGTTCTCTGAGGATCCTTCCAGCTTGTGATCTGTGTGAGTTTTAGATACATTATCTGAAAACAGATATGATTGAATTAAATTACCAGGTTTGAAATAATACAGGGTTATGGATCCTGGGTAGAAGATTTTTTGTTTTGTTTTTATTCAACAACTAGCTCTGTTGGTGAATTGCTGAGGAAGCCGTGAAGGACATGAGACCCACCTCTGCTCAAGCTATGCTACTCCTTGCTGGTGGCACCTACACCTCTGCCTTTATGGTGTGCAGCAAAGCTTTGCCAACTTTTCAGTCTGGTAATGAAAAGTGAGCTTCACTGTCATGGATGTCATGCTTTAAAGGCTAGAATGATGCATTAAGGAAGATTTACCCTGGCCTCATCTTCCAGTGCACTTATGAGTAGGCCATAGTTGAAACAGCACATGACTACCAACAGCTGTAGGGAAAACCAGCTGTGTGGACATCGGCATGTGTTTCCAAGACACTAAGCAGATATCTCAGTCCAGAATTTTGTTTTAATGGTTATGTCTCATCTTGACAGACACATACCAATGTATTTCCCCAGGAAGATGGGGAGGGAAGACAGGGATTGCTCTTTGGTGACTCTGCTGACGTGACTTTCTGACCCTTTCTGTTAGTCAGACTTCTGCAGGGGCCAGCATTTGTGTTGCATGGTGGAAGCCTTGGGAGTGAGTCATCTCAAAGCCAGAAAACCATGCATCACCCTCCGCAGGAAGTACTGGCCGTCATACAATTGCACAAGTAGGCAACCACAGGCCATGTGGATATTGAGGTGGGTAGTGCAGTCAGGCAAGAGCCTTAGAGGCCAATGAACTTGACTTGAAGCCTGGCAGCATTGCTGCTTTTTGGCTGTGTGACCCAAGTCAAGTTACTTGAGCTCTCTGCACCTGAGTTTCCCATCTGTAAATCTGAACAATAATGGTACCCACTCATAGGAGAACATACGTCAAGTTCTTGTCAGCCAGAATGATGACTACTGTTGGTAGAGGTGCCATTCCTAATGGGCTAATAGGAGACAGAGTGGCATAATATTCATAGCAGCTAACATGCACTTTGCATGTTAGGACCATTGTATTCATTATTATTAGCTACTGTTCTTAGCTCTTCTAAGCACATTAACTCAGGTAGATAACGTGATTATTCCCACTAACCTACATAGGTCCTACAGATGGTCCTAACCCACAGTGAGTCGCCTGACAATTTTTAGCCTTTCTGATGGTGTGAGAGTGACACGCATCCAGGAGAAACTGTACTTTGAGTCCCCATACAACCATTCTTCTTTTTTTCACTTTCAGTACAGTATTCAGTAAATTACATGAAATATTCAACACTGTGTTACAAAACAGGCTTTGCGTTAAATGATTTCGCCCAATTGTAGGCTAATGTGAGTGTTGTGAGCATGTTTAAGTGCGCTAGGCTTTAAAAGCATGCATTAAGGTGCCAAATCCAGATAATTCCGTATTTTCACAATGTGGAATAAGCAAGTCTTCTTGCTACTACCTTACTTACTGAATTTGTAGGGTAAGCTGAGCTGTGATGTTTGGTAGGTTAGGGGTATTAAGTGCATTTTCGACTTACCATTGTAAGTTGAGGTGCATGTGAATTATCATCATCATTCTCAATTCACAAATGAGGAATCTGAGGCACAGAGAGTTAGGTAACCTGCCTGGAGTCACAGGGCAAGCAAGTGGTCGATGTGTGATCAGGACCCACGCGGCTGGTTCTAGAGCCCTTGCTCCTAACCACCACCCTCGGTAGTCTCACTGCAGAAATAAAAGCCGCACAAGACGCTTCCTGTAGGTCAGGAAATGTTCTAAGCACCTTCTAAGGATTGAGTCCTTTAACTCTCGTAACAACCAAACCCTTGTAGGTAGGTACAATTATTCTCCCCATTTTCTAGATGAGGAAACTGAGTTACCCAGAAAGGGCTAAGAATACGAAAGGAGTTCACATCCTCGTTGGCTGGGTGATTTAAGACAGGGAAGCTGACCTCTCTGAGCCCCAGGGTTGCCACAGGGTGAGAGGCGATCTAGGATAAGCACCACCTGCAGTTCTGATGTGGACCAGACCTTCTTTGGAGGGGGCCTACTTTATTCCTAGTGAGGGCCTTGCTCACAGATCCTGGCTTTATTCCTGGGCCTGTGCCTTGTCTCTGGCTGTCCCTGGCAGCTGGACAGGGCTGAGAGCCCTTGGGAAGGTGTGGCATCTTGGGGGAAGAGGATTTTGAAGAGATGCCTCTGCCCCTGGCTTGGGCCTTCTGTGGCACCAGGAACCAGCTTGGCTCTACTACGGATGCAACAGCAAATAACGTTGTGAACCTGTCCAACCACTGCAGGACAAATGGTCGAATAGATCTGGGTCTCAGTTTACTCAGTTGCAAAATGGGGTGATGTGGAATGAAGGCATGCAATTAAAGGTGCCAAATCCAGATAATTCCATATTTTCACAAGTGGAATAAGTAAGTCTTTTTGCTGCTACCTTACTTAATTGGATATGTAGAAATTTTCAAGGGGATTTCTTTCTTTTAGAGGTAGGGTCTCACTGTGTTGCCCAGGCTGGAGTACAATGGTACAATCATAGTTCACTGCAGCCTGGGTTCTGGGCTCAAGTCATCCTCCTACCTCAGTCTCCCAAGTAGCTGGGACTACAGGTGCATGCCACTACGGCCGGCTAATTTTTTTATTTTTTGTATGGATGAGGGCTCACTTTCTTGTCCAGTCTGGTCTCGAACTCCTGGCCAGAGATGATCCTCCAGCCTTGGTCTACCAAAGTGCTGGGATTCTAGGTGTGAGCCACTGTACCTGGCCTCAAGGGGCTTTCTTAATAGCTGGTTCCTATTGTTGGCTGTGTGAGTTGTGTCTAACTTCTCCCTCTATAGCAACATTAGGAGCTGTATCCTTATTGCTAGGCCCATGTTTGTGGTTATTTTGTCCAATTAATTATCGTGAGGATGAACTTTTGGATCATTTTCATGCTCTTGGAAAATGGTGTCAAATTACCCTATGGAAATTTCATGTCAATGTATACATTCATAGTTGTGAAGCAAAGTGCCTGTTTCTTCACATTCTTTCTTGCATTTGATATGCCCATATAGAAGTTGCTAATTTGAAATATAAACATGCTAAGTTATTTAAATTTCCATTTGGCTAGTTACTAGGGAGGATGAGTACTTTTTGTTTGCTTATTGATTGGGTTTTTTATTTTGTGAACTATGTTATGGCAAAGCATTTCAGTTTTCTTTTTCAAATAAACTAATATTTTCTTATTACAAAAATGTACAGTCATACAATTTTAGACAGTGTAGGAATGTGTAACATGGCAAGTGCAAGTTCCCCGGATCAATCCTAACCTTGAGAAGTCACCACTGCTGACAGTATGGGAATGATAATTCCAGAATCTTCTAGAAATTTTTCAGTGCCATCCATTTGACTTTAAAGACTTCTGAAGGTTCATTCATGGTTTTCGTGTGTTAGAAAGTGTTTTGTCCAGCGATGTCTTTGTCAAATAAAGGTAGTAGGCTTATTCTGATAAATTTATCTTTTCAGAAAAGCCATGTAGCCTAGTAGGGGTGGGGGTAACTGCACCTGCGGTCCCCACTGAACGCTGGCATGTCTCCCTGCGCTCAGCAGGGTGTATGTGGACTCTGATCTGTTGGCCTTGTCTGGTCTGTTGACAGGATTGCTTTTTGTCTCTACTGTCAGGCTGCTGAGCTGGAAGGGCAGTGGTGGGAGGCTGAGGGGCTCCTGCTTTTTTGAGGGTCCCGGCACCATTGCCTTAGTGATAGTCACAGCCAGTTTCTACTCTCTGTGTACTTTATGTGCTTGAGTTTACTTAAACCTCACAACAGCTCTGTGAGGTATAAAACCTAATATTATTCCTATTTTTCGTAGTGTAAGGCATGGATTCCTAGAGGCCGAACCCATTTGCTTAGGGCCATGAGATAGCCAGCTGGAACTCAATTCCAGCTCTGCCAGGCGCTGAGGCCCCTGGAGATGTTAGCTGTTCACTTTGCAATTCTGCATCTCTTTGCACCATCTCTCCATGAGCCCCATCTCCCTGTCAGTCTTTGTACATATTGGCCTGGTCCAGATGTGTCCAGGAAACTGGGGAACCCCCTGTTGGTTACCAGTGTTATAAAGACTTTGAGCAAGTTGGGGCAGGTAAAAGGACATGTCTCTCCAAGGGCTGCATCCCAGAATCAGGGCTCCCGAGTGAGTGGGAAGAGCATCTTTGCTTGGGTCATAAAGGGTGGTTGCCATGGTGGCAGCTATGGCAGCGCTGATGCAAGTGCTGGCCCTCTTCCCACTGGAGCCCAGCTGGTGAGCTGGGAGTTAGTGAAGGACCCAAGAGAATGGGGCTTGCTCTGCCCTGTGCTTTAGATAGACCATGTTTGATAGAAATATTTGGTAAGTAGCATGTAGCTGATAACCACAGTCATTTTTCTCGCCCTAGTTTGTGGCTCTTGTGGATTAGGTGGCCAGAAAAATCTTGATGCAACTTGGTGGAGCTCTGGGGCAGGATCCTGGAATCGGGCTCTCTGGCCCTACCCTTTAGTAGCTGAGGCATTTCCAAGTCTAAGCTGTTAGTGCCACAGCTTCCTCATCTGTTACAGCCCTGATTCCACAGGGCCCCCGTGAGGATTCAGTGAGTTAATCCTCATAAAAAGCACAGTACAAATAGTAATATTATTATGAAAATAGTACTAATATTACCCTCTTTTTACTCAGAATTACCTCATACCCGCCACTCCCTTTTTTTTAGCCGTCATTGAGGTCTGCCAGGATTCAGCGTGGTGGCTTGCTATTTGGTGCAGTGCTGAAATCATCTCAGCTTGACGGTGGCCTTGACATTACCTTCCTTTCTACCACATAAGCTCTAACAAGCCTGACGCAGCTCCACTCCCACATTTCACTGACAGTTTGGGAATAAACATGTTTTTATGTGTGGCCCCAGTCACTGCCAAAAACAGCATTTATGGAGCATCTAATTACCTTGGAGACTGTGGTGGGTCCTGTATTGGAGTCAATAAACTGCTTTAAGCAATGCTGGCTAATTTAAGAATTTTTGGCATTTTAAACTGTTGGGATCAACAGAACATCTATTATAAATGCCCATATCTGAGGACCCACTTTTAGGATTGCAATGTTCATTTTGGAGGGGTTGGGCCACCTACATATGGATTTATTAGTTTCTGATCAATATAGTATTGAATAAAATATAAAAACTTTCTTCTGCTCCTCCTAGGGCAAGAAACCCTTATGGAGTACCTGTTTGATAGAAACTAGTAAAGTATGGTATCTAGAGATATAATTTTTGAGTAAAGAGTTTTCTAGGATTTGAAAAACATGAATTGACTGGGTGCGGTGGCTCACACCTGTAACCCCAGCACTTTGGGAGGCCGGGGCGGGCAGATCACTTGAAGTCAGGAGTTCAAGACCAGCTTGGCCAGCATGGCGAAACCCCGTCTCTACTAAAAAATACAAAAATTGGCCAGGAGTGATGGTGAGCGCCTGTAATTCCAGCTACTTGGGAGGCTCAGACAGAAGAATTGCTTGAACCCAGGAGGTGGAGGTTGCAGTGAGTTGAGATTGCACCAGTGCACTCCAGCCTGGGCAACAGAGTGAGCCTCTGTCTCAAAACAAAAAACAACAACAAAAAAACCAAAAAAAAAAAAAAAAAAAAACCACCTTCTAAGTCTTGATTATTTGATCAAAATCTCTTTAAAATATTAAGAAAACTGAGCCATTGAATTTTTTAAATTAAAATTACCCTTCTATTAAAAGTACAGTATGCACACAGAAAAGTTTACCATTAATCTCTATGGATATTTTTATTTGCAGATGTAGAAAAACCAGTGAATAAGACTAATCTCTGATCTTTATTGTTTTTATTATTTTTTTAAAGTCCTGTTACACTTCATGTAAAGAGAACCAACTCAGTATTGGCTCTGGGCCTGGTACATAGTAAGCATTTGAGTTTCCATCTCCTTTCCTCTGTTGTTGCTGCTTCTGCAATGGTTTTAACATCTGTTTCTCTGTTTGTCCACTCTAGAGCCAGACTGCCTGGGTGTGAATCCCACTCTGATGCCTACTAGCTGTATGATTTTGGGCAAGTCATTTAACTTGTCTGAGCCTCAGTTTTTTCACCTGTAAAGTGGGAATAACAAATATACCTACTCATAAAAGTTTTTTGAGGACAAAATGAGTTAATATTTATTTAGCATTCAAAACAGTGTCTGGCTGTGACACAGTGAGCCCTCTATAAGCATTGGTTATTTTTTATTTTTTATAATTATTATTTTTTTGAGACAGAATCTCGCTCTGTTGCTGAGGCTGGAGTGTAGTGTTGTAATCTCGGCTCACTGCAACCTCCACCTCCCGGGTTCAAGCGATTCCCCTGCCTCAGCCTCCCGAGTAGCTGGAACTACAGGTGAGCACCACCATGCTCAGCTAATTTTTGTATTTTTAGTAGAGATGGAGTTTCACCATGTTGGCCAGGCTGGTCTCAAACTCCTGACCTCAAATGATCCGCCTGCCTCAGCCTCCCAAAGTGCTGGGATTACAGGTGTGAGCCACTGCGCTCAGCCAGAGCTGATTCTTTTTAAACAGCGAACCCTTGACAACATTCTCTATGATAGAGGGATTGAGGATACCCCCAGTCCGTACGATAATGGGCAGTGGTGCTCATGAGTTAGGGAGCCCATGACCAGATCCCACATCCGTCTCATCAGTGGCGAGCTTTGGTCTTATTTCAAACAAGAAGGAGGGGCCCTCAGAGTCGGTGCGTGGGAAGGTAGAGCACAAACAAGGAGTCCTGGGTAGAAAAATATACTCTCGGGAAAGAACAGGCTCTCCCCAGGCAAAACTTTAGAAAAATAACAATCTGCTACTCCTTGATTAAAGGGTAGAAAACTAATTATCCTTTCCGGAGGGACGTGAGGCTGCTCTCTGCCAGGCTGTGACCTGGAGGTGCAGGATGTGGATTTCCTTAGGATGTAATGAAGCCTTTCCCATTGAAAACGTGCGATGATTCAGATGGATGTGGGGGGCAGGGGCAGGGGGAGGGGAGAGGGAGAACGATCCCTTTGCCTTCAAAAGCAACTGCTGGACACTTCAGAAACATTTGCGGGTCAGCATTTTGAAAATGGAAAACTGATTTTCTTAAATTAGATTTCCAAAAGACCTCTGTTACAAGACATCCCTTCAAAAATGTTCTGTAATTTTTGCTAATTAGACCAGCTGACAGTGAGCTTAGATGTTTGAAGTTTGGTGCTGCCATCTATCCGCCGATGATGCAGATCAGAATGCCAATGAGGTAGTAACTGGGAAACACTTTTTTGTGTGTGTATGCTGAAGAAATACCAAGTAGTGTTAATTTTAGTTTCTTTAGTTAAAGGAAGAGCATGAAAAATTTGATATTTGTATAACTGGTATAGTATATTCCTCATTGTCTTCCACACCATACTGTTAGGGATGGAAATTTCCCATTGGCCTGTACCATTTGGCTGCAGATGTCAAGAAAGTTCAAAAAAGTCTTACAAATAGTTATTGAGCATCTACCATATGTCTAGAGGGTGGGGATAAAATGTTCAACAGATAATGAAGTGCTTGTCCTCTTGTACATATATTGTACATTATCTTTATTGTTAAAAAGAAGTGTCGGTATGTACATATATTGGAGACAGAGTCTCGCTCTGTCACCCAGGCTGGAGTGCAGTGGTGCGATCATAGCTCACTGCAACCTCCACCTCCTGGGCACAAGCAGTCCTCCCACCTCAGCCTCCCAAGTAGCTGGGTCTACAGGTATGCACCGCCACAGCTGTCTACTTTTTGTATTTTTTGTAGAGACAGGCTTTCGCTGTGTTGCCTAGTCTGGTTGGAGCTCACATTTTAATTATTTCAGTGGACTGACCAATATCTAAGTTCTCTGTCAATGTATATTTTATACAAATAATGCTTCTTAGGTATCTTTGGACAAGAATCTCTAAGCTGTCTTTCTCCATTTCACTAATGTTTTCTTGTCAAGTCACCAGGGATCTCTGCTTTGCCAAATTCGGTGGGCACCTCTCCATCCTCCGGCTTGGTGAAGTAGTAGAGTCTCCCTCTTTGAAGCACTGTCTTCACTTGGCCTCTGTGTTGTCCCTCTCATGGTTTTCCTCCTGCCATGGGGCTCCTCTCATATCTGTAAGCTGATGATTTCTGAAAACACTCTCCTTATATTTAGCAGCTAATTGCACATCTCCATTTGGAGGTCCATACTATTCCAATGTTATATGTCTGCTCTTGATTTTTGTCCCCAAACCTGCTCTTCCCATAGCCCTTCGCTATCTTCCCATTGTTCAGGCTAAACTTCTTTAGAGCATCCTTTACTGCTCTTATTTCACCTGCTGTACTTAATCCACAGTAGATCGTGTTATTCCTGCCTTCAAATATGTTCATCATGCCGGGCGCGGTGGCTCATGCCTGTAATCCCAGCATTTTGGGAGGCCGAGGTGGGCGGATCACAAGGTCAGGAGATCAAGGCCAGTCTGGCTAACAGGGTGAAATCCTGTCTCTACTAAAAATACAAAAAAATTAGTCAGGTGTGGTGGCACGCACCTGTAGTCCCAGCTACTTGGGAGGCTGAGGCAGGAGAATGGTGTGAACCCGGGAGGCAGAGCTTGCAGTGAGCCGAGATTGTGCCACTGCACTCCAGCCTGGGCAACAAAGCAAGACTCTGTCTCAAAAAAAAAAGAAAAAATGTGTTCATCATTCCACTACTCCTTACCACTCCCACTGCCACCATCTTGGTCCAAGTCCCTGCCATCCCTCACCTGGGCCGCCGTAGGAATGTCCTCACCTTCTTCCTGCCCCGTCTCGCCACCTAGAGCTGCTGTCTCCATACAACATTGAGAGCAATCCTTTTAAAACTTAGGTCAGGTTTGTTTTCTGCTCAGAATCCACCAGTCGCCTCCTGTCTCCCCTGGACTAAAATCCAGAGACCTTGAAGTAATCTGTGAGACCCTTGTCATCTGGTTTCAGCTCCTTCTGTGACTCTCCACTCTTGCTCACTGCTTACCCCACTCCAGCCACATTGGTCTTGCTGCCCCTCAGCCGTGCCCCAGGAACTTTGCATGTGCTGTCCTGTCCACCTAAGACAGGCTCCCAGCTCTTGCAGGGAGAAGCCTGCCCTGGCCACTCCATATTAAATATCAGCCACTCCCGCCACCCCCTGATCCCCCACCCTGCTTTGTCCTTCTCCATAGAATTTATCACCTTCTAATGTAAGCTCTGAGAGAAGAGGAAGTATATTTTGTCCTCTGCTGTATCCCTATGCCTAAAACAATGCCTGGCACATGGTAGACACTCAGCAAATGTTTAAAGCTAACATTTGTAATGGACTCGGTATGAACCAGGTAGTCGGCACAGTGCTTTATAGGAATTATGTATTTACTTCTCAAAGCAACCCTAGGAGGTCTAAGTCTTATCATATCCATTTTCAAGTTGGAAGCTGAAGACTAGGAAAGTTGTATAAGCTGTGTTGTCCAAAGTAATTTGATGGACTTGGGCTTGAACCCACCAGGTCTTGGAGACTGCAGAGCCCATGCTTCTGACCACCCTAGGTTATTGTTCTCTCTCTCTGGTGGCCTGAATTTGCTCTAGAAGTGTTTATGGTAGCTGACTAACACACAGAAATGTGAATGAGCAATCCATGGGCTTGAAATGAGGAACTAGGCAGGAGTCTTGGTGCGTTTGTTAGGATGAGATAGGGTCTCTCAGGAGTGTCTGGGGTATGAATGTGCTGTAGGGCAGATACTCTCTCCTGGATGAGGAGACAAGGGAACCACACCAGGTGGGGTTAGTAAGGTGAAAATCATACATAACCCAAAGTGCTTTTTTTTTTTTTTTTTTGGGAGACGGAGTCTCGCTCTGTCGCCCAGGCTGGAGTGCAGTGGGCGATCTTGGCTCATTGCAAGCTCCACCTCCCAGGTTCATGCCATTCTCCTGCCTCAGCCTCCCGAGTAGCTGGGACTACAGGCACCTGCCACCATGCTCGCTAATTTTTTTTTTTTTTTTTTTTGTATTTTTAGTAGAGACAGGGTTTTACTGTGTTAGCCAGGCTGGTCTCAATCTCCTGACCTCATGATCCACCTGCCTCGGCCTCCCAAAGTGCTGGGATTACAGGCATGAGCCACTGTGCCCGGCCTTAACCCAAAGTGCTCTTAAAAGCCCTGGGGAAGGGGTCATGTTGGGGCCTAACTGTCCATCTCTCATTAAATCTCTCATGGCTGGTATCCTCTTCAATGCTGTTCATTTGGATAGCTCCAGACCAGACTGAGAAATTGGTTGGCATTTGAGGGCCTTTTTGTTCCAAAAGTGCTTATTTAGGATCCAGTTTGGCCTGAGAGAGGCCTGGGGAAAAGGAGATGACTGGGGTGAATACAGATCCACAGACCCATGTCAGGCTTGCTTTGGGTCCCTGCCGGCTACTTAGAAGACCCCATGAGATGGCTTCCACTATGGATGTTCTTCTCTGTCTCTCTCTGAAGTACGTATGTTGTATTCATGTTCTTTCATCGTGTATAGAAGGCTTCCCTGTGTACTGGTGACCACAGACTTACTGAGAGGCCGCACCATGAATTCATTCTCATTATTTATTAAGCTCCTATTAGCTGCAAGGAGTGCAGTGACAGCAGCGAGTCTAAACCAGATAGTCCATGGCTTTCCAGAGCTCGTCCCCTGGAAGAGGGCTCTCTTACAGTGTCCCTTCTGTGCTCCAGTCACTAAGCTTTACGTATATTAACTCCTCTACTCCTCACAACAGCCCTGTGAGAGGGGGTCTTGTTAGTACCTTCATTTTACAGATGGAGGAACTAGGGATCAGAGATGTTAAGTCACTTGTCCAGCGCTACACAGCTGGTGAATTGCAGAGCCGGCTCCAGCTTCTGTGCTCTTAACTACTGGGCCAAGCCACCCCTGTATGGCAGGACTCAGGAGGCACTGACAGTCACCATTGCAGTTCTCCTTCTGGGAGATTGCACGCATGAAAAGTTGTTCTAAAGATACAAGCTTTGCAGGAAACTAAAATACAAAAGGGGAACACAGCAAAATGGCTCTTAAGTGGGAGCAGAAGACAGACCAGCTGTTGCTGCTGAATCTCTGAGCACAGAGACAGTGTGGGGGTGGGAGTGGGAGGACGTGGAGAAAGCCAGAAGGTGTGGGAATTCTTATCATCGTTGAGTGACTCAAGTAAATATATGTCTCAGAAACAGACTTGTAGGACTGATTTCTCACAAGTACTGATGAAACTCCACTAAGCCGCTTCCATCAAATCCCAGGCTGCATTAAAATGCCTGCTTTCTCAGCTTATTTACCGAATTTTCTCTTCTGGAGTAGTTAATAGGATTTTATTTCACATCATTATTCCATGAGGATTTTTTTCCATTAAATATGTGTCTTTTATTTTGCCTGAAAATATTTTTATTTCACCCTCACTTTTCAAAAATTGTGGTAGGATACACATAAAATATTACCAGTGTAACCATTTAAACCGTTACCATATCTACCATTTTAACCATTTAAAATTGTGCAATTCAGTGGCATTAAGTACATTCACAAGGTTGTGCACCCATCACCACTATCAAATTCCAGAACCTTTTCATCACCCCAAAAGGAGTCTGCATACTCATTAAGTAGTCACTCCTCATTCTTCCT
Source organism: Rhinopithecus roxellana (assembly GCF_007565055.1). Classification (NCBI taxonomy): domain Eukaryota; kingdom Metazoa; phylum Chordata; class Mammalia; order Primates; family Cercopithecidae; genus Rhinopithecus; species Rhinopithecus roxellana. The sequence continues at coordinate 78,846,606 of NC_044549.1, read as the reverse complement.
CTTTCCCCAGCTTCTGGAGCTAATCTACTTTCTGACTCTATGGATTTGTCTATTCTGGACATTTCACATAAATGGAATCATATAATATGTATCTCTTGTGTCTGGTTTCTTTCACTTTGCATGTTTTCAAGATTCTTCCATGGTGTGGCATGAATCAGTACTTCATTCTTTTTTTATGGTTGAATAATATTCTGTTGTATGGATATATCACATTTTGTTTATTCATTAGTTGATGAACGTTTCATACGTACCTTTTCTTTTTTCTTTTTCTTTTTTTTTTTCGAGATGGAGTCTCGCTCTGTCACCAGATTGGAGTGCAGTGGCGCGATCTCAGTCCCTGGTTCAAGCAGTTCTCCTGCCTCAGCCTCCCGAGTAACTGGAATTATAGGCACGCGCCACCATGCCCAGCTAATTTTTGTATTTTTAGTAGAGATGAGATTTCACCATGTTGGCCAGGATGGTCTCGATCTCCTGACCTTGTGATCTGCCTGCCTCCACCTCCCAAAGTGCTGGGATTACAGGCATGAGCCACCGCGCCCGGCCCTCATATGTACCTTTTCAATAGGGTTATTATAGTACCAGCCATGTGCCAGACCCATTGCTACTTGCTGTATCCTGAATATATGAAAAATTCGTATTGATCAATCAATAAGAAAAAAAAGAACACCTCTTTATATAAATGAGCAAATGACCTGAACAAGCATTTTACAGAAGAGGAACTATAAATACAATATAATTTCATGGATTTAAAAAATCATTTCAATCTTTTCTCTAGTTAATTCTGGAATTGGTTTGAATAGAGTAGTTCTGTATTATTTGGAAACTATGCACATGTATGTGTTTGAGATATTCCCTATTTGGGGAAAGAATTTCATTTGTTGCTTTGTTCAAATAGATCTTTATACATTTGTGACCTAAAGATGATTTGATATTTACAGGTATAGTACTACCTCGCTAAAGCCTTTGTAAAATATTTTGTCCTTTTGATGTTTCTGAATTCAGATGGACACTAAGATCCTTTTAGAGAATACCTCGTTTTTAGCAGGGATTCTCAATTTATGCATTTTGGTTGTCACCAACTGCTAAGACATGGAGCAGTGGATTTTCACAGTCAGAGATTCTTGGAAACAGAGTGCCTTATTTTTCTATAACTGTGCTGTTCAATATGATGGCCACATGCCACATGTGGCAACTGAGCACTTAAAACATGGCTGGTGCCAATGAAGATGTATTGTAAGTGTAAAACACACATTGGATTTTGAAGACTTGGTATGAAAAAAAGAAGTATCTCTAATGCCTCTTTCCTATTGATTATGTGTTTAATAATATCCGTATACACTGGGTTAAATAAACTATACTATTAAAACTAAACTTATCCATTCCTTTTTATTTTTAAAATGTGACTAATAGGCTGGGTGTGGTGGCTCACACCTGTAATCCCAGCACTCTGGGAGGCTGAGACTGGAGGATTGCTTGAGCCCAAGAGTTCAAGACCATCCTGGGTAACATGGGGAGACCCCATCTCTACAGAAAAAAAAAAAAAAAAAAGCTAGGGGTGCTGGTGTGTGCCTGTAGTCTCAGGAGACTGAGGCGGGAGTATCACTTGAGCTGGGGAGTTCAAGGCTGCAGTGAGCCATGATCACGCCACTACATTCCAGCCTGGGCAACAGAGCAAGACCAAGACCATGTCTCAAAATATAAATATATATACATATATACATATATATATATATGACTAATAGAAAACTTAAATTACATATGTGTCTCACATAATATTTCAGTTGAATAATGCTGTACTTAAAAAAAAAAAAGGGCCCTGTGTGGTGGCTCACACCCATAATCCCAGCACTTTGGGAGGCCGAGGCGGGCAGATCACTTGAGGTCAGGAGTTCGAGACCAGCCTAACCAACATGGAGACATCCCATCTCTACTAAAAATACAAAATTAGCTGGGCATGGTGGCGCATGCCTGTAATCCTAGCTAGTCGGGAGGCTGAGGCAGGAGAATCGCTTGAACCCAGGAGACGGAGGTTGCAGTGAGCTGAGATTGCGCCATTGGACTCCAGCCTGGGCAACAAGAGCGAGACTCTGTCTCAAAAAAAAAAAAAAGAATGTAGTTTCATTTAATCTACTTCCTTGTCAACAAACATTAAAGTTGTCATACTTCTTCCAGTTCTTCACATGTGCCATATTCTCCTTTATTTACCACTTAACTCTTGATGCTTTTTATCTTCTATAGAACAGTTTGTATAAGATTGGAATGATCTGGTTTTTGTTTTTTCTTTGGAAAGTTCGATAGAATCCATTATTTAAACTGGGCCTGACATTTTCTCTCATTTCTTTATTAATTGTAAGGCTGTTCAGGCTTTCTATTTCTTCTTGGGACAGTTTTTATAAGTCATATTTTCCTAGGGATTTCTGCATTTTCTTTAAGTTTTCAAATTTAATGCCATAAAATTATTGATAACATTCTTATTGTAGTTTTTATTTGTTAAAATGGGGCCTTATGATGGTTGCCCAGATTAGAGTGCAGTTACATTATCATGCCTGACTGCAGCCTTGAACTCCTAGGCTCAAGCAGTCCTCCCACCTCAGCCTGCTGCGTAGCTAGGATTACAGGCTCATGCTACCATGCCTGGTTAATTAAAAAAATTTTTTTTGTAGAGTTGGTTTTGCTATGTTGCCCAAGTTGGTCTAGAATTCCTGGCCTCAGGTGATCCTCCTTCCTTGGCCACCCAAAGCACTGGGAAACTTTAAATTTTAATTGCTATTGAATCTGTAGTTATATGACCCTATTCATAACAGTATTTATTAGAGTCCTTTCCACCCCTTTTTGAACTTGGCCAGTTCTGTCTATTTAATGTCTATTTTGTTTGTCTTTTCACCTTCTGCCTTTTTAGCATGGTTTTCCTTTGGCTTGGCCTACTTTTCCCTTTTCTCATCACCTGTTGAGTCCTTCTTCCCCGTTAGGTCTCAGAGAGGCCTCCTTTTCTCTGGGAGGTCTTTCTGGCTCCTCAAACTTTGGTCGAGCCCCTGTGGCACTCCTCACTACCACTTAAAAAAAAGCGATTTGCCATGTTTTAATTTTTTGGAGGGGAAGAGGGTGGATCTGAATATCCTGTGAGGACATGAAAGCAGGAACTGAATTTCTTGTCCACTGCTGATCTCTAATGTCTGGCACCATGCCTGACATATAGTAGCTGCTCAATAATATTGGTGAATAAATTAATGGGTGAGCTCCCATGAGTAGAGTACCCATTCTCCAAAGGTGAGGGCTGTCTTTAAGGGGCCATTCTCAGCAGGACTGCTGCAAAGAGGATTCAACTAGTGACTGAGAAATTGTACCAGCTGACCATTTCTGAGGTTCTGTGATTCTTTTTTTTTTTAATTTTTCTTGAGACAGTCTCGCTCTGACACCCAGGCTGGAGTGCAGTGGCACGATCTCAGCTCCCTGCCTCCCAGGTTCAAGTGATTCTCATGCCTCAGCCTCCTGAGTAGCTGGGACTACAGGTGCGCACCAGCCATGCACAGCTAATTTCTGCTTTTTTTTTTTTTTTTTTTTTTTTTTTTTTTTTTTAGTGGAGATGGGTTTTACCATGTTTTCCAGGCTTGTCTCCAACTCCTGACCTTAGGTGATCTGCCTGCCTCAGCCTCCTAAAGTGCTGGGATTACAGTTGTGAGCCACCATTTTCAGCCTCTGTGATTCTTTTTTCCCATAATTTATGAGGAAATAAAGAGTTGGAGTTGCAGCCATGGCATGAGTAGAATGAAGCTGAGTGTGACTCAGTGAGCCACAGAAACATTATTTGGAGGTCCATTTGTTCAAGAGACAGGCCAAAGTGATGAGCTTTCTATTCTGCAAACTACGTCTTCACCGTGAGTTTCTCCACAAAGAATTGGGTCTTCACCTGCCAGTCTCTCATCAACTATGTCCTAAAAACAGAAACTAAAAAGATGTTTAAGTGAAAGAAGCCATTATCTTCTTAAGTGGTTCAATCAGAACAAAAATACCTGGCACAGGTGGTACCACATTCAGCACAGATTTCTCTTAAAAAGTATAGCTGTTTGATTTTTCTAGTAATGCTACAATTGTTCTGATGGATAGAGAGAGGTAAAACAGGCGGGGCGCGGTGGCTCACGCCTGTAATCCCAGCACTTTGGGAGGCCGAGGCGGGCGGATCACAAGGTCAGGAGATCGTAGACCACGGTGAAACCCCGTCTCTACTAAAAATACAAAAAATTAGCCAGGCACGGTGGCGGGCGCCTGTAGTCCCAGCTACTCAGGAGGCTGAGGCAGGAGAATGGCGTAAACCCGGGAGGCGGAGCTTGCAGTGAGCTGAGATCTGGCCACTGCACTCCAGCCTGGGCGACAGAGCGAGACTCCATCTCAAAAAAAAAAAAAAAAAAAAAAAAAAAAAAAAAAAGAGAGAGAGGTAAAACAAGAGAGAAGAAGAAAAAGTTTCCTCAGCAAGATGTTCTGAATTAAGAATTCAAACAGTAAAATATTTAAAACATACAACTTGCTGACAAAGGTGGTAGTCTTTGAGAAAGGAAAGTGGAGTTAGAAAATTAGAGTAGAAAAAGAGAAGTCTCTTTTCATGGTTACCTCATGTCCAGATTTGTGGCCGTGTTGTTATCTAAAACAAATATTCATAACACATTGATGCCTTTGTTTTATTTTGTGTATATTTTATCCAGTCCTTAAGAGTGAGATGTACATTTCATTGGCCCTCTCATATGAGCTTCACCAATGATAATGGTAACTAACATTTACCCTTACTGGGTTAAAGAAGGAGTCTTCTCATAATGATAATAGCTAATTTGAGTACCTACTGAGCGCCAGACTCCCTGCTAACCATTTTTTTTGTTTGTTTGTTTTAGTACATGAATTTAATCCTTCAATTTTGTGAAAAGGGATTATTAGCTCCACTTTACAGATAAGAAAATGGAGGCTCAGAGGGAGTAGAGAGTAGGTAACTTGCGTGAAGTCCCCCACCAAGAAAGGGAGGGAGCCACTATTAGAAACCCAAGCTGGCTCTTCCCTAAATACCACGTTCTGAGCCCCACTCAGTGCCCAGACAGCAGTATCAGTCTAAATACATGTTCAATTCTGAACCCATACTAAGGAGCTGTTCTGTAAGTGGTCACTAAACCTCTTCTCAAGGTGGTGAGAAACAGTCACATTTGTTTCTGCATGGTGGGAAAATAAATTCTGCACTAACCCTAAGGCCTATTGCTACTGACCTTATTCTGTTTGATTCCAGACACATACACTTGAATTTGAGATCATTCCCTAACTGAACCTTGAATCCTGATTTTTTTCTCTACTACTGTGGGCATTTCTCCATTTCTATTATGAGCTTTCCCAAGGGTGGGGGGCTTCTGGCTTTTTTTCCCACCTTTCGTAGGGTTGCAACCTCTCTCCACGATAGCAGCCCTCCAACTCCAACTCCTCCAACAATCTTGGGAGTTTCTTGCTGCTCACCCATCCCTGGCTTTCCCATGAATCCCTCTATGGAGGTGGTCATACTTATCCTTGTGACATCTGTGAGACACTGGGAAATGCTGCCCAGACAGAAGGCTGTACTTTGTAACCATGTGTTTACACCATGCACAGCCTGCTCACATGAGGAGCCTGAGGGTTGGACAGAGACGATAGACAAGCCCTCCAAGCCTTGTTCAGAAGCTCAGCTGAATGTCTTTGTGTCTGGGAAACCTGCAGCACCAAGTGCTATTTTCTCACTTGGACTTTTGCTGATTGTGCAAAATACACTTCTACAACAGAAGAAATATACCCAGGAGTGAGAGGCCCCTCCTTTGGTGAGGACCCAGCAATGGTGCTTCCATGATGGTGCACTTTATGCTGCTAGGGTCCCTCACCAGCTTCATCAAGAAGCCTTCTCAGTATGGTTCTCCTTCCCTGAATCTGTCCATTAAAGCCATCTGGGTGCTAATGTTTGGGGAGGAGAGGAAACTATCAGGAGACTGTTTTGATATCAGGATATAATTTTTAAAAATTTATTTTTAGAGACAGGGTCTCACTCTGTCACCCAGGCTGGAGGGCAGTAATATGATCATAGCTCATTGCAACCTCAAACTTCTGGGCTTAAGCAATCTTCCTACCTCAGCCTCCCAAGTAGTTGGGACTACAGGCGGGCACCACGATGCCCAGTAAATTTTTTTTTTTTTTTTCAGTAGAGATGGTGTCTCCCTATGTTGCCCAGGCTGGTCTTGAACTCTTGGCTTCAAGCGATCCTCCCACCTTGGCCTCCCAAAGTGCTGGGATTACAGGCATGAGTCTTGTGCCTGATCTAGAATTGTTAAAAGGGACTGTAGCTGATGTGAATGACTGGAAGTCTGAATGGTGGTGGGATGAGAGGAAGGTAGGAGCTAACAATTAGGGACAGCCCTTCTCTCGGTAGGTCTCTGGCCACTTCTCCAGCTGACACAGGGACACCTAAGTTGCCCAACAGTGTCCCGAATGGACAGATTTGCTCTGATGCTTTTTCTTAGGCTGTGAGGCCTGATGGTGGGAAGCCCTGCTAAGCTGCTGCCCTCCCACAAGGAACCCCCAGGCAGCTTTCTTTCAGAGGTATGCTTTGCCCTGTTTGGTGGGGCTTCTCTTCACATGAGAGGGATTGCATCCTCTGGATCTGGAGTCAGACACATCTGGGTTTGAATCCCAACTTGGCTACCTAATAGCTGTATGACTTCTGGCATGTGGTTTAACCTCAGTTTATCTCATCTATAAAATGCAGTAGTGATAATGTTCCCATTATATCATATTACATAATGCTACATAAAATTATAAGGTTATTTATTTAAATGTATGTAATGCCATTATAATATGTTGTATATAAAATGTTATATAACACCATTATAATGCTGTCTGTATGTCATATATTTATATTATAATATAATAAGCTACCTTATAAGGTTATTTTGAGACTTAGAGTACCTAAAGTGCTTAGTCCTGGGCACATCAGTAACTGAATCTGTGTTAATTATTGTGATAATTAACATTATGTGTGATCTGTGGATTGCAACGTTATAAGACAAGGACACATTTACTCAGAATGTTCTAGTATATATTGTTACTTTAGAAGCAATGAATTCCATCAAGTAATTAGGAAAGCAAAGCCCAGTTATGACTGAGAGGGAAGGGAATGGTATCCAAGGAGAAGTATTGTTGAAATCCAAAAATTTTGTTTTAAAACAGACATTTATTTTCAGAAGGACTTAGGCCAACATGTAATTTAATGGAGAAGGGTATGAAACATAAATAACCACCCACATGTTCTCTGTCTTGCGATGTTATTAGCCTGGGTTTTTATCGCTTACGTGTGGGTGAAGAGAAGGGTGAGGCAGGAGGGGCCTGATTTAAAGGCACATCAGGTGGGAGTTCCCATAGTTTTGGTGAGTTGCCCTGGTCCTTCTGTGTCAGCCCTGCACCCTGGGTTGAATGCTGTTCTTGGAGGCAGGTGTTGAGAGAGAAAGGGGGATGGGGGCACCACGCTGACAGCTGGTGAAAACTTATTAATGACAGAACCAGAGTTAGAGTCCTCATCTCATCCTGACTCAACACAGAGGGTCTTATTTCCCCTATTTTGCACATAAGGAAACCAAAGCTCAAGAAATTAAGCCTCGTGTTCAGAGTCACAATGCTAATAAACACCATGGGATTTGAGGTCAGACAACTAAGAACAGAATCCTGATTTCATCTGTGTGATCAGAATCAAAGCACTTAATATCCCTAGGCCTGCCTCAGTGTTCTTATCTATAAAATGGGTACAATAATGTATCCTAACTCACAGGGTGAGAGTCATGAGATTAACTACGTAAAATATTAGTATATGCTTTTTAAAGTGCTCAATATTGGTTAGTTGCTGCTATTATTGTAATTACCTTGTATTTTGTCTCTTGTGTGGTAGAGCCAATCAAGATTTTTACTCAGGTCTGACATACTACAAAGCCTGTACACTGGTCACTACATGCTTTCTGCCTTGCATTATTGCTGATTACAGCAGACAGGTCAAGGTAAAAGTGACTATTGTGTAACCAACATTTTGGGGGTTTTGTTTGTTTGTTTTTTCTGAGATGGAGTCTCGCTCTGTCACCCAGGCTGGAATGCAGTGGTGCAATCTTGGCTCACCGCAACCTCTGCCTCCCAAGTAGCTGGGATTACAGGTGCCCGCCACCACGCCTGGCTAATTTCTGTATTTTTAGTACAGATGGGGTTTCACCATGTTGGCCAAGCTGGTCTTGAACTCCTGACCTCAAGTGATCTGCCTGCCTCAGCCTCCCAAAGTGCTGGCATTACAGATGCGAGCCACTGCGCCTGGCCAACCTTTTGGTACGTCGGTGACTAAAGTCCCAGGAAAAGTCCAAGGTGGATGCTTTTCAGTGATGCTTTTTAGCAAACATGAAATCTGAATATCCATATTGACAGACATCACATGTTTTAGGGGAGTAATTTATCTGTAAAAATATTGAAAAAGGTATTCCTGTAGTTATATTGGCAGCTACAACATTTGATTCAATTTGGGAGACAGAAATAAGGTGCTTCTGGTGTGCCTGGAGTCTCCATGCTGGTCTGTCTTGAAGCTGCCTCCATTGCCTCTAAGGAAATTGATTCATGTTGAGAGGTTAACAGGTGAGGAAACCAGTTTCAGCACCTGTTAGGCAGGGGCTAAATGTCCCGTTAATGGTTCCTTTAAAAACCTGGAGCTCGAATGTACCCCTTGTTGGAACTCCCCGGCATGTCTGTGTGACAAGGGAGAGTTCCAGGCTGAGCTGAAGCTATACATCTCCTGATAGTGTCCATGTGGGAATTGTGTCCGTGTGAAAATTCAAGACAAAGATTGGGAGTCTGGTCTGACTTTTTGATTGCATCCAGGTGGCGTGTTAGATTTTATTTTATTTTGTACAGATGAAGGGCTATTTTAAGGCACTCTGGGGCTTTCCTGCTGGGGAACTGAGAAGGAGTTTGGGGTGAATTTGGCTGCTGAAGATTGCAGAGCTGTTGAAAACTCCAGCTACCTTGTTTGGGCCATTTCTTGAGACATCTCTCTTTTTGATAAACCTGCAGTTGAAACCAGTGACTTCCTCTGAATATCCAACCACTGAATAATGAATACATTGTCTTTTCTCTTCTAGGCCTAAACGGCAGCGGCAAAACAATTTTCCCATGTTTCCCTCTCCTAAAGCCTGGAATTTCAGAGGGGTAAGTGTTGCCCTGGGTAGCCCCTGCTGTTAAATGTCCTATTATGGATACATGCTCTGGCCTCCAGAACAGACACTGTCAGGGTTGGTTTTACTACAGACACTGTCAGGGTTGGTTTTACTAATCAAAGTTTCCATCAAGAGAGCGTCTGTGCTTTACCACTTGGGGAAGTCACATTTCAATCAGTGGTTGTGGGTTAAGTAAAAACTCCAAGTGGCGACCAGGTGTGGTAACTCATGCCTGTAATCCCAGCACTTTGGGAGACCAAGGTGGGATGATCGCTTGAACCTAGGAGTTTGAGACCAGCCTAGGCAACATGGCGAGGCCCCTACTCTACAAAAAAATATGAAAATTAGCTGGGCATGGTGGCGTGTGCCTGTAGTCCTAGCTACTCAGGAGGCTGAGGCAGGAGGATCACTTGAGCCCAGGAGGCGGAGGTTGTGGTGAGCTGAAATCATGCCACTGCACTCCAGCCTGTGGAACAGAGCGAGATTCTGTCTAAAATTAAAGAAAAAAAAAATGTAAGTGGCTCAGTAAGCTTCTGCTGACATTCACCTGCCCTGAAGGCCTTGGACCGCAGGAAGCATCTTGCGAAGAAGTCAAGAAGTGTCAAGGTTGCTGAGGCAGGCATTGGGGCTGTTTTCTTTGGAACCTGGAGGGAACCAGTGTACAATGAAGGAAAAAAGAAATCAGAAATGTACAGTTTATTAATCTGTAGATTTATGCCTTCACAGGGAGCTTTGTTTTCCAGAAGGAGAAGTCTATAATCTTTAAACAGATTTTGGGAATCATAAAATTCGATGAAGCACAAAGCAATCAACCTTGCTTGAGAGATACAGAGGTATAGGAAGGGTCAGATTGAACTTCCTGATGCAAGGTTGTCTTCCTCAGCATAATACTGATAGTAATAATAATAATAGCCACAGTGTATGGAGGTCCTGCTGTGTGCTAAAGTGAGTTCTAGCACTAACCTCAGGAGCAAAAGTTGCATCTGTAGAGAATGCTCTGAGCTCTTTTTCACCTCCAGGCCTTTGTACATGTTCCTTCTGCCTAGAGCACTCTCTTTGCCCAGCACCATGCTCTTACACACACTGCTCCTGGCCCACCGACTTCACCTATTGGGTCTCAGCCTTGACATCACCTCCTCTGGGAAGAAGCCCTCATGACCACCCCCTGAATCTGAGTTCCCAAATCTCCTATGTACCCCTGCAGTTTCTTACTATTGTGCTTAGTTAGTCCTTACTGAAATTTAAGATTGGAAGACTCAGGCATGAAGAGTGTAGCAACCTTTCTCTCTCTTGTTCACTACTGTATCTCTGGGCCTAGCACAGTGCCTAGAACATGTATGCTTAATTAATTTGTTAGATGAATGAATGGAATGAATGAATACCTTTCTCACATCCATCTGACACCAAATACCTTTCTTGCATCCATCCACATGTTATCTTTAGATTGGATTTCAAGTTCGGGTCTTTAGTCTTTTTAATACTGTTCTGACTGGTTCTGTTCACACTTTAAAATCCTGTATAGATCTCAGTCATTTTCTTCAAGTGTCTTATTAAAAATAAATATAGATCATGAAACTATTTTAGCTCAGGTTACAGTAAGCTTTTTATTGAATACAAAGAGACATGTGTTGACTTCTGAAATAGATGTGCATGTCTTACTGAATGCAAGTTGTGCACTTCCTAAGTCATTTATGGTTTTGGGGATAGGATCTCCATTTCTCAAAGTGTATCCAGTTGTGTGATCATAACTATTAAGTAAAAAGAAGGCTTGTGTGGTCAGATCTATTTGGGACATACTGAGTGTATTAAACTAAATATACTCACTACTGCAGGGCTTCTCAGAGCCTTTGATGTGTTGATGTACGTGGAGACTCCATAAGGAGAACTGGTGGAGTTTGTAGCATTTCCCAAAGTCATTGATCATGAAACCCCTTGTTGACCAAGTAGATTGTACGCACTTCGGAATAGTTGACATTAACAGTCAATTTTGAGCTATAGAGAAATTAGATCTCTTGTGAGCGAGTTAGCCTTTTTGAAGGTCTTTGTTTTCAGTGCTTGCCCTATCCATCCTGCCTTCAGTATTGCTCCCCTTCTGCTCTGACAGTGGTCATTAGCCAAGGCTTGTGGGTACACGTGGAGTGACCAACCATCCAGGTTTGCCCGGGACTGTCCTGGGTTGAGCACTGAAAGTCCTGCACATCAGGAAACTCCCTGGAACCAGGCTAACTGGGACAATTGATTACCCCACCTATGGCCATGAGACCTCTTCATCTGTTTTCCCTTGAAAAATGTTCTGTGAATTTTTTAGCACAACTCTGGTTTATAGACCTTGTTACTCAAAGGAACCTGTTAGAGACATACTTGGTTTAAGTGACCCTCTGTTTGCCCCACCCTTGCCAAATCTCTCTAACACAACAGTCACATTAATGTGCTGGGCACCGTGGCACACACCTGTAATCTTAGGGACTCAGGAAGATTAGGCAGGAGGGTTGCTTGAGCCCAGGAGTCTGAGTCTAATCTGGGCAACATAGCAAGACTCTGTCTCAATAAATAAAAAAATAAAATAAAATAAAATAAAATAAATAAAATAAAATAAAAAACTAATTCACTGCAGAAAAAAAAAACAACCAATGAAACAAACAAAAAAAAACACCAACCCTGTCCCTGGCTAATTGCAACCAAGTAGATTTCAGAATTCAATGCAATGTTGACTTCAGGTTCAGCCCTCAAATTCTTAGCTAGCTCACAAGATTTTCCCAAACAGCAAAAGTTGTCAGTTAGGTGATTAGGCCATTTGTGACATTTATCTTGATCTCCTGTCCTTGCCTTGATTTCTTCTGGGCCCTATTGATAAAATTAGACAAACTGACATCAAGATATACCAGAGGGAGACAGTTCAGGGCCTGGCCAAAGGCCAGATTCCTCCTTGGCCAAAATTGATCTCTCTTTGCCTCAGAGTATAATCCACAGTGACATGGTCGGGGATTGGGGAAGGGAACCCAACCAAGTGGAAACACCCTCACTCCCAGCCAGGACGCACTTTGTAATTGTCATTATGGTAAATAAAATTGAAGAACGAGAAGGATGCAGAATGTCAGGATGAAGACATGTGAGGCATCATCTAGCTGACACATCTTCTGTAATGAAATCTGACTCCCAGGTCTGTTAGGCCAGGATGTACATGCTGTTCTAGGGCAGGGTACGCTTTTTGTGAACACTCTGCTTTCTTCTTTATTTAGAAAGGAAGGTTTCAGAATCTCCATGCTAGCAAATTTTCCATGCTAGCAAATTTTCCACATTTATATATGTGTTGGAGAAAACCATTGTATTATAAGCATTTGCAATTTTATTCCTCTTTAGCTTGCAAAGAAAAGGGATCCAGGCCGGGCACAGTGGCTCATGCCTGTAATCCCAGCACTTTGGGAGGCTAAGGCAGGAGAATTACTTGAGCCCAGGAGTTCAAGACCAGCCTGGGCAACAAAGCACGACCCTGTCTCTGCAAAACAAATACAAAAACAAACCCCAAAATTAGCTGGGCGTGGCAACCTGTGCCTGTAGTCCAAGCTACCAGGGAAGCTGAGGTAGGAGGACCACTTGAGCCCAGGAGCTTAAGCCTGCAGGGAGTGATGGTTGCACCTCCGCACTCTAGCTTGGGCTACAAAGAGAGACCTTGTCTCAAGAAAAAAAAAAAAAAGAAAAGAAAAAAAAAGAGAAAGGATCCAGTGTTTGTTCACCGAGGTCCTAGGCAGTTGTGAATTTAAGGGAATGGGGTGGCGGAAGAGGTGTTAGTGAGAAATGGTTTGGAAAAGGCAAGAGAAGAAGGAACCACATTGCTCTCGAGGAGAGGTATAGTGGGAGAAGCTGGTAGGCAAGATCTGGGTGGCTGAGGAGCAGACTTTTTGGGAGAAGAGAGAGAGATTTCAAAATAACTTTAAAGAAAGTCTTGCTAAGTGAGTTGTATTGCACCTCTGTCTTTGTCTTCCCTGGAAACATTCCCTGCAGACCTCCATTAGTCCTCAGACATTAGGAATTACATTTGTGTTTTTTCTTTTTTTGCTGGAGTGTTTGGCTGTAGAGAGGCTCAGAAAAGGCTACTGACACTCATATTACACATCCCCTCTCCTTACCAAGTGGTTTAGCCCTTTCCCGGATTGTCATTCTTCATTAATTGCAGGGTGCATTCTGCCCTTCAGTTCCCATGCTTGTCTAAGGAGACAGAGGCCCTGGGTGTTACCAACCCTCCAGGATTTCCCCACCCTGCTGAGCAAGGTGTGGCACTGTGCCCACCACTCAACCAGACCCATAGATGCTGCAGATGCATTCACCAAGAGAAGCAGAGAGGATGGTTTGGGCTGGAGTGGACATGGAAGGAACAGTAAGAGAAGACCATCACAGAATGGGAGGAATGAGGAGGCTGAGGGAGGAGGGACTGGGGGGTGTCTTGCTGTGAGGCAGCTTCTCCATCAGGTACTCACTGCACATCTGCTCCCATCTGGTTGGGGCAGTGCTGAGCTCAGAATTCAGAATTTCCACCCTTCCTTGTGAAAATATTTGCTGCAGCTCCTCCTGTTGGGGTGGGGTGGAGACACTGAGGCTCAGGAAAGACACACACCCTAGAGCTGTGAAAGTCTCTGGAGCACAGCTCCTGCTGTTGCCTGTAAGTTAACTAGGAAATGCTTAACCAGGACCTGCTGTGAACAAGGCATTGTTTTAGGTGCCAGAACTGAGGTTTTAATTAAATATGGACCAAATTTCAGAGCCCTTTTTGTCTTGTCTCCTTCTCCAGTGCCTGATCTTTACTTTTGTCTAGTCCATTTGAGAAGATTTTCTAGACTCTGGGGCTTAGAAGCAACTTTGGACATTGTAGCCCCAACCTTTTAATATGTAGATGAAGAAAATGAGACCTTGTATATTAGTCAGGACTCTGGGTTATAAGTGATAGAAACTCAGTTAAAACTAGCTCAAGTATAAAGGGAATTGGTTGCTCATGTGACTTAGGGAAACTGAGGTGGGTAAGCTTCAGGCACAGCTGTTTCCAGGTGTACTCCTTTTCTCAGCTTTGCCACGCTCTTGGTTTTTCTTCTCCTATCGCAGATGGATGTTTTTGAAGGAACAGGGTGACCATAAATAGCCACACATTTCCAGAGGAAAGAGAGATTTGCTTCCAGGATCCACATATGAAATCTCAGTTAGGACTCTGATTGTCTGGGCTTGGGTCACATAGCTATGCCTTGGCCAATCACTATGGTCAAGAAGATGGGGTACTATGATTGGACAGGCCTTGGTCATGTGCTTCCATCCATAGTCAGGGGGCCAGGTGGACAGGGCTCTGTAACTGGTAGCCCCACTGGAGCCACTTAAGGTGGAGAAGAGGCAGCTGCTCAAAGAAAGAGTTTGGTATTGCTACCAAAAGGGAGTCTAGTTCCCGGACAGCCAGAAAATAGTGGAGCCCACTCCTAAGGGTCACTCACAGTGGTGAGATCAGGACTAGAACCTTGTCTTTTGACAAGAGGTCCTGAACCTTCTCCATACTTCCTTGACCCATTCCATTCTCCGTGTAAAGAAGTCAGTTGCCAAAACCTCATTATAGCCAAATGTTTCTTGAAGGTCAGATGGAGAGTTGCTCTGAAATTCACAACTCAGTAAAGTGACAGAGTCTCTAATGCTCACAACACACCAGGCCAGGTCAGCATGTATTGTGGCTTTACCATCTCTACACTGCAAAAGAAGCCAGCAAGCCTTTCATTTCTCTTGCAGTCTCAGTTTGTGCATTTACTTTTGTTGAGTGAACGTCAGCCCCAGGCCAGGCTGTGGCAGTCCTGCATGGTAGATAGTATCTATTCCCACTCCAAAGATGGGGAAACTGAGCCCCACCTATGCTATTTGCCTAAAGTACAGGTGTAGTAATTGGCAAAGTCAGCATTTGAATGCAGGCCATTAGAGTATATTACCTATTTAAAACAAGGCCAATGACACATACCTCGTCTCCAAAGGAGGTTAGACGTGAAGAACTTTTTAAAAGATCTTTTTAAACTTTTCATCACCCAGAATCCCTTTTGATTTCCTTCTACCCTCTTGGACTTTATTTTAAACCTTTTAATCTTCCCTACTAGATGTATGAAAAAATGATTTGTTACCCCAATTTTGTAATGGTAATTACTAAAACAATAGCAATAACTTCGTTTATCCCAGGTGTCTAAGCCCTAGAGTTCACTTACATTTTACCAAGCACTGTGTTGAGCACTTTATGCATGTATTACTTCTCAGAAAAGTCTTAAGAGGTGAGTGTAGTTTCAGCCTTATCCTCATTTTATAAATGAGAAAATACGGTACCTTAATATTCTATTGCTGAGTAACAAATTATTATAAATTTAGCAGCTTAAACAGCAGCTGTTCATTAACTTGGAGTTCTGTGGATTAGAAATTAGGGCATGGTGTAAGTGAGTTCTCTGCCCAAGAGCTCGTGAGACTGAAATCAAGCTGTCAGTCAGGGCTAGAGTTTCATCTGAGGTCTGGGGTCTTCTTCCAAGTTCATCTGAGCTGTTGGGAGAATTCAGTTCCTTGTGGTTGTCAGGAGGTTCTTATTTCCTTGCTGGCTGTCAGGTTGGGGTCGCTCTCAGCGAGCTTGCCATGTCATCTTCAAAGTCAGCAATGGAGAATCTCCCTCACATCACATCCATTCATGCTTCAGATCTCTCTGACTTGAGGAAGAGCCAAATTCCTTTTAAGGGCTCATCAGACTAGATTAGGCCCACTCAGATAATCTCTCTCTCAATGATCTAAAAGCCAATGATTAGTTACCCAATCATAGGGGTGGTATCCCATGACATTTCTAGGTTCTGTTTGCACCCAAGGGGAGAGGATTATACAAGGTGTATACATTAGAGGATGGGAATCTTGGGGACCATCTTAAAATTTTGCCTACCACACAGAGGTTTAGAGAAGGGAATAACTTGCCCAGAGTCACACAACAGGTAAGCTAGGATTTGAACCTGAATTGATGTTGAGTTAGCAGGCATGAAAACAGCATTAATCTCCTGGTGCAGCTCTATCGAAGCTCTTGGGTGACCAGGAGACCAGCCTCAGGAGGCTGTGGCAGGAGAATTGCTTGTACCCGGAGGCAGAGGTTGTAGTGCACTGAGATAGCACCACTGCATTCCAGCCTGAGCGATAAAATGAGACTTTGTCTCAAAAAAAAAAAAAAAAAAAAAAAGAAAGAAACCACTTTCTTTGCTCATCCTTAAAAAGCGACTCATCTGTTCAAGCTTTATCGTGAGATTGCAGCAATTCAGTCACATTTTCAGGCTCTACTTCTAATTCTAGTTCTCTTGCTATTTTCACCACATCTGCAGTGACTTCCTCCATGGAAGTCTTAAACCCCTCAGTATCATCCATGAAGGTTGGAATCAGCTT
Organism: Rhinopithecus roxellana; assembly: GCF_007565055.1. Classification (NCBI taxonomy): domain Eukaryota; kingdom Metazoa; phylum Chordata; class Mammalia; order Primates; family Cercopithecidae; genus Rhinopithecus; species Rhinopithecus roxellana. The sequence goes on along the minus strand of NC_044549.1, from coordinate 78,829,963 downwards.
TTTCCCAAGTCCTGTTAATGTTGGTATTTTGACCTCTGCCCATGAATCATGAGTGTTCTTAATGGCATTTAGAATGGTGAATCCTTTACAGAAGATTTTCAACTTACTTTGCCCACAGCCACCAGAGGAAACACTGTCTATGGCAGCTATAGCTTTAAGAGATGTTTTTGGTTTGTTTTGTTTTTGTGTTTGTGTTTTGTTTTGAGATGGAATCTCGCTCTGTCATCCAAGCTGGAGTGCAGTGGAGTGATCTCGGCTCCCTGCAACCTCCACCTTTTGGGTTCAAGCAATTCTCCTGCCTCAGCCGCCCGAGTAGCTGGGATTATAGGCACCTGCCATCACGCCTGGCTAATTTTAGTATTTTTAGTAGAGATGGGGTTTCACCATGTGGCCAGGCTGGTCTCGAACTCCTGACCTCAAGTGGTCCACCCGCCTCAGCCTCTCAAAGAGATTTTTTTTTTTTTAAGTTGGAATCTTTTTCTGTTGCCCAGGCTGGAGTGCAGTGGCACGATCTTGGCTCACTGCACCTCTGCCTCCCCGGTTCAAGCCATTTCCTGCCTCAGCCTCCCGAGTAGCTGGGATTGTAGATAAGCGCTACCACACCTGGCTAATTTTTGTATTTTTAGTAGAGATGGGGTTTTACCGTGTTGGTCAGGCTGGTCTTGAACTCCTGACCTCAAGTGATTTGCCTGCCTCGGCCTCCCAAAGAACTGGGATTACAGTCGTGAACCACCATGCCTGACCTAAAGAGATGTATTTTTTAAATAACAAACTTGAAAGTCAAAATGACTCCTCTATCCATGGGCTGCAGAATTGATGTTGAGTTAGCAGGCATGAAAACAGCATTAATCTCCTTGTGCAGCTCTATCGAAGCTCTTGGGTGACCAGGTGCATTGTCAGTGAGCAGAAATATTTTAAAAGGAATCTTTCTTTCTGAGCAGTAAGTCTCAAGAGTGGGCTTAAAATATTCAGTAAGTCATCCTGCAAACAGATGTGCTGTCATCCAGGCTTTGTTGTTCCCTTTATAGAGCACAGGCAAAGTAGATTTAGCATCATTCTTAAGGGCCCTGGGATTTTGAGAATGGTCAATGAGCATTGGCTTCAACTTAAAGTCACCAACTGCCTTAGCTCCTAATAAGAAAGTCATCCTGTCCTTGAAGCTTTGTAGCCAAAGCATTGACTTCTCTCTAGCTAGGAAAGCTCTAGCTGGCATCTTCTTCCAAGATAAGGCTTTTTCATCTACATTGAAAATCTGTTGTTTAGTGTCACCACCTTTATCGATTATCATAGCCAGATCTTCTGGATAGCTTGCTGCAGCTTCTACATCAGGACTTGCTGCTTCATCTTGCACTTTTATGTTGTGAAGACAGCTTCTTAAACCTCATGAACTAACCAACCTCTGTTAGCTTCAAACTTTTCTTCTGCAGCTTCCTTACACCTTCATAGAATTGAAGAGAGTTAGGGCCTTGCTCTGGATTAGGCTTTGGCTTAAAGGAATGTTGTGGCTGGTTTGATCTTTTATCCACACCACTCAAACTTTCTCCCTACTAGCGATAAGGCTGTTTTGCTTTCTTATCTTTTTATGTGTTCACTGGAGTAGCACTTTCAATTTCCTTCAAGAACTTTTCCTTTGCATTTACAACTTGGCTGTTGGGTACAATAGGCCTAACTTTCAGCCTGCGTCAACTTTGGACCTGCCTTCCTCACTAAGCTTAATCATTTCTAGCTTTTGACTTAAAGTGAGAGACAGGCAACTCTTCCTTTCACTCTAACACTTAGAGACCATTCTAGGGTTATTAAATGGCCTAATTTCAATATTAGTATGTCTCAGGGAATAGGGAGGCCTGAGGAGAGGGAGAGAGATGGGATGGTTGGTTGATAGAGCAGTCAGAACACACACATTTGTTGATTAAGCTCACCATCTTATATGAGGATGGTTCGTGGCACCCCAAAACAGTTACAATAGTAACATCAAAGATGACTGATCAGAGATCACCGTAACAGATACGTAATAATGAAAAACTTTGAACTATTGAATTTTGAATGAACAAAGTGTGATGCAGAGATGTGAACTGAGCACATACTATTAGAAAAAATGGCACTGATAGACTTGCTCAGTGCAGGTTTACCACAAACCTTCAGTTTGTAAAAAACACAATACCTGCAAAGTGCAATAAAGCAAAGTGCAATAAAATGAGATATCCCTATCATGAAAACAATAGCAATAATAATGTATTTCATTTATTAGCCTTTGGAATGTGCTAGCTACTGCTCCTAGTACTTTGCAAGTAATCACATTCCCCTAAACCACTATTTAGTCAACATTATTATTATCCTCAGTTTTCAAATGGGAAAACTTCTACCAGAATCATCCCCAAAGACCCACAGCAATTAAGTCGTGGATGTAGCTTTTGAACCCAGTCAGTCTGGTTTCAGAGCCTGTGTTCTCAATAATGTAATGATTGTAACAAGTGCAATTGATGCAGAGGCCTATAATGTAAAGCATATGTTTATAGGATTTAAACCATAACTAAAGAAAATCAAATTAAAACCGTAAAAACTAAAATGATCCCTTCTTACAGGGAGAAAATATATTAATATATACATAGAAAAAAGTATTGTCACTGTTGAACAACAATATGGAGTAGATGAAGTCCCAGGGAACTGTTGTGTTACATACTTTTTATAAAGTCTGAATTTTTTTTTAAGTGTGTATTGCCTTTATAATTAGCAAAACAATAAATTTAGAATAATTGAAAAAGAACTCCCTCCACAATCACAATCTTCCACAAGCAAGAGGAGGCTTATATTAAAAGTTTCAGGTCTTAGAACACAGCGGGGTGTTTCACTGAATATGTGCTGTGGGCCGGGCGTCGTGGCTCACGCCTGTAATCCCAGCATTTTGGGAGGCTGAGGCGGGTGGATCACTTGAGGTCAGGAGTTTGAGACCAGCCTGGCCAACATGACAAAACCCTGTCTCTACTAAAAGTACAAAAATTAGCCAGATGTGTTGGCACACTCCTGGGACCCCAGCTACTTGGGAGGCTGAGGCAGGAGAATTGCTTGAACCCAGGAAGCAGAGGTTACAGTGAGCTGAGATCGTGCCACTGCGCTCCACCCTGTGTGATAGAGCGAGACTCTGCCTCAAAAACAACATGTGCCGTGGCTAAGCCTCTGGGGACTGATGAAATCTGGGTGCACAGAAGGGGCTGGCACGTGCTGTGCTATACTCTGCTGTGCTTCAAGATGTTTGCTCCCACCTCCTCTCCCAGTCCTCCCCACCTCCCTGACAGTCAGTCTAGAGGCTAATTCTATGCACCCTTGGGGTTAGCAGTTTTATTGGTCAGCCCAGAGTCTGAGTTTGGTGAACAGTGCTTGGCAGCCATAACAACAGCTTAGATGGTGAAAAGGTATATGCTTTGGGGTCAGGATGCCAGATTGGGGTCTTCAGACACACTTCAGAGCATCAGGTCTCTTAGCTGCAAAATGGGTATGGATAAATAATACCATTTCCTGAAAACCAGAGACTTACTAATTATGTATGTAAAGTGACCTGAAGAATGCCTCTCATGTAGGTAAGTGTACAGAAAATATTAGCTCCATGTAACTAGGGTTCCTTTATTCCTGAGATGACTGTTTTCTAAAGATAAGTATTTAATAGATGCTTTTTTTTTTTTTTTAATATGAGCTGCCCCCTTATAAAGGCAAAACCGACCATACCTGGGTTTCCACTTAGTTCTGCGTGTCTCATTTCCCTTCAGGCAGTAGAGAAGCCAGGCTGTGTAGATTCTGACACCTGTGAGGGAAAGCTCGTGTCATCTTCAACCTGCTGACACCAAAAATATGCCAGGAACATTGGAACTCATTCTTAGATTCAAAGCCATTTCTTTTTCTGGCCATATGTGAGGTCTGTGGGAGTTAACAGTAGGCTTGTGTGCCAGTTGAACAGATTTGCATTTTTGAGTTTATAGATGCCTGTTTATTTTATATAGTTATCATTTTGATTAGTCCGTGCTTAGTCCCTTTTTAGTTCCAGAGTTATGTAGGGTAAAATATGCATTTACTTTGGCCTTCTGGGTTAATTAGGACATCTTAGTTGTAAGTGACAGGAACTCAACTCAAATTAGCGTAATCAAGAAGAGTTTTTAAAGATACAGGGGTATGGGAAGTATTTCATGGAATGCAGTGGAGCCTCAAAAGTACCTGGAACCAGGCACTGGAAGCCCACTAGAATTCCTGACTCCTCTCTGCTGTTAGCACATTTGCTTGGCCAACTGACTTTTTCCGTTTCTCCATACAGTGGAAATGCAGCCATCTACAGAGAGACAGCCTTCTCTCTCTCAGAGCCAGCATTACTAGGGAGGGATTCTGATTGGTCCAACTTGGGTCACGTGGATACTCTTGTACCAATCAGTAGTGACCAGGGAGTGGGATCGTGCTGTACCACCATGGTGACTCCTATGGTAACCACAGTAACAGTGGGGGAGAAGGGGCAGTTTCTAGAAGGAGAAGGAGGCACTGGGGCAGATACAAATAATTCTTGCCTACAAAATTCTTCCCCATCTCTCCTCCTATCATAAAAGGTAATCATCCTGATTTCGTTTTTTCATGTTTGACTCCATGTGGGCAAAACTCCTAACTCCTTTCATCTTTGGTTAGAAGCAGTCCATTTGGTTATTGATTTTTTTTCAACCCAGACAATCTGTTCTGGGAGCAAGAATAGCCTGTTTGGCAAGCTATTCAGCAAGACATAAAACATAATAGTCCTCGGGATGAATCAAAATAATAGCCGGTCCTAGAAAATTGTGTTCTGAAATGGCTTAAGGCCATTTCTAGACTGTTGGGAAGTATTGGAGTTCAGTCAGGGGTTTTAAACAGAAGGTGGTCCAAGAATCGGTCTCGGTATTGTTTTGTGGTTAGTGACATTGATGACTGTTCATGGAAGTTTTTATTTTTTAATGTTAATCAAATGTAGCCTTTATTACACACACAAAAATGTCATGGTAGAGATCTTGCTACCTCCAAAAGACCATCATGTATTTGAAAGCATGAGAGGAGGTGGTGATGTTGAGAACTGAGGGAACATACCTATTTAGAAAATCCCCCTTTTCTGAAGCCGAAAATTCCCTTTCTTTCCTCCATGTTAGGTTTATTTTCTCTTTCTGTCTGTGTCTGAATCTGGGAATGGGAATTTGTGTAGGGGTTGGTAAAAGTCCTGTCACTGGATTTTCTTCTCTGTCATCAACTTCTTCCTCTTCACAGTGAACGTGGCCCACTGAATAGATTGGACTGGATAGATTGTGGCTCTAATACCACCCCCCTTTAAATGCCCAAATCATACTGCCCATTAGATCAATTGAAAGACACAGTTAGAAGCAAGGGGAAAAAGATGGGATCCATTAACACACTTCACAGAGAGTGCAGGCAGGGTGGAAGGACCACACTACCTGAGTCCTGGGCTTTGCAACATCCATATGTCCTGTCTCTCTGTACAGTGTCAGCTTTCACCACTGATGATGCAGCTACAGGGACTGGAGTTGAACTTCAAGCCAGAGACTCACAGACAAAGGCGCCCTGGGCCAGTGGCACACACTAGCTTTATCAAAGAGACTCAGGGACAAATACACCTGGTCTGTACTGCAGTTTGCCAATTAGCTGGATGAACAGCTGGCTAATTTCTGTTTTATCTCTTGGGCAGAAGACACATGAGGCTAGAATAGGTATCTTCAATGGGGAGCCGAGTTAAGGCCTCATGTATGTTAGGTGCTCATGTATTATTAGTGCCTCTGTATATTTAGTGCCTTGTAAGTCTCATGCATGTTTAGTGTAACCAGATGCCTCATGAATGTTAGGTATCTTTTGTTCCTTCCATCCCTTCTTGTCTGTGTTAGGTGAACACATTTGACTTATTAACCACTTAATTATAAGTAACATCACTTAAAATATATTCTATTATTGAAGATGAATAAGTCTTACAAACTTATTCTTCCTCTGTAATTGAAATTAGTAGTCTCTAAAAACAAATAGTCATTAATCTTGATTGCATGGGGCCCATTTGAAAATGGGCTGCCCTATCTAAGTGTGATGATGAAAAGTCTTCTCTTCCTTGATTTTTGGGCCTCCTGCATTTGTCATTCTCCACTCAGGCCTTCTCTGCCATCCAACCCTGGAAATATCAATGAACACAACTTTAGGACCAACTTTTTTGTGCATGGCTGTTACTGACAACCCCCATGTGGTGCTGGAAATAAAACCAGTGGGATTAGATGCTGTAGCAGCACCAAGGACCACCAAGTGCCTGACCCCTTGGTTAACACACATTCAGGGAAGAGGAGACATTCTGCACGGCAGAATACTGCTAACACATGATGTGTTTTTGTATCTCAGGGCTGATTTGACCTAACATTTCATTTAGAGAAAAGGGGGAATGAGACTGATTAATTTTTATGGACAGATGAAAATTTGTGTTAAGCGTAAAGCTCTGACTTCAGGGAAGTGCATTTAATTTATGAAGGTTTAACTAAACCGCTTCATTAAAAAGAGGATGGGGAGAAAATTTATGACTCAGCACAAGTTAGATGGGTGACTGTCATTTCCTCTGTCTATCCTATTGGAGTGATGGTGATTGTAGATGTTAACATGGGCTTTTTGTGCAGCCTACCCCCTAAAAACAAGCAACAGCTTCCTCTGAGGCTAAACTGAAGATGTATATATGATACTTGTTCTAGCAGGGAGGAGGCATTAATGAGTGTGGTCTATTGGGAGAAGGGATGTCTGCCTTCACGTGGTGTCTTCCTACGTAGTTTCCATGATCCTTATTTATTGTATGCTATTTTTCAACTTTTATTATGAAAAATTTCAAACATATGGAAAAGTTAAAAGATAAGTACAACACAAACACTCACCATCTAGAATTAACAGTTCCTAACATTTGCTTTGCTTATTTGTCTCTAGTTGTTGATAGAGTTTGGCTTTATTTTGCTAAACCATTTCAAAGTAACACAATTACAGATACTATGATTCTTCATGTCTAAATATTTCAGTATATATGTCCTAATTATAAGTATGTTTTCCTACATTATCATAGCATCATCATCAAACCTAAGTTATCAGTAATTCTCCAACATTTCCTAATATTCCATCTATATTCATATTTTCTCAGTTGTCTTTTATAACTGGTATTCCCCCAAATCATTCAAGGATCAGGCACTGCATCTAGCTGGATTTCTTGTTTGTTTGTTTTTATCCAATCAAGGACCATGGTTTCGTTTTGTTATGTTTCTTAAGTCTTTTTGATTCTCAGACACTCCCCTCATCCCTCCAATTTTTGAAAAGACCAATTTGTCTTTTGAAACTTTGGAGGCCGGGCACAGTGGCTCATGCCTGTAATCCCAGCACTTTGGGAGGTTAAGGCGGGTGGATTGCTTGAGCCTAGGAGTTCAAGACCAGCCTGGACAACATGGGGAAACCTATCTCTACAAAAAATACAAAAATTAGGCAGGCGTGGTGGTACGTGCCTGTAGAGTCAGCTACTTGGGCAGGATCACTTGAGTTCTGGAGTTGGAGGCTGCAGTGAGCTATGATTGTGCCACTGCAGTCCAGCTTGGGCAATGGAGTGAGACCCTGTCTCAAAAAAAACCACGGAACTTTGGAACGTGTCTCACATTTGGTTTATCTGACTGCTTCCCTATGATGTCATTTAACTTGTTCCTCAGCTCTCTATATTTCTTGTAATCTGGTAATTTGGATCTAAAGACTTAGTTTGCTTTAGGCTAAACACTTTTGGGCAGGAAAACATCCTAAGGGATGCTGGTTACTTGCATCTTATTAAGAGGCACACAGTTGGGTTGTTACTAGTGATGCTAACTTGCTACCAGGGTAGATGCTCATGAGAGCTCAGACCCTGAGTGGGGAGCGACTCTACTGTCATTTCTTGGTGGATATTTTAGACAGTGTTTTTGGCGAAGAATAGGCACTTGCTCCATTACCTCAAGAAAATGGCTTTTTAATAAGAGAATATATAGTTGCAGGAACTTAGGACTTCTCTTCGTGGGTCAGTTTTATTCCTCTTCTGTCTCTGCCTTCACTTGTTACTGACCTATAGGTTCTGCTCCTGGTGTCTCCTCCTTGTGTGTGGCACTGTTGGGCTTGTCATGATGCCAGCTCTGGACCAACTCAGCATGATCTTTCAGCAGCTTGCTCTCCTGCAGCTTATGGCATAGTCTCAGTTTCCCCATCCCCAAATCCCTAAGAAAACTTCAATTGCATCAGTTTATCTTTCTTGCACTAGGCTCCACAAGGTGGGCACTAGGTGGGCAGTCAGCTGGCTAGCTTTTAAAAGGGCTTCTCTACCTCTTGGTTCAGTCATCTGTGGCCAGAGTCAAGGTCAAATGGATCTGTCACTCACCAGCTTGGGCAAGTAATCAGCCTCACTGAGATTCAGATTCCCCATCTGAAATCATATGTAGCTCATAGGGTTATTATGAAGATTGATTTAAATAATCATATCAAGTATTTAGCACTGGCTGTGTGACATAGTAACTGCTCAGTAAATATTCCCTCCATCCCTGCTACTACTATTATGCCATACTCACTCAGCAGGAGCTGTGGGCAACATTGGTGAAGTGGGGCGAATATCCTGGGAAGGGAACGTGAGGACTATATCCCTGTATTAGTCCATTTTCACACTGCTGTAAAGAAATACCTGAAACTGGGTAATTTATAAAGAAAAGAGGTTTAATGGACTCACAGTTTTGCATGGCTGGGGAGGCCTCAGGAAACTTACAATCATATGTGGAAGGGAAAGCAGGCATATCTTACATGGTGGCAGGCAAGAGAGCAAGCGTGTGAAGGAAGAACTGTCCAACACTAATAAAACCATCAGATCTTGAGAGAACTCACTCACTATCATGAGAACAGCACTGAGGAAACTGCCCCCATGATCCAATCACCTCTCACCAGACCCTCTCTGTACATGTGGGGATTATGGAGATTACAATTTGAGATGAGATTTGGGTGGGGACACAGAGTCAGACCATATCAATCCCCAAACACTTCTAGCATACTAGAAAAACTTTCCTTTTTAAAAATAATTTTTCCAAGGGGGCACGGTGGCTCATGCCTGTAATCCAGCAATTTAGGAGGCCAAGGCGGGTGAACCCTTTGAGCCCAGGAGTTCAAGACCAGACTGGGTAACATGGCAAAATCCTGTCTCTACAAAAAATACAAAAATTAGCCAGGTGTGGTGGTGCGTGCCTGTGGTCCCAGCTACATAGTAGACTGAAATGGGAAGATCACATGAGCCCAGGAGGTCAAGGCTGCAGTGGTCTGTGATCGTGTCACTGCACTCTAGCCTGAGTGATAGAGTGAGACACTGTCTCAAAAAAAATTAAAAATAACAAAAGTTTAAAAATATAAACATTTTTCCATTTTATAGAGTGATCAATTCAGACTCCAGGTTATGGAAGACTGAGTCTGGACCATTTACTGTTTGTGTAGATGTGCCCTTAAATAAAAAAGACATACTTGCTGCATATGGAGATATGTACCAATTTAGAGGGAAGAAAGAACATTTATTGTGCAAAAAGCTATTGAATGAATTTTAAATGTAGTCTGGATATATTCTTGAACATTCTATGTATTCCTTCTGATAGGTGTTGACTGATGGTAATTAAGATCTTGTGTATCTTGTGACGCTTGGCAGTAGATTCGGGTTTTACTTTATTTTGCATGCATCTCTCTGTGTACTGCTGCAGACTGGTACTGAACTAACTGTTCTTGGCTTCTTAATCACAGCACCTTAGTTGCCCAATGAAAATATGCAACAAATGATACATTCTTCTCATGTTTGCAATTTTGATGTGGTACAAATTAACATCTTGTTTGGAAGGATAAAAGAAGATTATTTTGATAATGAGGTAACAGTTGAAATCATTGACCTCAGCAGGTCATTCTGAGGATTGGAAATTTTTTAAAGCTTCAGAATTAGCATTTTAAAAAGTGATAACTCAAAATGCTGGTGAGGGTACTGTAGGATGAACTCTATCATAGGTGTTCAGTGGTAGTGTTACTTGGTCATCTTTCTGGAAAGCAGTTTGGTTATTTATGTCACAAACCATAAACATATGTAATTATTGGCCCAATAATTCCACGACTGGAATCTATCCCATGGAAGTCACCAGAGATATGACTTATGCACGAAAATGTTTAGTGCTGCAGCAGTTATAATGACAGGAAAAAGTGGAAAAAGTCTGAATGTCCACTAATGTGAGGCAGTTGGTGTAAAGTGTGGTTTTGTTCTTATGAGTTGTAAGTGACAAGGGGAGGTTGAAGAAGAGTTTTAATTCAGGGAAAATGTTTATTGGTATGTTTTAAGAAGCAGGAAACAAAATTGTATGTATAGTACAATTTGGGCTATGAAAAAAAGCACTTGAGGATTAAAAGAAAATACGCTGAAATATTAATGATGGTTTCCTTTTGGGAAGTGAGGTTATACATGATTTTTGTTTTGTTTTGTTTTGACTTTGCTATGTTTCTATGGGGTGCATATATTAATTTTTATATTTGAGGGGACAAAAAGCTGAAGTAATAAGACAAATATTTGAATGGCAATTTTGAGTGGAGTCTTAGGTTTTAAGGTTTAAGAATAAAAATCCTCCCCAACAGGCAACAGAAATGAATCTAAGTCAGAAATGCAATGAATTGGACTAAATCCCACGCTTACTTAAGATGGAATTTTAAAATATGGCATCACATATGTTTGTGGAGGAATTTCAAATGTGAGAACTCGGTAAAGGTGAACTTGGAGGAATTTTGTCTTCTTCTAACAGCAGCAACAACAACAACAACAAAAAAAACCCCATAAATCTTACTTGGATATTTGGGAGGGGAGGAAAGCACTTTGGTAAGAATGGATACTGTGTGCTCGGCCAAGAGAAAAATTATGGCTCTAAAGCAATCATCCTGGACCAAAAGATTCATATTCCAAAGAATTAATAGGTAGCTCAATGGTGCCTCTCTGTGTTGGGCACATTATTTTTCTGAGTTCCGAGTGCTTGCTTGGACCAGTACTTTGGAATATCACTTTGGAAAAATCAGAGAAAAATACCTAATATGGCAGCCTGTGTATTCCCTTTAGGTTTAATTATGAAACTCAGATAACTACAGATTGCAAATTTGTTTTAGGAGTTTGGGGATCAAAAAGATATGTGGCTTTTTTTTTTTTTCTGAGACAGGATCTCACTGTCACCCAGGCTGGAGTGCAGTGGCATGATCATGGCTCACTGCAGCCTTGACCCCCTGGGCTCAGGTGATCCTCCCACCTCAGCCTCCCAAGTAGCTAGGACTGCAGGCACATGCCACCATGCCTGGCTGATCTTTGTATTTTCTGTAGAGAGAGGGTTTTGCCACGTTGCCCAGAATGGTCTTGAACTTTTGGGCTTAAGTGACCTGCCCGCCTCGGCCTCCCAAAGTGCTGGGATTACAGGCGTGAGTCACTGCACCTGGCCAAAAAGACATGTGGCTTTTAAAAAATACCTTCCACCCAACAGTATGTTTCCCATCACGGAACTTGTGTAATTATAATCTAAAGTGTTCTTTCTTAGGAAGAACCTCTGCCAGGCATTAGGAAGTTCATCAGCAATTTCTCAAACTTCTCGAGGAGGGAAAAGCCTTGAGGTTTAGACTGGAATAGGCTTTTCAAGTCTACAGACTTGGTACAAATGGATCGGATTTGCTGTTCTTGAAACATAATAAAGGCTCCCGCTGCCTTATTCTTCCAGTCTTGATGTCATGTCATTTTTTTCTTCTTTTAAAAATATACTCGTCTCATTATC